>NC_091015.1:110439003-111039003 GCF_041296385.1 Aphelocoma coerulescens
GAACAATTTTTGTACAGTTTGCCTAAAAATATTACACAGTTCAAATGGCTCTAATGGCAGGATTTCAAAAGTCAGACTCAAAATATATGAAGATAGAGGGGCAACAATCTACTGAGAGAGTCAGGTTCCAAATGTGAACATTAAATTATACTGAAGTTCAGAATTATCACAGAGGGAGCAGCTTAGCCAGTGCTCATAGATACATTTTCATGGACTCTGACTCTGAGCTCAAGGAAGGAAAATATTTTAGTATACATGTAAAAATAAATAAATGGTTGGCTATTAAAAAAAAGGACTAGTTGGCAGAACAGTGCTGTAATGAGAAAATGGGAATAAAAGTGTTTCTGGAGGATTTATTACCAGTATCCTTTCTAAAATGAGATAAAATGCCTGGAGAGATACATAGTCTACTCCCTGACCTTGCTGTGATATGTCATATGAACAGCAGAACCACAAAGCCCATTCCCTAAGGAGACATAATATATTTATGATTTATTTAACTTTATTTAGTAGAAACATGGTTTCTGGGTTATCATCCTACCCTGTGAGTAAAGTACTTAGTAAAGTTAGTAAAACCATAATGTACTGAGTATTATTGATACATGTAAACCATGTGTGAGTCAGTATTACAAAGAAGACTTCTACATCAAGTCAGTGAAAAGTAAAGGTAAACTTTGAACATATTTGTTTCTCTAATTTTTAATCTACTGAACACAGATGTAGCAAATAAAGGGCACACAGAAAATTTAGACACACAGAAAAACTGAGCCACGATCAATTTTCAGTGTCATCTAGCTCACCTGTCCTTCCTAGACTCATTCTGAATTTGGTAACAAAATACAGTACTGTTCTTGAACTTTTTCTGCAAGTATATTAATAATTAATTAATATTATTAGCATTTATTCTCTTGTGCAAGGTCGGGACTCTGCCACAGCAAAGTTACTATTAGCTACAGATAAATACAACTCACACTGAAAGGAATAAGTCAAAATATTTTTGGTTCTTGGTACCATATATACTTATACGTAGCTAGATTAGATTGCATCAAGTTGTTGAAATTAAGATACTGTCATAAAATAAGCATAAGACATCTTGCTAAAAGTATCATTTCTGACTACCCAGAAGACTGAATGTGTAAGAACTATGGTGCTGTAATATTGTAATCACTAAGAACCATATCAAGATTTGCACAAAATACTTCAAATTTTACGAGTGTTTGGGTATTTCGTGTGTGGGTTGCTTTTTTTTTCATGAGGAATTTCTAACTGACTTTTGTAGTTTGCATTTAAATATCAAAATTCTATTTTACTCAAAACATCAAAGTTCAAAACTCAGCACCTTTCTTTATGCTTAATGCTCCTTCTCCAAGTCAATAACGAAGCAGCTTCCTTCTCAGAATACACGATCAGCGCACATTGTTATCTGACTCTGAGACAGATTCTCATTTCCGTCATGTCTAAGCAAGTGCAGAGTCAAATATATGGCTATTTTGTTTGCATTGTGTTCCCAGTTGATTGGTCTGGAGCTCACAAAACTGGCAATAACATTTGACTTGATGGAGCTTGTTTTAATGCATTTGTTGTACACACTGGCACAGCTATTTAAATTCTGATAGCTGAATGGAGTATTGTGGTAATCTGTACTTAATAAAACATCAATTTTACATTATCCAACTTCCAACAAAGTCAAAATTCCATTGAACATATGCATTGATATCAAAAGACATCTGATAGCTTCCTGTCTTAAAAATAAAAAATAACAACAACAAACCCAACAAAACAAGACTACCAAAAAATGAGACTGAAAGAGAGAATAAGGGATTACTAATTGCTGCCAAAACACCATCAGTGAAGAAGGAGAGGAATCAGTAAACTACTATGCAAAACAGAGAGAAGTGTTAACAATATTCTTTCTCCTCTCGAATAGAGACTTGCATTTGAAAAAAGAAAAGAAAACCAAGACAGGTTTAACAGTGGGGGAGAAGGGGAGAGAGAAAGAGGCTGAAACAGTAGTTGGCTGCAATATGGTTTTTTCCTCCCCAAGATCACAAATAAGAAAAGCAGATTTGAGCATCCTTGAACATTAAAATGAAGAGATGTTCTGAGACAAACTTCACGCTAAATATTTTAGAACTCAGCAGGCTAAATTTTTACAGCATTGACTCAGGGAAGTTATTTTATCCTAAACACTTCATATAATTGTAATTATCACAACCTCAGTGATTTTTAAAGTACTTCAGGAATATTTATATGCTGAAGTGCTAAAATTACAGTGGAATTTAGATCCCAACTGTTCTAGATGTTACAGAAGTGCATAATAGGGAGTATTTCACAGTCTAAAAAGACAAGAAATTAAAATTAAGAGACAAAGAGAGGATGCAAAAGAGGGAAGAAGTGATTGATTCAAGAAGTGAGAATCACCGGAGAAGTGATTGATCCAAGATCTACTGCAGAGTCACTGTCAGAGAAAAGCATGTCCCAAATCCTAGTCTAATCAGACAGCTGATAACCCAGAGCACCAGCATTCATGTCACCAGCAGTAAATGGTGCTTTCATAATATAATGAAGATATCGTATCCAGTAGACATATATAATTACACATAATGATAAATGGGAAGAATATTATAGACTGGTGTCATATATAGACTCTTTCCTTTTCCTTTTTGACATCACTACATTTTAGCTGAATATTTTAGAGCTTTTTAGCTGGGACCTGCCTTTGCCTAAAAGTCACAGCAGCTCTAAGGGAGGCTTTTTTAATTTTATGTAGACTTTTTTGAGTTCAGACACTCTTCAGTACTGTTCCCAACATAAATATGTCACCCTTTTGATATCAAACCTTAAATTTGTCACAAATACGCTGTTTCGCACCTTTACTGGGAATGAAAATTGGTTTTTCTGAGTAACACTAAAGAGTGAGCCAATCTTAAAATATTGACAGACACTAAATTAGACAATTACACAGCCAAGATTCTGACTGTGCAAAGGCTAAAATGTTAACACCTTGTGTTAATAAAAACTTACTTCAATTGAAATTGAAAATTCTTTTAAACTAAATTAGTGAACATTTACTTAAAACTATAAACTCAGTCTAGTTAAGGGCAATGTGCAAGAATAGTTGTGCGTCAGTCTTGTCCCTTGCAGTCTAGTTCCTTGAACTGAAACTATTATTCTACTAAATCTAGTAGGCATTAAATGATATATTCTTGAAAATATTCTTTTATTTTAAACATAAATCACAAAAAAATTTTAAAATACCAGCCAAAATTGGAAATATCTCTGAAGTAACATATAAAAAGGATTTTGATTTGCATAAAAAATGAATAATGACATTTAAGTTAAATAATATCTGCATTTCTTACATACCGTATAACACTTTGATATATTAGGTAGAATTATTATGGAAAGATAGAAAGATAATTATGTTGTCATAAAATAGTCTTCTGACAGCATGAAGATTCTACTTCTGAAATGCATGAAGGCAGTTCACTTGGCTGCCCTTAAGACTCAGAGAGAAGCAGATTAAAGATGATTTCTCTTCTATGAAGAATTTAGGCATCAGGATTACTTCCTGATAAATTATCTTCTCACTAAAATGCTAAGTAACTTTTACTTGACTGCAAGGCAACAACAGGACATTTTCAGCAGGAAAACTGTGGAAAATATCTTGGTTGGGAGTGTAGGAACACATTTAAAAAACTGAGTGTACAGGAAGATGCAGGCAAGTGTCAAACACAGTGCTTAACTGCAATAATTCTATTTAAGTGCATAATACAGCATAACTGGTATCCTACCACTATTTTGTATTATTTTATTATTTGTTCTGCAAAAAAACTTCTTTAGGTTAAAAAGATACTTAATTCTGAAGAAATGGTGTACGTTGAAGCTGTGTAGAAAGATTAAGGCAGTCATAGACCATAGTCATAGGCAGCATAGTCATAGACAAAAGTCTCTGAGTATCTTACTAGTTACATAATGTTCTGTAACAATCCCACAAATTTAATTACTGTCTATTGGGACTTCATAGGTCTATAATTTATACCTCATGCAACCTGACATCAGTACTTTAACAACAATGCCAACACAGCACAATCTGTGACATTTATGTGTATTCCTTTTTGAGAAATGAATGGTGAATTTCTCTTCTATCATCTCATTTGTTTTTATGGAAGACCTTTATTAGTCCATTTAGTAACTTATTTCTTTATGAGTATTAAGTACAAAAAGAAAAGAAATATAAAGAAATAAACCTCTTTTTTTATTTAGATGTTTCTAGGCTATTTTACCTCTGTCTATTTGCTTGGGCAAAACCAGTATTGTAATGTCGCACACCTTTGTTTAATATTGTTCCATAGTTGGGTGTAGCACTATAAAATAAATAAACAGTAATAAACAGAAAAGTTGTTTGAAAAGGATGTTTTAACATTCAGGGTAAGCATGTATACAGAAAACATCTGGTCATTAAAAGCTCATGGAACCGAGCAACTCCAACAGTAGCCCAAATTTTTATTGCAACCCTGCATTTTCCAACAAAATCCCATCTGCTGTCATGAATATAGAGATCTCCTATGTGGTTTGGAGCTTTTCCAGTATCTGCAGATTCTTTCAAAACCACACTCAGACCCCACAAATTTGTCTGCCAGTTTTAGTATATTAATTAACACTTCAATGGTTTATGAAATACATAAGCCTTCAACTATCCTGAGAAGGTAACACCACAAAAGCAGGAAGAACATTGTATTTAAGAGCTTAACTGTTTACTTGTGGTAATCACTTTTTGTAACGTAGCTGGCAGAACTGACATTAAAGAAACCTTACCTAGCCATCTGATCTGCTGTTTCATAAGGTGGGGCAAATAACTGAAAAGATATTTAGAAATGGAATAAATGTTAAATATTTTGGATTTAACACATTGCTAATTGTCTCCTTCTTTCTCCAAGACAATTAAGAACAGACTATATTGTCACAATATGAATATGCAAAATTAGCTGTCCCTCATGAAACTCCTTCTGCAGGAGCATAGATTTTTTCCTTTCAGGAACACCATTGCTTGCCTGCACTTTGTCTTAACATTGCTACATCCATCTGACCTTAAACCCAACATTTCAGATTTGAAACACAGATGCAAACCAGAAAATTTAAAAAAAAAAAAAAAAAATCAACTGTCGTTGTGAAGTGCAAAGCAAATCAATATATAGTTCATCTTCCCTTAATCTACCCATTTGAACATCACCATTGAGACCCAAGAGTTAATGCTGTCTAAATACTTTTCAGATGCCTAGACTGAATTTGCAGGTTTACTTTTGCTTCTTCCTGTTTAATCCAGGCACTGCTGTAGCTTTTAAATCTCTATTAGCAAAACACTAAGTTCAAAATAGACTGATTTTCAATTATCCCAAGCACATTTTTTACTTTCATGTTGGTTATAGTGCAAAGTAACATCCAAGAATATTTGAAGCTGTTCTCTATATATGTACATGTTTCACTTTTAAAAATGTTTAACTTCAAAGAGTAGTATTCTGCTTCTCATGCCTGAAATAAAAGTTGTCAGATTTTATATCATGTTTTATTACATAACATTGTACAGTATGTTCTAGGCTATATGTAGAAATCCTGTTGTCTTAGCTACCTTGAAATTCTTCCATTAAAATATTACATGACAGGTTATGGACAACAGGACATTACACGCATTTTCCTCTTAATGACAGACAAGGACATTTCTTTATCTTAGTGTATTTCTCCTGTTTCTGTGCCACGATAACAGAACATTCACAGGACTGGAAATACAATATATACTGCAGAGATGGTTTAGAAATAGGTCACATATAATTTTCGTTACAGGACTGTAATTTGAACCCTATGAAATCTCTCCAAAGGAAAATGGTAATGGATGAAACTTTTTGTTTGTTTGTTTTGATACATTAACAACCAATGTATAACCATCATTTTTTTAAAGGAGTCATCAGAAAAGTTCTGAGCTTGAGCTGCTTTCCATGCTCCATGGCCTTGTGTACTCTTAGACACTGTTGATGGAATGAGGTAGGCATTCTTAGTCTCAAGAACAAAAATGAATCTTGAAGGAGAAGTGATTATAATGTGTCAAGTTTCTAAAAGGCATAACCTGGGGGGTTAAAATCTTGCATTTATACTTCTGAAAATAATTCTGAGTGTATTCATGTGCATACATACCCACAGTGACAACATTTAATAGAGGAAAATCTTTTAATGAGAGGGTTGATATAATGGCTAAGAAACCATTCGGATTCAAGAGATTCTTTGCAACCAGTAGCAAGCCTCTTGTAAAGTATTCTGATTATTTTCTGGACAAAGGCAGTAGAAGAACATGGTGATTGGCATACTGAAATATATCTTATTGGTTTACAAGATGTCATTTTTCTTCCAAGATAATTCAAAAGCCTTTCATAATCTGTCATACAACATAAAACACCATAAACTACAATTCTTGAAAAAAGTCCTGCTGAAATGGAAACTAAAATGTTTGATATATCAAGATAAAAAAAAAAAAAAAAAGATTTGGCTCTTTAAACTGACATGAATTTATATATACTAAATCACTTTTAAAAATATTGATTTTATGGAATGGTACTCAATCCTAATTTAGTGTATTCTCATCAATCAGACTATATGCATTACTCTGCATTACATAAGACAAATTTACATCATAGGAAACATGATTCAGATATGAACAATGTCCCAAATCAAAAATGTGACTTGAAATACAAATTTAAATGGAAAAAACCACATTTCTATGCAACTTTCACTCCACTAGTTGCTACAGAGAAATAATTTGTATACAATAATTTAACTAAAACAAAGAACATGTGAAAAAAAAAGAAACGCTTTTGAACAAGCTGTTCTTCAGTACTTCCAGATCTATTCTTTCATTCTTATGGCTCTGTACAAACATGACACATTATTTTTTTTTGTTTCTATGATTGTATTGTATTTCTGACAGTTACCAGTCATGCTAGAAACTGCTGTTCTACAGATACTGTTGCTTGATTACCTTGGAATAAAGGATAAAATATTCTACCATCCTTTGACAGGTCAATGACATTGACTGAATTTAACAGACCACTCAAAAGTGCACAGGGAAAGAGACTGAAAGCTCTCCTTCCTATGTATATTTCAGTAAAAGGAATACTACCTCCTCAACCAACCTGGAGCATGAGGAAAAAAAATATTCATTTGGATGACCTTTTTAAACTCTTCTGCCTACAAACAGAAGGCATAGAGAACCTGTTAGGTTTTCCACTAGATGTGGCAGTTTTGCCTGGCTTCATTTCGAAGTAAAACCAGCCTCACTTTTATGTTTTGACCAGACATGAAAAGGTCCCTAGAAACAGAGTGCAAAATAAAAAATCATGAATATTCAATAATTAAATGGATCATTTCTGTACACAAGTATTACTAACTTTTTTCTTGTCATGTACACATGTACATATCCTAGAGCTATGTTACTCATTGTTTTCACAAGGGAACTAAATCATGATAATATAATTCATTGTCAGAGCTGGACAGAATTAACAGTGATAGCCATCTCAGTAACTGTATGAAGGAAGGAATTTTCCACAAGACACAAGAAAACTGATGATGTTCACCTATGATAATAATAGCAATAATAGTAATAGTAATAATTGTCATACATGAAATCCCTAATTGTGTTTGGTCTTTGCATATTAAGTGCTTTAATTAATTCTGAGTTAAATATTTTTAAATTAAATGTTAAAATTAACCCATCAGCCCAGGTACAAAAATCAAGTTCCATTATCAGTGTTTTCAATTGTTCAAAGTAGTTTATTAAGAGAGTTGCACCATTCCCAGTTAAAAATTCCCCAGTTAAAAATCCCCAACTTATGATCCCTTTTCAAACTTCAAACCACCTGTACACCGTAAGAGTTATCGTTCCTGTGTTTACTGTAGACTTTTACAGGTGTTTTAAGATGTGTTGGATGTATTTTAATATTTTTTTTAAGTGTTATTACTTTGCACCCTAACTCAAAGGCTAACTCCAAACCCCAGTTTCTAACAGCCAGCAGCTATTTTTAGCCCCTTAGCCCTTACCCTGCAGGCAAGCTCCATGGCAACCTGAATTTTAATGAGGGCATGTTACCACCCTTATCTCAACTGATATCACCCCTCTAACAATGACGAGCCATTGGTGGACTGAGGTGATCTTTCAAAGGGAAAGCACCAATCACTTTAAACTGAAGGGGCGGGCTGTGGGCGGGCTGTGGGCGGGCTGGGGCAGACTGGGGCGGAGCAAAGGCACTATAAAAAAACAAGACAGGCCTCATAAAGTTCAGAGGAGAGAAGGGGGAGAGTGTTCTCTGCAGTCTGGGTGTGGTGGACATCAGTGCTGGGCATTAAAAGCTTTATTCCTATTAAGGAGCCTTTAATAACTTTTTATTCCCCCAACTTTTGGACCAGCCAGAAGCCAGCTCAGCACTGCAAGTCCTTTTTCTCTACCTGAGGTCCAGTGCTGTCTCAGCCAGAAAGATCTCAGATCCCTGCACTCCTGGGGCATACCATCTACCAAGCCATAGGATCCCAAATTCTTATATTTTTCTAATTTCTGTAATTTTTCAATTTTTCTCATTTCAATAAATTATTTTAATTTTTTATTTAAGAGTTGTCTCTTTTGTCACATAATAATACTACTACTTATTTTGAAGAATTAAAACCAATAAACAGGCAGGTACTGAATGGGAGAGAGAAAAAAACATTTGTGCTATTTTAGTTTTTTCAGAAGAGTGAAACTTATTTATTTAAAAGGAGAGCAAATTAAATAAGCATGGACAACCTAGAGTTTAAAGAAAATAAAAGTTTTTTTCAGAGCCATTCACAGCAGTGTTGGGGAAGTCAGCAGTTGTCACAGTATGGCATTCACCAAACTCAAACTGGGGGAAGCGGGAAACAAATTCAGCATAAAAACTTTGACAGCCTCCAATTTCTTGTCTACATGTAATGGACAAGTTTTCAGTTTAAAAGTTCAAATGCTCTTAATTTCTTCAGTTACTTCCCAACAACTAGCAGCATGATTCACCTGCCTCTCCAACCATGCATGAATGTTACTGGCAATAACTGGGACAGTGGCTATCGTGCTGATGAGGGGAGAAACCAAACATTGCCTTCTCTTAATGAGTTTTCAGTGTACAAGAGAGTTCTTCCTACACCTAATGAAGGTAGGGAGTTTCATTCTATACAAAATAGACCAAATAGATTATTTCATCTGAAGCACACCTGATTAATTTACTACAAGTTCTATTCACACCAGGATAACATCATGAACTTATCTGGAAGGATCTAACTATCATTACATATAGCTTACTGTGAACAAAAGCCACAAAATGAGCCATGTTAGCGTAGTCCCTAAGAAATAATAAAACATGTCCCAGCCAGAGGGTTTAGTCACAGTGAAGGAGTCAAGAGAATAAAACTCTTTAAAAGAGAAGTAATTAAGAAAGCTAAAGTTATGTAACTGTCTTTCCTAATCATGACCTCTGGAATCCCTGAAGATACCCTGTGAATTTCTGAGCAGTTTCAGCTAAATGGGTTCAATGGGATTACAACATATGACTTAATTCCTTACTACAGTGAGTCTGCATCTGGAAGGAAAGGAATGTAGTCATTCTTAATATCTCCATGAGATCCTATGTAGAACTACACAAATTTACACTGTTTGCTTCAACTAAATGTAAATGTTAAATCAGAGGACTTTTGGTGGGTACATCCCAATTGCAATGATGGATGATATTAAGAGGTTAAGAAATAAGCATCTAAGTACAAAGAAACTGGAAAAACTGATAAGTATTCCAATTTGACAGATTTCGAATAACTTGAAATGTTTATTGGAACTATAAGCATTTAAATAAAAAAAAATTTCAGTATACTTTTATAAAAACACAGAAGGATGGGAGCACCAGAATGTCACTTGCTGAATTTAAATAACAACTAAGGTTATGTCCACAGTTGAATAGTGAAGTCTAAATAGTAAACACCTCAAAACAGTATAATTAGTCTAATATCTGGTACAGTAAAAGTTCTTTCTTGATACTTATGACAGAGAGTAGACGAGTGGGAATTCTTCAAGGACTCTGAAAAGGATGTTTCTAAGGTAACATTAACGGGTATGAGAACAAGGCTCTCACTAAATGTAGAATTAGTTCTAGTAAGATTTGCAATCGTAACTACTTTTGAAAGTACTTCACTAGCCTAGGCTTACATGCATAATTTTCTCCTCACAGAGTGATATTCTGTACATGATTTATTCTAGTTATTGTTTTCCTGTCTTTAGGCTAGAACTTGCAGCAGAATTTTCTTGTTTTGCAACTGTTGTTCTTAAACAAAATTATGAAAAGAGTGAAGCAAGTCATTAGCAATGCATTTTGGAACACAATAATACTTTGTTAATAAAAAGCATTTTGTTTTCTTTTGCTTTGTTTCATTTGTTTGTTTGTTTGAGTGATTTTGTTTTGGGGAGGTTCAGATGAAATAAATGTTGTTTGATGGCAAAATGATTTATTTTTATTCCATTACAAAGCACACCATCCTTAATTCAGTTTGCTTGCAGGACTGGAAGTGGTGGTTGTTACAGTGGCAATACATTTCACATTGTGTAAACACAGTTGCCAGGCATGCTTTAATATGTTAGAATTGTAACAATCTAAATAGACTCCAAGATTCTCAAAACCTGTTTTGTGTTTGTTTCAGTGTAGAGAGATTCTTAGCATGCTACTTTGCCATAAATAAAAGACACCAGTTTAACTGTAGAAAAGTATCATCTCTGAACCCATTAGAAAACCCAAACAGGTTCCTCAAGAATGAAAACTGCTTAGCAATGAAGAGGATGAAAAATACTGAATTGAACTGAAACTGTACATAACTGTAGTTATGTAGAATGTAATTACCCAATTTGGAAGGAGGCCAGAGAAACACAAGACAAATTCTGCCATCTGTTGCAGTCATATCACCTCAGTAAAATCAATGGGCAGAGTTTGGCTCAACAGCGATTAAACCTTTTGAGCCATGGGATCTAATCGCTTCAAGTGGTCAGTACTTGGCTCCATGCCTCTTTTGGAGGATTAGACATTCAATAGGTTATCTTTAAAAAAATGACTCTCAGAGAAATCCTCCCAATCTTCTAAACAGTAAGAATCTTGAATTGCCATTAAAATGACTTAAAGCATGACCTGCCAGGCTGGAGACACGGGAGAGTAGAACCTGGTATCACATCTGAAATGGACAACATTTCATACTGATAATAGTTATTTGGAGAATTAAAATTCTGAAGGAAAAGGAATCTGTTAATTCCAAGTTGGTTTTTGTCCCATGGTTTGTAGTCAGTTGAAATGGTTCGTTGTAAAACATGAGTATATCAGAAGAGGCCTGACTCGAGACATGCAATTATTTCTATTTTCAAGGCTGTCAGTTTGAAGCACAGACAAGTGACACTTTTGACATCATGATGCATCAATGGCAGGACTAGAATGAGAATTCAAATTTTCTGAGTCTTAATTCAGTGCTTTATCATCTGTTACGACAGTGACTCCATGACCTCAAATACCTCCTAGAAGTTTTATGACATTTATCTAAAACAAAATTTAATAAAATATTTGATTAATCTTACTTTTAATATCTCTCTGAAGTTTCTTTTCACTCTTACATTTTTTGTCTATCACTCTCTCAAGTGAATTCATACTCTTTTGAAGGACTCATAGTTCAACAGTAGGACAATAAATTTTAATTCTACACAGACAAAGTGGCCCTTTTTATGGGAAGGAATTTCACAAGGAGGGTGGCCTTGCTGTATCCCTGTGACAACTGCTTTGTTTTAAGTCTTCATCCACCTTACCATAAAAACATAATCTAAAATTGTACATATAGAACAGTGCACTATTATTACACACATTTGAATATTGCTTGTTATTGAAATAAAGAAGAAACTTGAAAAACTGAACCTCACACTGACCATGCCTTCAAATTGTCTACCTTACAGCAATGTTGAACAGAAAATAAATATATTGAGCCTTTTTTTTTGCTAATATTTTTCTTAAAATGTCCAGGGTATAAAGTTGTAGTGGCCTTCAAGTCAGTAAAAGATAAAAATGTAAATCTGTAAGAATTTTGATGTTTTATCCTAGTAGGCTTACTCAGACAATATTTATCTAAATTTGAGGGGTATTATATCTTGATGAAAGACAATTTTGCTTATTTTCAGGGAAAGCACTTAAAAACAGAAACAGTACCAATTTATTTTTTCACCTATAACAAGATATGACTCTAGAATACAGAAAATTTATTGGTACTATTCCAGGTGGAGACATCCTTTATTTTTTTCCTATTTTGCAGGAAAAATATTCATCTTAGGAGCTTTGTGAAGGGCCAGATATTCAGCTAACAGAATTATTTATAAAAATGAAATCCTCTGAGTAATGTCTAAGATCATTCAATTATTTCTTATGTTTAGATATAATCTTTTAAATTATTTTCACTCTATTATAATCATGTATGCGCAGAGAAGTTCCTGCTAAACTTGTTATACAGGCTCTGTCACCTGGAACCTCGCAGAAAAAAATTTCAAATCTGTTGGGCTGAGAATTTTATTTCATTTCAAATAAATGCGAGCATGATGCTGTACATTTAACTTGTCCTCAGATTTCATCAGCTTTCCAAACTATATATGTGCTAGAGATCCTTTTGAAAGAAATGAAGCTGTTATCATGTCTGTTCTTCACCAGCACAGCTCACAATCTTATAAGTCTGATGGATTGAAACTATGCAATGGTTTGGGACAATTTTCACAAATTTACATTATATATTAGTCTAGTCCATAATCCTAATAAAAATGAATAAGGAAAATAATTATTTCATTTTTAATTTTTATTTTTTAATATTTTAGTATTATATAAAATTTTTATTTAATTTTTAAAATTTATTTTATTTAATTTTATTCCTTTCATAGACTTTCTCACTTAAAAGCTATGAAAACCTGTATTTGCCCCTAGTGATTAATCAGTTAGTTAGTCATCTGCATTTTTCCTCCTTGCATGATGCAGGCCAAAATTATTCATCTTTACTATGTCTTTCCCTCTTTTGGAGCCACAAAATCTAGTGACCAAACTGTAATCACGACCAAAATCTGAAAATCATGAGTCTTGACTGCCTAATAGGAGTTTCATTATCTCATTTGCAATTGGAAGCTTCAAGGCTTCACCTTGAATGACTTAGCAGAAAAAAACTGTAGTGCAAGAACCATCAGAAAAGGTCCTGAATGAAAGACCTACAATTAGATATTTCTCATGCAATCCACTCTCTTTTCTCAAATATTTTTTAATATGAAGATCACTTCATTTGCATAAGCATATGCATTGTATATCGCTCCAGTTCAGATCCTAGTATTCACAAAATTAACCCAATAGGTTTAACAAGTTCTCCCTGCTAGTCAAGCAGGTGTTCCTCTTTTAGAGTCCATGCTGACTATGCCCAATGAACTCCTTGTCCTTGCCTGGAAGCTATTTGCTCTATCACCTTTCCAGGGACCAAGGTGAGGCTGACTGGCCTGTAATTCTCTGTGTCCTCTTTCTTGCCCTTCCTGAAAATGAGTGCCACTGGAATTCCTCCAGTCCTCTGGCATCTTTCTCAACCACTATTGTTTTACAAAGATTATCAAGTGGCCTTGGCAGTGGCAATAACCGGCTCCCTCAGCACTTGTGGTTGCATCTCATCAGAGCCCAGAGACTTATGTATGTCCAGTTTTCTTATGTATTCCCTGATCTGATCCACTTCCAGCAAGTGCACATTTTTACTTCTCCAGACTTTTTCCCTGGTATTCCTGAAAACTGATCTTGCTCGTAAAGTGTGAGGTGAAGACACCATTCAAGACCATGGCCTTTTCCATATCCTTTGTCACTGCTCCCCCCCACTCCCCTTTAGTAGACGATTCAAATTCTACTTAGTTTTTTTTTGTCACCTATGTACTTATAGAAGCCCTTCTTGCTGCCCTTGACATCCCTGGCCTGATTAAATTCCACTTGGGTCTTGGCTTTCCTAGCTGTAGCTCTGCATGCTCAGGCAGTCTCTGTATTCCTCCCAAATTACCTGTCCTTACTTCCACCCTCTGTAGAATTCCTTTTCACATTTGAGTGTTGCCAGGATCTCCTTGTTCACCCACACAGGCTCCTAGGATTTTTACCCAATTTCCTGTTCAATGGGATGGACCACTCGAGAGCTCAGAGAAGACCACTGAATATTAACCAGCATATATTGGGGTGATTGAAGTCCCCATAAGGACCAAGATCTGTGAATGTGAGACTGCTTCTACCGTATGTAGAAGTCATTAACCACTTGTTCATCTAGTATGCCTAAAGCAAGATTTTAGCCAATCTCATTTTCAGTCCACAGATTTAATGGTCCTGTTCTGTTGCTTCTTTGTTCATAGAGTACTCACTTCTTTATTCCCTACCATTACAACCACCAGTTTTCAAGTGTAAAGAGTCTAATTTTTCACTGAGATAAAATACAGTAAAGATGATGCTTAAGCATATTTCCAGTATTTGAAAAACTTAAATCAGTTCAACTACTTCTGTGAAACACAAATCTCACTGCATCCATAAATACAGATTATTGTCAGAAAGTACAGGAGATAGGCTTACCATTACTCTTGACATTTCCATTCTTAAATTTTTTTTTTGTCTTTGGTTGTGTTTTTTTCGGTTAAAGTGAAAATATAAACCTGTTAAGACACGGAGTTTTGGAAAACTAAATGTAGTTCAAAATGACTATGCAAATAAAACACCCCTATTATTTCCTCATTCAGAAAACAGGCTACAAGACACTGCAGAGAGTAGAGCCTAAGGGAAAATTCCTGCTTACAAAAGAAGTAAGTTAATGGAGCAGCATCCTACAACGGCCTAGCAGTGTTAGAATAATATAAGTGTTTCTGATTTTATTTATTGAGAGGAAAAATTTCTGCATCAAAGTTCTCTTTCTTTGTAGCCACATTATGATCAACATTATGTTGTTTTGGGGATAAAACATTCTTTTTGTTTATAAATAACTGGTATTGCTTACACCTTGTTCAGCATGCATACTCCAGTTGTATGTGTTTTTATACAGAAAAAAAATTTTGATGTAAATCTTTATAGGAGTATCTTTTTATTGTGTCTCATGAGAAAAATTTAGTTTTTCTAACTCATCCTAAAGAGTTTAATCTAAAGCCACAGGATAGGACTGAAACATTTACAGCCATAGGAAAAAAGAAAACACACTCCATTGTACAGGAATATACTATAATAATGAGCTATTACCTCATTGGAAACAAGGTAATATTACTATTTGCAGCAATATCTAGAGCTGTACATAAACATAATTTCACATACAAAACTTGAGTGCTACATATTTTTAACGTGCACTGTAAAATTTATTTCACTTGAGAATAGCAAATATAAGAAAAAATGCACCCTTTTATCCTTGAAATTGTAGACTTTTCTATCAGCTCACTGTCAATAGTGTTTGGAATCACACTAACTTGCCTTGATCACTTCAATGATTCATGTCCTAAACAGTGCACAAAATAATGAGAAAATCTGACAGCACATCAGATTGTTGCATTAATCTGCATAAATCAGATTGAGTATTAACTGCATGTCAAATATCCCTTCAAAACCTGCTAGGTTAGGGTATGGCTATATAAATGTACTCCTAAGAGGGACAGTGAAAATTAATATGTATCCTGTAGTAAAAGGAAAAGTAGCAGTCAGAAAAACTAAGAACTTTTCGTATTCCTATGAGTTTCAGAATACAAATAATCACAAAATTGCACGTTTCGTCTGAATGCACAAGACAATAAAACAGAAAACAGCAAACTACTTTTGTGGTGTGTTAAAGACATACTGCCTGTACCATTAAGTAAAATTCTTTTGTTCAACAAATATTAACAGCGAATATGTTGTGGTTAAGTGCTATCTAAAGAAAATTACTTTAGCATTTAGTCTTATCCCTTTATTCCTACCACTCAGATTTAAAGTGAAAACAGACTCTTCGTGCTTTTTGCTAAATCACTGATAAACTGCTGTGTTAGGGAAAAGAATTTAAATAAATGTGACACTTTAAAAATAAAGTTCTCTCTCCCTTTATACAGTTGTTTTTTTTTTTTTTAAGTAATATAGGAAACTATATTCTTCCAGTACCATAAGCATTTTCCCTGTGTTTTACTTATTACTCCAGAGAGATCAGAGAGAAGATTTTTACTTCGTATCAGGGAATTCAATAGGTAAGCAATATTATAGACTTGAAACCTGTCTTTTCACACAATGAAAAAGGTTCCAGATGAGTGGTAGTTTTATAAAAAAACCCCATGTATAGTAATGCAACGTGTATTTTAGAAAAGGAAGTTAAATTATTTTGTAGTAATTACTTATATAAACCCTTTCCTGACAATTCTAGGAAATGTGCTGATTAATATCAGAATCAAAAAGTCATAGAAGTGCTGAGGTTGGAAGGTACCTCTGAAGAAGATCTAGGAAAGAGGTCTCCAAACACTTTTGATCAGGTACCCTTCTCACTAAAAAGTGTTTGAGCAGGTATCCCAAATATATGTGTATTCACTCATAATGTACTACTGTACTTTATTGGTACTGTACAGACACTATTGATAAAAAGTATAAAGACAAGGTTCCTAGTGCAGTCTGCAATTGGAGTCTTTTCCCTGCAAAGGTAACCCTACTGACTGTAGTGCTTCTTGATCAACTACTCAGAGTTTTAAAGAACTCAGGACCTGTGACAGTTAAAGCCATGAACAGTTGCATGTGTGTGCCTAAACTATGAGCAATCTGTTGGGTCCCCTGTTAAAGCAACGGTGAGGTTCAGAACCACTAAGGCTAAGGAAGATCGTGAAAAAGCAAGCTGTGAGACAAAGTTTAGTTTTCCCATCTTAAGTGGGGCAATTTAAGTTTTTACACACGAATATATACAGCAAGAATTTGATCTTAAAACGGACAAAAAGTCCCACAAACTAAACCAAACAAAACACCCAAATCCAAAATACTCAAAACAAGCCTAAAAAATCCTTTCAGTGCCCACCATCCCATAGTTTCCTATTATTCCTATCATTTCTTATCTTTTCTTTGAAATCTGTTTGCGTGGGTCTGGTCTTTGTGTGGATTTGACTGTCAGAAAAAATTCAATCACAGGAAATGAAAAACCAAACAAAAGCTCAAGGAAAAATGACACTTATTCTTCAGGATAAGGGAAGAACTTCTTTATTTTTACTTCACCTCCACCTGAGTTTTTATGCATTGTGGTTTTTTACAAGGGTGATATTGTTTGATAAGAAAATGTTTATCCCTACACACTTCTATAAAAGAAAGAAAAACTCAAAGATTAGTGGTAGGGAGAGGCCTTCTTTACATTGTATCACGAGTGAGATTACACAAAGGACTGTTACAGGTTTCAAAATCCAGCTTGTGATTCACCTCTCTCTGTCCCTTTCCATGAATTCAGAGGAGAGCAAACACAGAACTTCCATACACTTCTAGACGAAGAGTGATCCTTGAAATGAAGTGCAGTGATGAAATTCCAGCCATTTTGCAGAGAATGAAAGGCAGCTACTTTCATGGTCTTGCTAACCATGCTTTACTCACAACAACAGGAACAAGAAAGCTTTACTCTGAGACGGGTGCAAGAGCTGTTATTAAGCCAGATTATTTTCAAAAAGAGGACAGAAGGAAAATAAATACCTTGCACATACAGGTTTAATGGTAAAGATTGATCTCTTTCAAATAATGTCTCTTTTGAGAGAAGTATAAAATTAGGTATTCGTGAGGATCTTATAACTGAATTTAAAAAACCTGCTAAAATTTATTTACAATTAAAGTTAATTATGCCTAGTAATTTTGCCCAATACCTAACTGTAGTTTAATTCCCTTCTTGATAACAATTTAAACTTACAACTCCTTCACTTCTCCTCAAAGTAAGTAATCCTGAGACTTGAGGAAATATCAGCTTTTTTTGATTTATACTAACATGACTGCTGAAACTTACTTAAATATATTTTTAAAAAGCATTAGGATTTTATGTTAAAACAATGCAGCCTGTCATGGTCTTAATAACATACAAATACAGGCATTTCAAATTTTGTATATACACTCACACACAGAGGCAGGAAAGCAAATATGTTTATAGAGGAAAGATATCGAAAGAACAGTTTCAAAAGTGGATTAGTCTGAGCCTTGTCTAAATTCAGATATAAGCCTTGATTAATTTCCAATAAATATATAATTTTTCAAAACCTTGCCAGCCCACTGCTTCTGATAAAATATTATACTACTAGTAACTTCTACTTTGATGTACCTCTACTTTTGAATATTTTAGGACCCTAAAACTACCTGAGAATTATCAGCAACTTAGCTTCAGTTTCAGGCCGTTCTACTACTTTCTTTGTATATATCAATTTCCCCAGTTTTTCTTAATCCTCCATTTTTAAGTTGGTGTAGATTTTGGAGCTAATTTTAACTAAGAACACAAAAAAAATACTGCTGGTACTCCCAGATCTTATCTACAGTTAGGCGAAGGAATCTGACTACTGCTGGGAAAAAAGCATTACAATATTTCCCAGTATGTATGGACAAAGACACTGTATAATTATACATTTGTGGGTTTTTAAAGTCTATATCTGTCCACATCTGCTATATCTAGGATAAGAATTTCAGAGATAGATACTTTTTAAAGAATTATTTAAAAATATTCCTGCTTTATTTATGATAATAAAATGCATTTATATTTACAAGTATGTTTTTGTATTTGAAATGTAAGCACTGGCAGAGGGTGCTTGGAAAAAAAAAGAAGAAATTTAGAAAAACTGCCCTGTGATACTACCACTGTTATCTTGTGCTGTCCTACCAATCCTGCACACAGACTGCTATTTCCTCCTAAAAATTAATATATATGTACATTGAGACAATACCATCCCTCCCTTGTGATAGTTGTTGGCATTTGGTTAGAAACAATAATTTTGTTGTAGGTGGAGAAATGACAGTATGGTTTATTTAACATTTTTAGAGGCAGATGATGGAACCAGCTTTTAAAACAAACAAGAAAAAGCAGTAGAGCCTGTAAATGTGTGAACATGACTTAAGAACAAATGCTGTGTTTTTTAATCACATTGGTGTTTGATACCATTAGAATAAAAACGTACAGTACCATCACACTCTGGTAAGAGCAAACAGAAAAAGTGATCATTATCCTAAACAACATAGAATATAAATAACATGAAACTTGACTGAAGGTAAAATTTGAAAAAACCTGCCCCATCAGCAAAGTTGAACAACTATTATTGACTACCATAGTGTTAATTATTCTTAGTATTGAAAAAAAGCCACATTAGTAATTATGTGAAAGAAATGGTCCATATTCCCATTCTCCACCACCTATTACTGTAATTTTCAGCTCCTGCAGTTCACAAATGGTCAACAATACGTCAGAATGACATTTGTAATGACTGAACTGAATAAAACTTGTTTTGAACTTCTAAGTGCAGTGAATTAATAATTTCTAGACCTTGAACACTCATACCTCATCCACTATATTGATGTGACTTGTTTCTGTTAGATAACAGAAATTTTCAGAGAGACATCCACTTTAGGATGAAATGAACTGTATCTTAAAATAGCCCATTCTGCTAAATTAAGTTAAATGAGTTTCATTATTTGTATCCAAAGTTACATTTGAAGTCTGAACTGCATTCATGCAGGAAGGAAAGTTGGAGACTGAAAGAAAGACAAAATGGATATTTCTATTCAATTAAAAGTAACTGAGAAATAGTACCATTATAGCAAATAGTTATTACATAGTAAATGGCTTTTTTAAATACAGTCTATTTTTCAGCTAATTGCTGTTACCAGCTCACATCCAGAAGACCAAGTTTATGCAACCCACTCCCTTTCTGAGCTAAAGAGTAAAAATATTCACCCTCTTTTAGAGAGTAGACCCCTATCAGTAATATTAATTATCTACAAACATGTTAGAATTCTACAGTAATTTAGTATTAACAGTGCTGAATTCTCTCCCTTCCCTCACACAGATAAATATAAAAATTAATAAAATTAAAAAAATATATATAGACAGTATTGTCAGGAGAAGTGTCCTGGAATAATCTAAGAACCTTGAAATAGGTTACTGAATCTATGACTCTCAGAACTGACAAGATTTCCTCCAAATACTTGAAAATACTTACATCTGATTCTCTGACAGAACCAGAGCACTTTAGAGATAAGTGTCTGTAAAAAGTTATGATTAAGTAAAAGAAAAGATTAAAAATTGATTAAGCAAAAAACTAGTATACAAAGTTTAGTCTGTGAATTCTGAATGTTGAGACATGATTTTAAAAATTGTTTTAATTTCTCTACATCTATATTTTACCTGCTGCAAATTTCTTCAGCTGCTATAAACACATGCATTAATATGTCTGAAACAGTTTACAGGATTCTGTTTATCAGTTGTGCTTCCATAGCAATTGATGCAAAAATATTGTCTGGATGAGGATAGCTGTCTTTATTTACATAGGGACCTAGAAATAAATGTTACACAGATGCTTTGAATGCCATGAGGCCTTCAAGAGACACCAGGAATCACCTGTATACCAATCCCAGAAGATCACTGATTCTCAGAAAAGCAGAAAAATGTGCACCAGAGACAAAGAAGAATTTCCTTACTATCTGGAACATAGTGTTTACTTTTGGGGTGACTGAATAAAAATGTATTTTTCAGACAGTGACCTCTCCTTTGTAAGTCAAGTTGGTAAGTGAAAAAATGGGCAAAGTTTAATATTGGCATGCAGTGACACCATTTATCCACACTAGAGTGTTTCAGTCCTACAAACACATGGCAACCTAATCTTAGAAGTCACAGCTGAAGGAGGAAACAGAAATGATTTCTCAACATGTATCTAACTTTCAATCTGGAAATAACAGCAAGAACTCCTTTTGATCTGTTCAATATCACAAGTTTTGCCAATGTTTCATACAATGCCAAGAGTACTGCATGGTCCAGGTACACCAAGTAACTGGAGAAACACTCTTCTACTGCCTTCTTTTGTTTCACAGGTGTGGGATTCAATTACATCAATCTAGATTGTGATAAAGAGCCATCATGATAGCCTCAGGTCTGTTATCTCCTAATGTGTCTAAAAACCTTCTGTCAAAGCAAGCTGTATTTTTACATAAAGTGGTAAAACAGTGAAAAATACTAAGAATTTTATCCTTTTTACCTACCTGATGAGCCAGCACAAGAGGAATCTGACTATAGGTAAGTCATGAAGTGCTCAGTACTAATTTGTAAAAAAAACCAGAAACCTTAGAGAAAACAAACATTTGTTTGAAAAAATAAAAAAAATTGAAAACAACAACAAAACCAACAGGACAGCAGCAACAAAAATTGATTGCTATTTTAACTTATCTCTATCAAAACTCTCCATAGCACAGCCCAGGGTCACAAAGAACTCTGTCTGGGAGTGCATGAATGCAAAGATTTTCTTGTGTGTGTATGTATGTGCGTGTGTGTGAGCAAGAGCAGAAGCTATGTGGGAGCAAACCAGCACGGTCTGTATTACAGTATTCACACACCAGAATATCATAATTATATTTTAAACTATGCAATTCTTTGTAAATCCAAATCTGTACATGGATACATTCTACTGAAATTGAAATCAATCATTAAAAAAAGTCAAAAATCAGGATCTGGTGTATTTAGATATAGTATTTGAAAAGGTCTCTACTACTCCTGACCTCACCTTTTGGCTTCTATCCCAATGACAGAATTTGAATACAGACGTTTGACTCCAAAATATAATTGTTAATGAAGTCGGTGAGAATTTGAACTTCTATGCTAGTTTGTGAGCTTAATGTATTGAGGCAAAAGTGTTAATTCCTCTCAGGCTACTTGTACCATGGATAAGGGCACTGGGATATTGAGCTAACAGAGCTTCACTGAAGAACATGGGCACACTTCCTAACCCTATATAGCATCCACCATCCCTGTTACAGTCGAGATCCAGCTGTCTGTCTCAGTCTGTCTGACCTTTACAATGGTCAGAATATTCAGTAAGACTTTTTCTTTAAGTGACATCTCACCATAAGTGTAATGCTTTTTCTTTTGCTATATTCCATAACTATTTGGAAGACCCCAAGAAGTCTGGTAAGAGGAAAAATAAGAAGATAGTCCGCTTCTTGAAATGGCTCTGCTGGCACATTTTCATAGCATATTAGTGTGATTTTCACACATTCCCAGGATCCCTGTGATGTTTATCACATCTGCTGTAGCCCAGCACTGCTCTCAGCGAGATTTTAGCCATGATTGTTGAGGTCAGTTGAAAGGAAGTGTCTTCTTATTTGTCATTCCCTTGAGAAATGTGCAATATCTCAGCTTTTTTCTGGAATTCTCTACTAGACCAGCCTGAAGAGTAACAGGATTGTTATTACTTGTTGCATCAATATTAACAACCATACCTTGCCTGGCTTCAAGCATGCCATCAGGGTGATGTTAATTTAAAAGCCTGCCATTAAATATCTTGTGTATAGAGAGTATAATCTGCCCTCAGAAGAATTTCAGTTCAAATACAATATCTACTGGCCTTAGAATTCATGCTTCTTCTGCCTAAAGTAGCAGCTCACACCTAAAACGCATTAGTTAGTGAAACATTGGTCACATGTTCAGTCAGATTGCACCAGAAGAAAATATTTCTTTCATCTGTGACCATTTTATATGCAGATAAAAAACAAAAAGGCTATATTTTCCATCAAATTTACTCTCTCCTTGAATTACAATGCTGCCAGATTTTTGCATTGGGACTGCAGATAAAAAAAAAAAAAGTGGAAAAAAAATCATTGACCCTTCAGAAACAGAACAAAATCTTAAGGCCTTCCCGTACTCCAAACTCTGGTGAGTACATAAAACTTTTTTAGTTTTTCCTGATAACCAGTATCACTAGTTGGTTTCCAGAAAGTTTTCTGAAAGACATCACTTACTTTATACCCGCTAACTGGTGAATTCTTTAAAAGGGTCAACAAAATGCCTCTAAGGTCACTTGCACACTATTTATCTACTTCACAGCAGAGCATATACTTCTGAATCCTTAAAAAAGTAGACTCCTTAGGGAAAGAATCTGCAGCAGTGTCTACTTAAGCCATCAGTGCTCTGTAGCTGATCTGAAGGGTTCGGATGCTTTAGTACATAACACCCTGCCCAGTTTGCTGGGTAATGGCTCTATCAAATAATTAGTGAGGGTCAGGGGCTGGGGTAGGTGTAGCATGTGAGAGCACACAAGGTGGTGCATGGAGTTGGGTGGTAGTGCAAGATGGGGCAACTAGTTGCTAGCTTAAGATAGTGAGGTCAGGCCTAGGACGCCCTGTGGGATTTGCAATATAACTCATTTTACTCCCACTGGTAATGTGACAGCAGAGAGGAGGGATTGTGGATTTTGGAGACATATTTCTGCCTGTTGATGCCCAAAGCTGGCAAAGAGTCAGGTATTGCTGAATTTCCTAAGTGTCACTGCTGCTAATGTTTCCCAATTATGGAAAGTATTACCCAGCCAACTACTGATGGCTGAACATGAAAATCTGATGAACAGGAAGTTCCATCTGAACACGAGGAAGAACTTTACTGTTGGTCAAGCGCTGGAACAGATTGCCCAGAGAGGTTGTGGAATCTCCCTCACCAGAGATATTCAAGACACATCTGGATCCAATTCTGTGCTGTGTGCTCTAGAAAGACCCTGACTGAGAAGGAAGGTATGACCAGATGACCCAAGTGTGCTCCCTTCCAACCTTACCCATTCTGAGATTCTGTTACCTGTTCAAGAGAAAATGCCCAATCAGCTTTCCTATTGGCTGTTCCAGCAACCAATTAGACATTAAGAAGTTTTTTAATTCTCCAAATTTCACTGTTCTTTGTGGTTATAAATTCAATATATACAGAAACTTTAATAAAGCCAAGCAGTTCAAGCTTACTTTTTTTCATTAGCTTCTCTAACACTTCATATCTTACAAAATAGGGATATGACTTTTAGAATATTTCCATGTTCATTGAGCTGTAATATTTTAAGACCAGGGGTTTATTACTTTACTTCCATAAATGATTGCCTAATGCCCAAAGAGGCCATACAGAAAGTACCCAAGATAATATAGTGATAGTCTACAAATACTTCTTTTTTATTGCCTTAAAAACAGATAGCAAATAGATTTTCCTATATCAGTGTTCTGAGACCACCCTCTGTGGAAAAAATTAACTGTTGATAATAATATTTCAACTACTCACTTTTGTACTTTTAAACTAAATGTTTTTTGAGTCTCACTTTGAGTTAAATAAATGGTCTATCTATCTATTTAATCTTGAACAGTTTAGTTTACTGCTTTGATCCTTATTATATTTCACTGAATTTCATGGGAATATGTATATACTTTTGAGCAAATAATTATTTTTAATTCACTCTCCTTGCCCCTTTTGATGTTGATAGTAACATGTAGCCCCAACACTGACTTTGTACACAGTGGAGTAATAAGAAAAATAATCTTATAAATGTTCATCAGGCGTGAAACCTTCCTGTTCAGACTGAAAAATTCCTGAATGAAGATGACTGAGGAAAGTAGTAAAAAATCAATATGCAGAATCTGGAAACTAAAATACTGATTGATAAGAAGAGAGGGAGAAGATCTTGAATATCCAAGCAACTTGGTGGAGGTAAGGGGAAGAAAAAGAAACATAAAAACAGTGACTGGAGTTCTAATTGTCAGATGTCAAAGGACATTTGAAAGTGGTGAAGAAGAAAAACACCCTAATAATAAAGCTGTATTTCATGGCATTGTGTACCTCTGGACAGCAACAGGGAAACAGAGTCTCATGGGATAGGAAATCTGATGATCTGAAAGATCACAGATATTTTATGGGAGGCAGAAGGAGAAGTTGATGGTCACTAAACTGGAGGGACAATGAAATTGTATCATGAGATCTTGCTTCCTTTAGAGACAATAAATTCTGCATCTATTACATTTATTTTATCACATTAATGAAAGGCATATCCTTTCCCACTATTTTGAAGGCAGGAAAGGTAAAAAAAAAAGAGTACCGGGCACACTGCTCATGTTAGATTCTTTGTGGCTTTTGATACACAGCAACTTCTCTCACACTCTGATACTCTGCACATAAGACCATGGTATGAGGTCAGGTCTTTAGGAAGGCTAATGTAGCAATTGATCACAAAAGCCCTTGTAACCATTTTCTGTCTTTATGTTTGGCTAGTTACAGTACACACACGCATTAAATTGCACAAATTATTTTTCCTTTAGTTTTCTAAAGTACCACATAAAATATTACATAGTACATTACACATAAAATTTTAACATAATGTTCATGGAAGTTCAGAGTGTAGAGAAACGAATAGCTTTATCAAATTAGTTAATACAGAAGATATGTTTGTTTTACAGGAAAATAAAAGCACTCAAATATTTCCATCCCTGTTATAAATTTTCATCAGTTTATTAAATCTTTTATTATGCCTAGAGATTCCCCAGCAATCTGAAATGAAATGGCCTACCTCTGAGGTGCTATTAGGATAAGAATAACTTACAGAATAAGCTTTACAAGACACGTAGAATCAATCATTTTTACTATTCTAACCAAGACAAATTCCCATTAGAAACTATGCTGCACTTACAAGCATCTATTTTAAATTTTTATATACTTGGTGTGCCCAACATAGCAGCACTGTGTCTCAAATTACTTTTGTAAATCTAATTGATTTAATAAATTCACACTTAAATTGCTATTCAATTACTTACTCTTCTCTCCAGCAATTTTACAATCTTGAGCATATAGCAGAACGAGAACATAATTAAAGGGCTTATTCATTAAAGAAATTCTTCTCTGCTGGTAGATCACCTGGGTTTTTTTCAAGATATTCAAGCTACAGCACTTATCTGCAAAAAGGTTAGCATGGAAAATTGAAAAATTATAAATATTTGGTACTACACAGAAGGAGACATGCCTTATCATGTAGTGAATATAGAGACTCTTTATGTTTCTCATATTATCATATAATACAGAAATATTCTTAATTTTTATTAAGTATTTATCTGTTGTCAACTAGACGCATTTTTCTGATTTTTTTTAAATACCTCGAAGTTTCAAAAAGGCATCAGCTTTCATACATGCATACATACAGTGTTCATATATGAATGATGTATATCTACCATCAAGTTGAAAAATTCATTTGCATGTATGCACATAGAAATGAAAGGCAAAGATACGGCCAATTATGTGACACAGGTGAATTGCTCTAAATCCAAACAAACCAGGGGAAAACCACTTGGCAGAGGTCACAATACAATGGAGAAACATTAGTATGAAGGTATATAGAGGTACTGAATATTAGTATTTATGTTTCTTTCCAGAACTATGGACGCACAATACTCAAGCCCTTATGAGAATTATTTTTGCTCATAGGAAGCTAAAGTAGTAGGAAAGTATCATCCATTTTGATTGATGAGAAATTTGAAGCAGGGTACTGCTACCTGTCTTCTTCAAGTCTGTACAAAACCGAACATGCAGCACAGATCAATTAATCTTTAAGACAGTGCTTTGATCAAGACAACCACATCCTCTTTTTTTATATGTATCAAGAAATTTGTTTCAGCTTGAAGCTGCAATAAATCTTGCTAAAGTGAGATGTTACTCCTCTGAGCACAGACAGATTGTTTTTCCCCACAAGCAAACCGTCTGCTTGCTCTGCATTTCCAACTTCCTGCTTAGCGTTGCTTAGAGTGGTTTCCCAAAAAGCTCTGCTACCTCGAGTAAATGTGGAGAGGGGGCACTGGCACAACTTGTGCCTGGGGGCAAAACAAATTATTCCAAAGAACAGCTTGACTCTGCTACTAGTCAGTGGATAAGCTAATTCAGCTTTCCCCCCACCTTTGCACTTCTCAAGAAAGTCTGTGTATTGTATGTTCTGCTCTTATAGATGTCCCTATACATTTAAAGACAAGATACTGTTTTCTGCATTTGACTTTCTGTATTTTCTTATGGCACTTAAAGAATTCAGTTAAATTCAGAAAGAGTGAATCAAAACAACCCTACATATGGAATATGACTTTTTCCTCTTAATTTACAAAAGTAACACTCATAGATTTCCATATGCCCTGAACCAGAGTACTCAGTCTCTTAAATATGATCAATAGAAAAGAAAATCAAGTCAAAAATAATTCTACAAATTTACAATTGTATTCTCTGCTATTTTAATACTGAAATGCAAACTAGTAAAAATTTTTTTAAAATTGTTTGGACCTCTCCAAAGACATTGCAACTCTCTAAGCGAGCATATATTAATTTTCTAATTAGCATATATCCTACCTTGTTTAAGCTAGCATAAAATAAAAATTAAAGCAAATTTAGCTTTTGCCTAAATAAACCTGTTTAAGAGTACTAAGACTTTGGTTTTGAATCACTTCACAAACCATACAGAAACAAGAAGTCTGGATTTTAGACGAGTAACAGATTTAATGGTACAGTATCTAATCTGGGACTTCAGCCAGAATTGTGTGTTTGAATCATACCTGACTTCTGCACAAAGCTTTTATATCATAAATCTACTTTGGAAAGTGATGTGTTCAGGAGTTTCATATGTTACTATGAGGAAAAGGTTTACTTACTTTGATGTTATCAGTTACTTTGACATTTTGATGTACCAGCATTTTTTTTTCCCAGACCAAACAAATTAAACTTTCGTATGTTCCTATCTGACTGTTAGAAATTCTTGCAAAAGGATTACCAAGGCTATTAGGAATGATGGTTATGTTCTACAGCATTTTATCTGGATTGCACCCAAGCATCACCTTTATGCATCTGAAGAGCTTGCAGTGAAATCTGGTTTACCTGAAAATGGGATACATTATTCTATTAGAATTTTCTTTTTTTTTTTTTTAGAAGTTGGAATTCTTCATTGGTAATACAATAATACAATTGATACACAACCATATATTTTTTAATAAGACTTAAGCAATGCAGGCAAAAAAATAGAAATATGCTGGCACTATTGCATGAAATCTTTCTTCCAGAAAAAAAATCCAAAATATTTTGTGTCACAATTTAGTTGTTTTTAATTTTTTTCACTAATCTAAGAAAGATGAGTTTACTATCTGGAATAGAACATTAAGTCACCTACATTTACAAACATATTTTTGGCACCATTGTCTCAATAACCCTTTAAAAAACAGAAAATGAATATGGCAAAATGTTAAGGAGGAAGATCTTAAAAAAAAGAATTCTGAAAATGCTAATATCTTCTTTTTCTCTGACATATTTCATCCTCTTTTCCTACCTTCATGAATGAAAAGTTATTTAAGTATTGTGAAAATGACAAATTCCTGGTTTGAATAAGTAAAAAATGGAGTGACTTGTAACCCTAAAAGAGCTACTCACAATTTTTCATCTTAAAACAGGAAACAGCGACTTATATACACAAGAGGAAAGCAGTTCCTTATCAAAAAGAACCATTTAGCTAGGACTCAAACTGCTAAGTCATTTTAGGTCAAAGCAAAACATTTTAATCATCACTCAACAAATTGATTAGCAGTCAGGAGTGACTGAGAAACTCAGTGATCTTTTTGCCTGAAATACCGTTTAGTAATTGGACTCCCTCTTATTTTACAAATCTCATCAATCATGAGAACCATGATGAAATCTCATTGTCATTTCTTCTCACATAAAAAGTATTACACCGTTATATTCCATTGACCTTCTGCCAAGTAAACTTGACCATGTGCAAACATAAATGCACCGGCAGAAAAAAAGTGAGATATAAACTAATAATAGCCAGAGCCTGAATATCCAACAATCCACACTTACTTCAAGCCTTTTTTTAGCCCCATTGGAAAAGGTCAGATCACCAAATGCAAGGAAAAATGCCCACTGTTAAATTTGAGGTTGATCAAGCATGAAGCTCAGCCTTTCTGAAGTTAATGGTTGCTGCTGCAGTTTGCAGTTTTGACAGCAACGTCTCATATTTGATTGTTTCTACGGTAATCATGGAAATGGTGGTGTAGATTAGCATGGAACCATTTATCTTCTTGCAGGATGGCCACTGTTAGCTAAGCAGCAGTAGCCCTGCTGCTATTTGTCAATAACCAAAAACCTAGCTGTGACCAAACTGCCTGAGAGAGCTGTTAGTAGAGCAGTACTTCAGGTTCCCACAACTGTGAGAATTTTATCTTTCACTTTTCTGATCAACAGTTTCCTGTAGGACTGCTCTGAATGGCACCTGAAAATGTCTACACTCTCTGAGCTGTAGCCAAGTGAAATACCACAGGAAGATGATGTTACTACTCTTTCCACATTTCTTTTTAAATTACTGTTATATACTGTTTTAAATTGATAGACTCTCCATGTTCTTTGGTTTTAGCAGCTGGAATTTGGTCTGGAATATTCTTAAATAAGAAAAATATATTCTTACTATTCACAATATATTAGATTAATGTCCAACTTCGACGTTTCACAGTTCATATGAAGAAAACCCAAATATTCAAAATGTGGATACATTTTAAGATTTCATTTGCTGATGTTAATTCAAAGACTTGCTTAATTTTTCAGCTTCATTTCCTCTTCTTTAAATTGCAGTCTTTGCCACTTTATCAAGGTTTTTACATTCTCAGAATGATCAATATGTAGAAACCAAGTGAACTGTGTATTTCTTACAATTTAAAACCCACAGATTTGCAGCTTTATCAATACTTCAGTCATTTTCTTAAAAATTGCCTCTCTGCCTAGGAGAACCATCAGTTGAAGCTAGCTAAGCAAAACCAAAATGTAGTCATATCAGAACCTATTCTATTCAGATAGTGGGGAATTTCCTGCTAATTCTTGTTATAATATTATTCAAGGAGACTGATTTTTTAAGAACAAAAAAAGTCACTGAAGATCTAAAAACTCCAAATGTAAGTTTCCTCTGTTGAAATACAGTAAGCCAAATTTAAGTTTTACTGAAGATAACCCAGCATGATTCAAGTTCCTAAAGTGAAAATTCTTCCTCTTTTACTTTGGTAGAACATAAATATATACATGCATATGGCAGTTACTCACACAAAAAATCCTCTGTTCTTTTATCCTATTTGTGTTCGAGTTTTTACAGCAGCACTCACAAAGAATCATGGAGATTAAAAATTTTTCCCATCATGAAAGCAACTGCAGCAGTAGCTAAAACTACCTACACAGACAGAAAAGTTTAATGCTTAAAAAATCACTGCCTTGCAGAGACCTGCTGTTTATTGTAGTTACTGACAGTATAGGATATCAACACTAAAGCAAGTCAAAAAATCTTTCTTTCACTTTTATTCATATTTCACTCATAGTCATCTCTTCTTTGTAATTTTTTTACCTTTGAATGATTTCTCAGCTACAGTTGACAGATTGTGTAAATATAAATCAAAATTAACACCCTAAAGCACAGAGAACTAAGCAGACTCTCAAAGATAAGCTTTATTTGTATGGATGCTGTTTTAAATATTTATTCACATATCATGTGAATAAATGGAGTTAGGTAGATACAGGAAACATCCTCTTTAAATTAATTAGCACTACTCATCTAATATTCTAATGTTGGGTATTAATAATTACTGATTAAGATCAACTACTGAGTAACAATTAACCAAATATTTTATCTTCTAAGTGTTTCTCTTAGGCATGCTACATTCAAATACAAATTTGGGAAGATTTAAATTTGACTTTGCAGTCAATTTTATGAGATACAAATATCTAATCACCAGAATTTGAGGTAACAGAAAATACGAAGTTGTGCTGAATGAATGCTGTGCTGGAGATAGAGCAAACAGTCTGTGTTGATCCTTCAGGCCATTCATGAACTTTCACTGAAGGATGTGTAATTAGGATTTACATGTTGTTCAGGTTTAATCCAGCAGTTTTTTCCTAAATGACCACTTCATTAATGATTGACAAGGAATGATACTCAACAGGCAGAAGCTTTAAGGAGCAATTTCCTCAATAAGAACACTATTTAGGGGAGGCAAAGGAGATGTACTGTTACAGAGCTCACCTAGAAGTTCTCCTCTTTAACTTCACGTTTCAGAAGTATGAAAACACCTCTGCAATACAGTTATGTCTTTCAAAACTATACACAATATATTATGTCACATTTATGCCATGCAGACACTTATGGCAAATACTGTTATGACCTCCTTCTAATGCCCACTGTTGAGGATTATCATTGCTTTCATACTTGGTCAGGTTCAAATAAACAATAGTGAATTTCTAGAGTACTGTGATAAAAAAATGAAAAAAATAAAAGCACCACAAATAGTCTATTTATTGATGTAACTTATGTGCATTCCTCTCACAAAGATTGAAAATTCTCCAGGGCAGGTATAAAAGGCATAAAACACAGTGAACATCCAAACCTTCCATCCTTATCCACTGTCAGTTTGGTAGATGCAGTAAATAAAAATCTCATATTATCATATAGTTCACTGCTCTTAAGGCACTGAAAATTTTCTTTAAGGTATTTTTAATTATTTCTAATAATAACATCTCCCAATTGCCAGAGGTATTTTTAACATCATTAACAGATATATCAAAAAGACCAATGAAATTTGGTAAGCAGAAATCAGCATGATTGTCTATCCACAAATTTGCAAAAAGGAGTGTAAGAAATGGGTGTTACCACCCTTTGCATAAAATAAAATCTGAGTAGATCCACATAGCTTTAATTTGGGTCAAAAGGCAGTTGCCTGTATTACTTGTATTTTAGCAAATACATCTACATGGGGATTGAATTCTAGCTAAGACATTCCTGGCTTTACATGTGGATTTTATTAAACAAGGGCAGGTCTCCACAGATTTAAAATTTCAAATAAGAAATTCTGCTTAGCAGGCACGAAGTATACCCTGGTGATAGCATTACACTTCTAGCACATTTACTGATGCAAGTATTGTAAATTTATGAGTTTCTTTTCCTTTTACATGTTACAGAACTGACAAATATGTTTCATTTAACTTTTTCAGGTCTGTTGGCAAAAATTGTCAGAGGAAGAAACAACAAAAATTCTTACACAATCCTCTGATACACAGAAATAGAAAATAAAATTCAACAGCAAATGCAGCTTTTAAGACTGCAGTACAGACATTTATGGTGTACAGTGATCCACACCTGCAAATTTGAACAGGCAGAATCCATCATATATGATCTAAGTCACAGCATCACCTTAGTTTTTCTACCCACAGCAGTTTGATGCATCAAACACTGAGATTTTCAAGGTAAAAGATTTATTATCCTCTCTGCTCAGAGGACATAAATAATTGTCAGTTTATTGAATCAAAAAAATCTTGAATTTTAAAGAATTGGAAAGAGAAACAGGGAAAAGAAATTGCAATTGCTACAACTATTCTCTACAAAAATAGTGTGAAAAGGCAATTCAAAGATAAATTTTAAACCTAATATTGCATATACACTGAAATTACATCCTTCTTTTCTTATTTTTTTCCTCATATATCCCTCTTAAAAACGGTAAATATTGCTCAAATGTTTAAATCCATTCAAAGCCATAAGAAGAGAGCCAAAATTAGTAAGCAAGGCTACTTCCTAAAAATTTCTTTGTTTTCCACATTTATCAATGATCACTCTTAAATTTTCAAGACAAACTTGTCCTTTTGACTTTTTTCTCCAACCTCAGTCTCATCAAATTCCTTTACAAGTATCTTTGCAATATCTTAGAAAATTAGTTATTTGTCACCAGATGAACCTTTGCTTGTACTCTCAAGTCAATTACTTTCTCTTACAGGTATCAGCTGAACCACTTCACAGCTTTTCACTGTGTGACCAGGCTCTTCTGGGATGTAGTATAAATAGTTAAGTATGGGTTTAAACAAGGTACCTTCAAAAGAATCCATGGATCTCAGGCCATTCAGTTATAGAGATTTACAGCCCTGCAGCAAAATGTATTGTTAAAGACCCCATGTTCCTCAGGCAGCAGAATTTTGAGAAACAGGAGTTTAGGACAAGGTACATAAAAAAATAACTAAATGTTATCACGCTGAAAGAAAGTATTTTACACCAAAGGGAGAGATAATTTTTTAATTTGTTTTGTTATTAGGTAGGAGCTAGAAAAGCAAAATGTGAGAAAGGCAAGCTGTTTCATGGAAACTGTTTAGTTTCATAACATATCTCTGGAGACATCACTTTCCCTCACTCTCCTTGAATGAAAAATTTGAAAAGGAAAAATGGTCATTGAGTAAAGCTGTAGAGCATCAACCCTTGCATATTCTAAAGAACAGGAGTGTGGGTAAGCTCATTGATTCCTTCTGGTATTCTATACTTAATCATATTTCAATTTTTCAAAGATTAAATTTTTACTAGTCTTTTTCTCCCAAATACTTTTACTATACTGACAGCAAATCTGATGCAATTTGATTTGGAACATTCAGCTAAATACAACAAAAATTATAGTGTATCTTTGCTATAGCTACCTGCTAGAAGATCAACAAGTAACTTTCCAACTAATTTCATTAATTAGCCTTAAAAACAGACCCTCTCCCCCTCCAAAACCACACTAAAAAACCCTAAGCCAAGGAAGACATCAAGCCCCAAGTTAAAAAATCCACACAGTAAAGGGGATGTACATGGAATATATTTCAAAGTTTATACTGAAAGTGTGATGGTGATGCCAGCCCCATGTAGTGATTTGACCTTACTCATGGAAGGCCACAGAATTTCTATTAACTTGGCAGTGGAACATCTCATGTCTAGTCTTGACCAGAATTGAGTTTAGCGGTGTGAATATGATTTATGGATCTGACAAATCTATAAAGCTGATGAGTAGCAAACATTACCCCTATATGTTACACTGGGGTTGGAGTGGGCTATCACAGATTCTAAACTAGTAATTGCAAGCTGCCTTCACAAAGGGGCAAACAGTTTAGCTAGCAACCAACAAATAGAAGTCAAACAACGGTATGGTGATTGAAAATACAAAAAAAAAAAAATTCCCATGACAGACTCAAATCTGAGAAGAAAGAAATGGTCACCACCAATCATACAATTATATATTAAAAAAAAGTCAGGAGAGAGAACTTCCTGTGATCCTCTCCCTTACTCCATCCCTCTTGAGGATGTGTACCAACCTAAAACACTAGACTGACACCAGAAAGATGAACAAAACATCAGAGAAAGAAGTGGAAAACTGAAGTTATTTAAGTACCACAAATAATAACTGTATTCCTTTATTACATAGGTATTTCAGCATGTCAATGTCAGTGTCATCGTAACTGCGATAGTAACTGCCCATTTGGATTACACAACTAGACTTTAATTAGACTAACCTTAAGTTCCATTGGTATTATAACAATCCAAAGTGTGGTGTGCATCCTGAATTTGTACCAACTTCATATGCTCCTCCTCATTTCAAGATATCCTCATTATGAATTCCTTTTGTTTTCTGCTGTTTTCTTTATTGTCTTAGTCTGATACTGCTACCACTCCACAACATTCATCAATCACTCAAAAAGAAATAACAATAAATCAGAGACAAGTTCAAAGTTTACTATGCTTAAAACAATGCAAACAAACTGTGGTTTACTCACAGTAGTGAAGACCAAATCTTAACCAGAGTGACAGTTAATTTTCAATGAAGAATATGATAGAACAGCATTTAATGATTTCCTCACTGATGTCTATCACTATTATAGTAAAACAAAACCCAAAAAGGATCAGCATTGTGAAAGACTACTTTATTTTTACTTATTTTTACTCTGCTTGTAAACCCTCTTAGATGAAAAGTAAAATCAGAGAAGACAGAAAAATTCCTATGAAACATTTATTGCTGTGGATCAAGAGGTGAATGAAGTTTGAAAATTAATGTCCTCACTGGTTTTTAACATAAATATCCATTCATGGTGCACAAACAAAGAAACCCCAACACTGTTTCTTTCTTTACTTTTGATGGCTATTCTATTATTAAGCTAATCATTTGGCAAATTGACAGATAGTGCAGACCTAACCAGATGTTTTCTGCTTTATTCCAGTCTTCTGATTTTGAGATGTAAAAAAGAATTTTGCACACCTACAGAAAAAGTGCATTGCATGACAACTGCCTATCCCTCAAAAAACGGGAAGAGATGGTATTTAATGCCTTTCCAGAGCTCAGTTGTAAGAAAAAAAAACCATTAAGTGGTCTGAATGATCCTGACACATAATGAAGTAGCAACTGAAATAAAAGAGCTGAACTCTAATTACTTACTGGTATTTCATAGAATCTGTTTACATTGATGGTAGACAGGCAAAGAATAAAAAGATTTTAAAAAACAATCTAAAACACCACAAAGCACAATAATTGGCAGCAGTTTTCTTTTTTTCTTAATCCTGACTACAGAAGAAACAATCTTACTTCTAGACATAAGTGCCTGTAAGGAAATGCTGACATTGCAACTAAGGCAGAACTATGGCAAACAAAGAAGGAATTATGTTGAAAAAGTGAATCTTGAAATATGGTCAAGTAATTAGAGACAATAATTTAAAAAACGACAAATTTCATCACAGAGGAATTGCTAAATAGGAAAGGAAGCCAATTAAGAGCTAGCCAAAATCTCATTTTAACTTTTATTGTAAATTCTCTTTACCACTCTCAGGTTTGTTAGGCTTTCAAAATACAAAATTTAGACAGAAAAAAAAAAAATTGTTATTTTTACTGGTATGAAAGTAAAATTTCAGCTCCCCTCCTCTACCCCCACCCCCCAGTATCAGGCTCATTTAATCAGTATTTTCAACATTTTTTGTGTTATATTGTGAACATAAAATTTATTTATACTGAAGTGACAATGGAGATGCTCCATTCAATTATTTATTAAGAGCTTGGAATTTTTGATGTGGTGGAAAAGGGTTTTTGGGTGAATCAGGAACCTCAGGATAGAATTACTCTTCAAACAGGTTAGAATAAACATGTCAAATAAATATGCATTTTGCTATTTAAATAGTAATATATGAATTTACTAGTCTCTGTTTCCTTTAGCTTGCCCTTGCTAAGATTGAATCAACGAGAATTATTATACCAGCCAATTTCTAATCCACTCCTGTTCATATCATAACATTTCTCATGTTACTACAATGTGATCATGATATTACCACAAACACCATAGATGGAGACCAATAAAATACATTTTTTGCCTCTCTAACATATTGTAATGGAATGATAATAACAGAATCTCACACTGTTATGCAGCCATCCTTAGATGCACAGAGTACTTTTTCCCTTAGGTGTTATTACTTTGTTATTGTCACCATATGTTATGTACAAAAAAAGAGCAGATGGAACATTTATTCTTTAATAAAGATGAGTACAGGAATCCTGGTCCACCTCCAGATTATAGCTAAAAGATCTTGTTCTAAAGGCTGTGACTCTATATCTGACAAAACTGTTAGAAGCAAACGTCCAATTAGAAATGCATAATGAGAGTTTTCCCATAAACATAATTAAGTATATGTTGTTCACATAGTTTAGTTTCATCCACCCTTTTTGTTTATTGCCTACATTCTATCAAAATAGAGAAGTAAAATAAATTATTGAAAGAGATGCTTTAGATGGACAAGTGATGTCACGTTTTAAGCAAACTAATACTGCATTAAATCATCCTTAAAAAAAGAGATCAGTGTAATCTGAAGGAATATTTCGTGGTTGTACTTATTTCATTGGCAGAGAGTCTATTTTCTCCATAGCAGCTCCTACGATGCTGTGTTTTGAATTACTGAACAAAACAGTTTTGTAACATTAGCTGTTTCAGCTACTGCTGAGCAGTGCCTGCACAACATCCCAGCTTTTTCTCATGTTGCCCTGACAGTGAGGGGACTGGGAATGGGCAAGAGGCTATGAGGGGACACAGCCGGGACAGCTGAACCCAACTGGCCAACGAGATATCCCATACTCTGTCATGCTCAGCATATAAAGCTGGAGGAAGGAGGGAGGGCAGGGCATTCAGAGTAGGAAAGCTACACAGCAAAAATCTGGTTTTGTCAGTTTACCTTTCTCAGGTAGATGTACTGCTCTAGTGTTCAGCAACATGTACAGACATCCTACTTAGCAAATGAGTACAACAAATCAAAACTTCCAAGTCAGATCTATAGGGTATGAAGTACACAGATGGTAGCACATTCAGGATATGCAATACTTTTTTCTCATGTCAGATTTACATTGTGTGGTCAAACCAACAATGCAGAGCACTGCAACACAACTTACATTTTCCCAAAATCAGGGCACCACTGCCCAAGTCTTATGAAGCTGATCAGCATAATGGACCTGCTCTGAATCCACAGGTTTTCAGTTAGGAAATTTTGTAATCCATTCAAGATTTGTATTTTGAACAAGACCCCTTCCAAATATCTATGAACAAGACCTCTGAATGCCACTTGAACATAATTTCTGTGGGTGGGGGAGAGAAGAGATAGGAACGCCTTAACATAAAATACCAGTATGTTTTTTGTTTGCTTGTTTTTTATTGCAGCCTTCTACTAAATCTTGAGAAGGGTGCTGTCACACTGAAAATGCCATTAGTTTTGCCAGTTACAGTCCTTCTGTTAATAGGGTCCTCCATAAATGTTATGATCCAGTTTTAAGGTTCTTAAAAATGCCTCTGCCTGAATTAAGGTGCAAACGAGACCATATGCCAGTGACAATAGTAAGGGTTTTATTTGATGGTAAATAAGAGAGAGAGAGAAAGAGAGAGAAAGAAAGAAAGAAAGAAGTAGAAAATAGGTGGGGGGACAGAATGAGTGACAGGGACAGAATAAGGAAAATATCACCACTCCATGGATCCCAGCGATGTTCATTGATCCTCTCCAGCTGGTCTTCTTGGTGGTGAAGGTCTCCCCCAAAAAGCACAGAATCTGATGGGTTTATATACCCTTGAGCCAGGTAGCAATGTCCAGGCATGTCCCCCTGGGGTGGGGGTCAGTCTCTCACAGCAGACTCTGGGTCTGTTGCCCCACATGCAGCCCTGTGGGGCCAAGCCTCTCACGTGAAAGTCCCGTGGATGTGCCCTGTGGGGTTGGGGGTTCCACAGCTGGGCCAGTTTGTGTAATGGAGGATGGGTGTTCATTGCCTCTCACCAGAGGTTGCACCATGCACCCAAAACCTCCTCCTCCCCCCTCGGTGGGGGGAGTCTGTGTAAACCTGGCTTCTGTGAGCTGTGCTCTCCCCCACCCCAAACTCAGCCGGGGATAGTTGCAGCTGGTGGCTTTGGCCTTTTGTGGATGCAAACCTTTCCCTCAGCCTGAGATGACTGAACAATGCTTTATCTAGTCAACAGTTTGACTTTCAGTTCAAAGTCCCACCTTCAGAGAGGCTTCTTCGGTTGCCTCTTTGTCATGAACAAAACTTTCAATGTTTGGTGCACGAGCTATTTTCAATCTCTGACAATATGTCATCATATATATCTAATGCATACATTAATCTAGCTCAGTTTACCAATTCCACACAGCTGCTGTATGTTTAATACATATGGAAAAGTTAAAAGCGACATTCCCAGCTAGATTATCTTACTGACTTGCGTAAGCAATTTCATACATTTGTCCTAGATACACATTAGCACATCATATTAGAGTAATACATTAATTTATTCTTACTTTATAGTTTAGCTTTTCTGTCTCACTGATCCACTGGAGGGTTTTTTGTGAACAATAGATCTCTGCAGTAATTACATGGAAATGCTACCTGGCACAAATGGTTAAAAAAACACCCCAAAACTGTATAATTTTGATATGTTCCTGAAAGCCATTTAGTTAGTACAGTGTGGTGGAAAGAATTCATAATAAGCAATTTTCAGAGCACATCTAAAGCCAGGGTAATATTTCTATTTCTGATCTTGAAAAGAAATAATGTAGCACTCTTCTTCCCCCAGATCACCCAGAAGGTAACTCTAATATGTGTGCTATGAGAACAGTAAGGCATTTCTGACAGGTCTCCTGAGCAATTTACCTGAGGACTATTCTAAAGCAGCATAATTTTCCTGTCAACATTTGCTGGTGTCATCTGGGGAATTATGGATAGTTTTGCAGCAGGCTGGTGCAAAAGTTAAGGACACAATACACAATAAAATTAAAAAATTTAAAGGTGAAACTATTACAGCATTCCTCTTGGCTTTTAAGTACCATGCATAGAAAGACAGCAGCATATCATAAAAATTTTGATTTAGTGTGTATGCTTTCCACCACTTCCCATATGTTTCTCACACCAAAAATTCCTTTTTGCCCAGTCTAAGGCCCATTTTTCCCATTCTCAGTGGGAATTGTTCAATCAAACATTCAAATTCTGCTCAACGATTTCCTACCATGCTAATGACATCTACCATATATATAAATAGAAATCAATGATACTGAGAGGCAAAAAAAGGTAAATCTGCTTACAAAGTCAATGATTTTTTTCTGTGAAATTATTTAAATACGAAAGACTCCAAATAAGAAACAGACTATATAACCACATAATTTCAACAACAAAAATTTTGAGTGAAAGGTTATATTTACCTTGGGATATATTAGAAAAGGCCACCATATCACGGGTGGCATTTCTAAATATCAATTTAGCTGATCTTATGAAACAGCTCCTCTTTCTCTGGAACCAAACTGAACAAATACTCCAGTGCAAGTTCCTTAGCCCAGCAGCACTGTTTAAGAATAAGAAAAATACAAATTCATAACTTTTGTCTGCAGTTCAAAGGTGGATAGGAAATACTGTAGCCTACATGCACATCCAAGCTGGACTCTATCAGCCTGCTTTCACTAGTTCAAACCCAGAGCTCAGTAGTTTATACACAGACCACTCATTTAATTTAAGATACTGAACATCATAATTTATAATAATTATTGTGTTAAAAGAAAAATACATCAGGTAGGTTAGAGATCACAATGGGTAGATAAGTGATTGCATACTATCTATTTTAATGTTCATAAATAGCCTCTGTAAACCACTTCTGATTCTGCTATTATGATGATTTACTGCTTGAAGGTGTAAGAAAGTTGAGTTCACATCAATGTGCCTGAGTTTGGAACATGCTATGAACTGGATGGTTCACAATTTTCCTATGATTCTCCACCACTACAAAACATTCTTGTTTCTATTTCTATTATTTATATTTATAAAACCAAACGATATTTTCTGTACAGATCTGTAGTGGGAGCTGAGTAATTTAATATCTTCATTACTGACAAAGATAAAAGAACTGATTGCACCCTCAGGAAATTTGCAGATGACACCAAGCTGAGTTGACCCATGTGAAGGATGGGATGCCATCCAGAGGGACCTGGGCAAGCTCAAGAAGTGGGACAATCCAAATCTCATGAGATTTAACAAGACCAAGTGCAAGGGACTGCACTTGGGTCAGGGAAAACTCCAGTATCAACACAGGCTGAGGGGATGAAGAGATTGAGAGCAGCCCTGCTGTGAAGGACTTGGGGGTGCTGGTGGATGAAAGGCTGGGCATGCCCCAGCAATGTGTGTTTGGTGCCCAGAAAGCCAACTATGTCCTGGGCTGCATCCAAAGCAGCGTGGGCAGCAGGGTGAGGGAGTGGATTCCGCCCCTCTGCTCTGCTCTGGTGAGACCCCACCTGGAACGCTGCATCCAGCTCTGGGGTCCTCAGTACAAGAAAAACATCCACCTGCTGGAGGGAGTCCAGAGGAGGCCACCAAGTTGATTAGAGGAAAGGAGCACCTCTCCGATGAGGAACAGCTGAGAGAATTGGGTTTGTTCAGACTGGAAAAGAGAAGGCTTTGGGGTGACCTAATTGTGACCTTCCAGTACCTGAAGGGAGCCTACAAGGAAGATTGAGGGGGGCTTTTTACAAGGATGTGTAGTGACAGGACAGGAGGGAATGGCTTCAAACTGAAGGAGGGTAGGTTTAGATTAGATATTATGAAGAAATTCTTTACTGTGGCAGTGATGAGGCACTGGAACAGGCTGCTCAGAGAAGTTTTGGAGGTCCCATCCCTGGAAAAGCCAGGATGGATGGAGCTCTAAAGAAACTGGTCTAGTGGAAATTGTCCTTGCACATGGCAGGGGGTTGGAACTAAATCATCTTTAAGGTCTCTTCCACAGTAAACCATTCTATGATCTCTGATTCTGTTATCCCATATATACTACTGGGGAGTATGTAACATAGCTATATTTTTTATAGCTCTTTGTCATTCATTTCAATGTTTTAGGTTTAAAAAAAATCCCTAAATTTTGTACTTGCCTTGTCTCGCCCCTCTTCAGACCTTTTTACCTTCTATGCAGGAACAATTCTAGCCCCCAAAAAGTTTATTTAAAATACAATGTACATTGCCAACACACCAGCTAACAACTCTTTCATTTTCATAAAACAGCCCAATGGAAGTGGAATATGCTTTCAATCCAAACAGGTTTACAATCTTTTTTTTAGGACTGTGTGCTTTTAAAGCATAATTCCATTTTCTTCTTGGCTCAAAGCAAGAAGCCCCAAATAAGTAAAAATTTTTACTGTGTCTAGCTTTGTATGACCATTTATAGAAGTAATGACAAGTGATCCTAATACAATTAGTTTAATTTTTATATCCTTTTCAAGATAAGGAAAAGACGTTAATATCCTGTATTTAAACATTTAATAATTTAGAGAATATAAAGAACAAGTGAACACTTGGATTACAAGATTGAACACCAATATTTCTTAAAACTCCTTTTCAAATATTACATGGTTTTGATTATAAACATTTTTGATTTTTTTTCATCAATTGATTAAATTTTTTTTTTCAGTATGTGAACACATCTTTATAATGGACAAAACATAAATGCATGGTATAAATATACCTATTCAGAAAATTATAGAAGATGATCTAGAACATACTTTATTATTCCAAAGTATTCTATGCAAGTTAGGGAATCACGTCCAAGATTTAGAGACAAATCTTATATTCATTACACAGAAAAAACAGAGATTTTTCCATATGACAAATAAGAGGAAATTGAAACTATTTCTAGCCATTTCTCCTTATAAACTCCAGTTTTCTCAACTTTTGTTTGATTGGCATATGACCTTCAGCATTCCAAAGTGCACACCTTCTGCTTCATGCACACAATCCTGATTGGTTCTCATGAAATTTAATATAGGCATATCCTGAAGCATTTGATTTAGCATTTCTGTGCAAGTTGCATCCACTGTTCAGTGAAATTAACCTATCTGCATTTAGAAGCTAGTAAGCACCACACACTTGGAAAGGTCTCCTTGAAAACCTCTTGTGAGTTGTCATCATGTATTTGGGTTGCTAGTAATAAATTCTTTATAAATAAATTAGAAGCTAAATTTCATGACCTGAAACAGGTCAGAAAAATAAGCACTTGGAACAAAGTAATTAGTTCTTGGATAAGAACAAACTAATATCGTGAAAAAATTACTGGAAATTCAGAAAATATCTTTTCTACTCCCCTGTTACCTAATCAATTAGTAACAGAATACTAAATTATATTCACAGTGGTGTCAGGGCATATAATTTCTTCAACATTTTTCTCTTCCTATTTTAGAGATTGCATACATTCATAAAAAAACCCATAAGCATTCAAAGCTTTTTATTATCTTCACTATCCTTCATCTTTTAGTGTGAAAACCACATTTTTGTTTTTACACTATTGAAGCATTCATTACATCTTGATGAAAACAAACTGGATAGTTTATAGGCTTCCTGAAAACAGAGGCTAGACAAAATTAAGAGAATAAAAAGACAATAAATAATAAGAGAATAAAAATATTTGTTGAAGGGCCTTCAGGTACATTTAGGGCAGTCAAAGCCCCCCCAGGGGCTACACCCAAAAATGGATCATGGGTCAGAGGTCTCCATACTTTTATAAGTTTCGTCCATTTGCATATTGGGGGGTTAATCCTTCAATTACAACTTCAGGTAATGAGGTCATTTACCCCAAGTTTTCTCCCCTCAACTCACTTTTGTTTACATTTCTCAGGGCCTGAGACAGTGAGGTGTCCTTGATTCCCAGGCCTAGAGAGGAATTGTTTTGTCTGACCAAAATGGGAGAACAGTAGCTAACACTGCATACGGAGTTTAGAGTTTTACACTAAAGAATTGCAGAATTACATTATATTATATGAAAAAATATAAAAGCTAAAATCGTAAGGCATCAGTGGAGTGTTGTGAAAACAGAAAAGATGAGTAGAGTCAAAATAAAGTTTTGTTGAGAATTGTGGGATTTAATTTCCACATTTAAAAATGTCTCATTGTTTTACTCTAGGACCTTATGTTCTTTATAGCACATTTTCCTAACATTTCTGAATTTACAGAGTCAATATTTTCTAAATCATAAATATTATTCTTGTATGCAAAACAAAATAATTTATTTATTAGACTTAAGAAGTCCCAATAAGGTCAGTGGAAATAAAGTTTACTCTCAGCACAACCATCAGTTTCTGAAACAAACAGAAACATCAATAGCTTTCTTCACCTAATCAATGCAAACAGATTGATTTTTCAGAAGGCAGACTATTATGTATGTCTGAGTACCATGACCTTTCAGATTTTACCAACAATATTCTTCATGTAAATTGATCTGCCTTATACCATGGGAGCCAGGGATGCAGAACTGCCAAAAGCATTCACTTCCACTTAGTTAGCTGGAAATATTACTTCTCACGAAAAAGCACCTTCTTCAATCATGATGTGTCGTGTGATGAGTTGTAAATGTCTAAGACAATTCAGAACTGCAGATACCTTTACACCTAGTAATCATAAAACTACAAGAGTGTGAATGTAGAGTAATTGATTTAAACTTATCAGTTCTAGGCCATTAGACTTGGTAAAAGGTATTTCCACTCAACTATACAGGAGCCGATTACAGTCATTTCCATTTGAAGGTCAGCAATCACCAGTGTTGACCTTCAATATGACATAAAAGTTATTAATTGATGAATTTACTGGAGCAATGAACAAGCACAAAACAATAATATAAAACCAAAATGCACCAAACAAAAAAACACCACCAAAGCAAACCAAACAACGACAAAAAAAAAAACACCCACAAAAAAACCTACAAAACAAAAAAAACCATAAAAAGCAAAACCAAAAACAACAGCTCACATTTAATCAACCTGAACAGAAGGAACTTAATATTTTGGTGAATTAGGCTGGGCTGAAACTATTCTTGTTCAACTGTTTTATAGCATCTTAGCCAAGTTCTAATTCAGATACAGTCATTTGATACTGAGTGATGAACAGTGGGGCTCTAAGGGCAGATATTTGGCTGCCTGGGCTTTGGGCCAATTTAGAGACCGGATAGCTGAGGGCATGCCTCTGCTCCCCCTTTAGAAAGGACCTTAAATAAAGCTTGTACAAAAAGCTGTGCTGGAAACCAAAAGTGACTGCTGCTCAGCTGCTGGCTTTGCTTCCCTTAGGGAACAAGTGCCTCTCTGACATACTAGGGTAGAGGTTAACATACTGGTTTTGATGCTGACACAAAAATTACAGTAGTTCCACATAAGAGGAATTCTGGATTCCAAATACTTAACATATCTATACAACACTGACCAAAAAAGCAGTCACCACAAACTAATCACTTGCAAAGTTACAAGGACCTCTTGCAAACTCTAGGACAGAAAAATATTTTCTAAGATAACATTTGTAAGGGTTTCTACGACCTGCTTAAGCAAGATGTACAGCAGTGTATTAAATATAGTACACTATCATATCCTTGGTAAGATATATGGCTGGAAGGATTCGTTATGGTATCTAAGAGTTCCTGCTAAATGACTTCATGATTGATATTTCTGCATGTAGATAATAAATAACGTTGAAGATTATTTATTTTCCTTTGCAATTATGTTATATGACAACACAGCTTGAGAATGTTTAGAAATTGTTTTTTAACATATTCAGTTCCCAACTATAATTAAGCAAAGAGACAATAAATATTAGATATTATTCCCTTATCAAAAAAAAAGGATCTTCTGACACAATGTTTTTGCATTAAGAAGAGCAGTTTTAGGCTACAACAAAGGAACACCTTTAGCATCATTAAGTACAAATAAAATTCTGGTCTAAGCATCTTAAAAAAAAAAATTAAAAAAAAAAACAAAAACAGAAAAAAGGATTTTGATTTGGGTAGAGAAATAAATTTGGTTATCTTACAAAAACATTATTTTCCTTCATGACAAATTTTATGGAACAGAGAAAGACAGAGAGGTCAATATTCCTGAATTGAGAAAAGCAAAGCACATGGGAAGAGATGAGGTAGGACAAGAAGCATTCAGATCTATAGATAGGTATTTATGCTATTAGGGGACTATCTGTCTCCAATGTGCACAAATAAGTGTTGTTTTTAAGAAATCTCTTGACAAAATTACTTTAACTAATAACAAAATAAAAGCTGTTGTTGCTGTTCTCTTCTTTGGCACAGGATTAAATTTTTATGAAATTCTTAAACCATGACATGTTTTTCTCCCCCCCTTTTTATTTTTTTAATATATAAGACCTAATGAAGAAATACCAGACTATTTCCAATTAGACTTAGATTACTCTTTCCATATAGTCATGGAATCATAGAATGGTTTGGGTTGGAAGGGACCTTAAACATCATGTGGTTCCAATCTCCTGCCATGGACCAGGTTCCTCAGAGCCCCATCCAACCTGGCCGTGAACACTTCCAGGAATGTGGCAACCACAACTTCTCTGGGCAACCTGTTCCAGTGCCTTCTCACCCTCATAATAAAGAGTTACTTTCTAATATCTAATCTAAACCACTCTTCCACTTTGAAACCATCCCCCTTTCTTCTGTCACTACACATCCTTGTAAAAAGTCCCTCCCCATCTTTCTTATAGGCCCACCTTAGATACTGGAAGGCCACAACTAGGCACCCCTGAGCCTACTCTTTTCCTACTCTGAACTAACCCAGTTCTCTCAGCCGTGCCTCACAGAAGAGGAGCTCCATTCCTCTGATCGTCTTGATGGCCTGCTCAGGACTTGCTCCAACAGGTCAATGTTTTTCTCATACTGAGGACCCCAGAGCTGGATGCAGCGTTCCAGGTGGGGTCTCACCAGAGCAGAGCAGAGGGACAGAATCCCCTCCTTCGCCCTGCTGGCCACTCTGCTTTGGATGCAGCCCGGGACACAATTGGCCTTCTAGGCACCAAACACACATTGCTGGGGCATGCCCAGGCTCTCATCCACCTGCACCTCTGTCAGAGACTGAAATATAACAGTCTATGACTTAAACATTTTCTTGAAGGACTTTTAAAACTGTATTACAAAAGCTTCAAAGAAGACTACTGCACCCTGAATGAGGCCCTGACTGAGGCCTTACACTGCTCGATGATGAAGATAAGATAAACAACTCAGGGCTCAGGACATTCACTAAGTACAAGCTTAACAGCTTAACACCTCCAAGGTGGAGACCACAGCCCCAGGGCTATCAGCTGCCAGGCTCGCACAGACCCCCTGCACCAAAGGGTGGGGGGAGGAGAGGCTTTGGGTATCTTGGAAAGGCCTCTGGTCAGAGGTGCAGTGACCGCCCATCCTGCACTGTGCAGAGGAGCCCACCTGAGGGGTCCTCACCCAGGGGGTGCAGAAGCTTATCCACAGCAGGAGGGGGTGACATGGCCCATCACAGGGGCCCCCCTCAAAAGGGTCCCCAGACCCTGCACAGAGCACCTGAGATGATGCAACAAACCCTCAGTGTTGCAAGGGACAGTGTCAAGCTGGCCCCTGCAAGGGGAGACATGGGTGTTCCCACCTGGCCCAAAGCGCATATTAATCCACAGGATTCTGTACTCTTTGGTGTGTGGTGTGGTGCCATGTGGCGGCGTGGCCACGGCGGCGAGGGGGGACCCTCACCACCAGAAGACCAGATGGAACAGAGCAATGAGACATCGTTGGGACCCTCAGATGGGTGATCTGCTTCCACCTAACCCCTGTCACCTCTCCCTCTCCCCCCCCCCACTTCTTTCTTCCATTTCTTTCTCTCTTTCTTTTCTCTTTCCTTCTCTTTTCCTCTCTACTATTAAATAAAATACATCAATTTTTTGGCATCAACATGTAACCTCATTTGGTTTTAATCTCGTTTCTGGGAATATTTTGAACCTTCTAAGTTCTGTCCGGTTTATGCACAGACACTTAGATTTCTTTGCTTTTCTGGGTTTAAACCGGACCTTAACAACCCCCAAGTCCTTCACAGCAGGGCTGCTCTCAACCTGTTCATCCCCAGCCTGTGTTGATACTGGAGTTTTCCCAGACCCAAGTGCAGCACCTCACACTTGGTCTTGTTAAACCTTATGAGATTTGCATTGCCCCACTTCATAAACTGGATATACTGGGATAAATAAGTGAAAGAGAACGAGAGGAAGGGAGGAAGAGAGGGAAGGAGGGAGGGATGAAAAGAAGGAAAAGGAAAGAAAGAAGGAGTAAGAAACATTGTGAAGGTTTACAAAGAGACGTCTTTCACACAAACTTGGCTAAAAGGGTTAGAAAGGGGGAGGACAGATCAGAGACAACTGAGCCACAATCTCTTCAATGAACATAATAACCCAAGATAGCTGTTCTGAAAACAATAGGTATGCATAGCACAGCAAGCAAAGTACAAGATATTCCAAGCATCTACTGTTGACTGTTTAAAGAACTGAAATTTCCAAATGTCAAAAATGTTCAAATCCATGAGCATGCATTTTTAAGAGAGATACTGCAGAGGGACAATTCCTTTCATTTTTTTTCCAAGACTATTAAAAGATGCCCCAAACTGAAGGCTGAATTAGCCTCTCCTTACCTTTTAAAATTTTTTAAAATTTTTCTTATAAAGGAATTTGTGGATACTGAAAAGCTAGAAGGAGAGAAACTCTCCAGCTTTCTGAGTATTCTGTGAAAGTTTTCTTTCTCATGCAAGCCAACTGAAAACAGTAAGAGGTTTTTGTAAACCAAGACTTTATCTAACACCTGTAGCCTGTTTTGCAGAGTCTTGTTATGGTACACTGGAGAAAATGGATGTCGTAGCATTTAGCCAATCACTCTGGGAGGTGGATTGCCAAGGGACCAATGGCCTTAGCCATTCTAGTGAACCAAGTCATATAAACGAGTCTGTAAGTTAATAAAGAGTGCTATTCTTCCGGACTTCTCTGTGTCATTTTCTCACCATCCCCGGTAGAACAGCAACAGGAATTTGAGTCACAGAATATCCTGAGTTAGAAGGCCCCCACGAAGATAAGTCCAACTCCTCTTCCTGCAACAAGTGAATTCAAAAGTCTGCTATTTCAAAGAAGTAGAAATTTAATCAGAGGAACTATTTTCAAATATTCAGTAACTGTAGGAAGTACCTTGCCAACTGAGACAAGCTTTCAGATATTCCACACATGGCCAAATTTTCTTTCTAACTGAAAAGATTAATCACTGATTAATCAGATTTGACAGGCTGAATTTAAAGGAGTGAAACTTGAACAGAGTATCAGCACACTTGGAAGAACATTTCCCATGACAACTTAATTATGAGACAAAAAGAAAAAAAAAGTAAAATTCCTGACCTTCTATCAACAGCAATAATGTCAAGAAAATATTTTAGAAATAAATAAAATGCAGGAAAAAAACAGAATTAAAGATTGGAATTTTATCTTATTACAGATTTTGGAAATAATCTGAAAACACATTCAAGTCTGAGAATAGAGCAGAAGAAAGTCAAATCAGTTTCTCATACATATATTCTGGAGTAGGGTCTACTGTGGTTATTTCATAAGGGAACTAGATAAAATATGATATTACATGGATAGCATAACTATCTTTTTACAAAGGGGAAAAATAGGTCTTAAAATCTGGCAGTACTTTTGTAAAGATAACTAAGAGAGGCCAAGTAGGATATGAGGAACAACTTGAAGAAATTATAAAAACTATTATTAATCCTTTTTCTAACAAATCAACAACAAGAAACCTCATAGTCTTTTGACTGTTACATAAACAAGATCAAAAATTCAGGAAACAAGAAAGCTACTTGAATTTCCTCTGTATTCACTTGGGAGAAGCATGGAAATAAATAATTCTGTACCCATATTTTATATATATACATATGGGTTACACCAGAGGATCTGTCTCAAACTGAACATTGTCATAAATCAAACAGACAAACTGGATAGTTAAAAAAATCCTGGGACTAGATACCAGACATTAAGGAATTCAAAAAGCCTAGAAAACAGCTAACATGAGAACAATTTTTAAAATGCTTCAAGAGGGTATAAAAACTATGGAAGTAATATTGACATTCTTAATTACAAGTAAGATGAGGCATGGGCACATGTGATTTATAGAAGAAGAATGAAAACAATTTTTATACAAAAAATCTTATGTCTTACTAATTTATGCCAGTTTTCTGAATGAGTCAATAAATTGTCTCTTCTAGATCAGAGGTCTAGGCAGACCTTCAAATGGCATTTAACAAAGGTCTTCTGCAGTGATTCTTAGAGAAGCTTAGCTGGCATAAAAAAAAAGCCCTTACATGCTGGAATGCTTACTTACTAAATTAGGAAAAAATAAGCGAGAAGGGAAAGAAGAGAGGAATAATTGAGCAGTTTCCATGGTGTTGGAAGATCATATCAGTGATGGTGTGAAGAAAGAGGGAACTGAATTAATTTTCTGTTTTAGTATCATGAAAATGTAAAAGCAGATTTAAAGCAAACAGAGTAAATGTTTCACCTAATGTACAGCTAAATTTATAATTTTTCATGGCAGGGCACAGTGGATGTTAAAAATTTACATGTGTTCAAAAATAATTTTAAAAAATTACCGAAAAAATTATTCAGTAAGAAATATTAGAGTTTAAAACCACCGATCTCATTCTGGAAACTTCTGAGACATGAATTGCTAAGAAGCCATGACAGTTCTCTGAGACATTATTCCTGTGCTGCTCTTAGTAAATATTCCATACCTACCCATTTTTGGCCAATGTCAGAAATGGGATATAGGACTAGACGAACTTTTATTCTGATGGCATGCAAATACTCTCGTGCTACTCTGCCAAAATAAAAAAGACAACTGGCATTTTAAAGCACTCTTTCCCAACTGGCTGGAAAAACAGGGAGAAGAAAGAATACAATATAGAATAGCTGATTATACACATGCATCAACAAAACTTACAGCTTTTCTGGTTTCCATCGTCACTATAAAATGTGTAATTAAAAAATATTCATACAATCTTTGAAAAATTTATCATTACAATTTACAGGCCCATTCAAGGTTAGAAAATAGGAGATAAAATAATGAACTTAAATGAAAAATTTGAAGCATATTAATGCTCTCAAAGTTATACCACTAGTCCAATGCAAAAGAGAGATAAATTTTTAAATCTGTTCTTGGACTTTCAGCTTTTCTTGTCAGGAATTCTGAATTAAATATCTTTAAAACTGGAAAAAAATCGGTGAAAAAAAGTACAGTGCTGAGTGTTGATCCATAACAGTTTGTAATCCAGTAATGTTTTTTCCCCTTGCTTTTATTAAACACCAGCATAATTTGCTAGAGGAAACACATCTGTAAAACTCTATTTTTATTTAGTTTTAGCTCTACAATGTAGTAGATTTTCTAAGGAACTTAAATGAGTAATTCACCAGAAAGTAATTAGAAAAAAATCATACAAAAACAACTGTACTCTATGTCGTAATTCTGACAAAACATACTGTGTTTTAGAAATCCATTAAGGGAGCAAATTGTGCAGCCTGTACTGTTTTATCATTGCAACAACCAGCCCCAGTGGTTTTTGTTGAAACAAATATATTTCTCCACTGGATGAACAGTGCTAGATGAATATCAAAAGGTTTAACAATAATACCATAATTATGTCTCCTCTCAAGTTTTGTTTGGATGAAGAGTAAAAAATATATTAAAACCTCAGTTCAAGAGATCTGTGACACAAAACCAGCGACGAAACACATGGCAATTAATATAAGCCCTTAGTATTCAAACTCCTCTCATCTGGGCCAATTATAAAACTCCTCCTCTGTACTGTGGTGCCTTCTCAAAACACATCTGGCACTCCACAGGCATTCAGAGAGTGTGCAGACAGATCCCTGTCTACTGTGCTCACTGTTGACAAGGGAACAGTTTGCAATCCCTTTTCCATTTTTCCCTACTCACACCACTAAGTCAGCACAGCAGAAGCTGGTAAACAGACCACAACAGCAGGTGCTGAGCCCCACACACAAACACAGGACTTGAGATTTTTCCTGCTCCTGTGGCCCTTAATGCACATGTGGCATTAAGCCATCCCAAAAATTCTCAACACTCCAGCCATATCCACTCTCTCAGGGCTTGGAGCAAGGACTGTAAATACCTGAAGCAGAACTTCCCACATGGTTTCCTTCAGAAAGAATTAATGTGCACAAAATCACTCTGAATTAAAGCAATGCCAATTCAAGTGGGGATGATGAAAGAATCTGCCTTAAAGCCACATTGTGTCTTTTAACCAAAATGTAAAGGTATGTTTGTGCAGCTGTAGCATTTTTCATCTTATCTTGCTCCATTTATTTTTCTCAACCACTTCTTAAATTTGATTTCTCAACTGTACTTGCAAAACCTGTTCTAATTAATAACTTGTGATACATTTCTGTGGAGCTCAGAGTAATAAGGCTGTCTCTCATCAAAAATGTGCTAGTGCAGTGGTCTACCCTTTATTAAAAGATATATCTGGAAGCAAGTACTGTTGTGTTATGACAATTTCTTTAGAGACGTGCAGAGACAGAGGATTTTTTATTTTGAAATTTTTGTTAACTTGATTTTTCTAGACCTTAAAAAGAAAGGAATGTTTGAACTTTGATTTCTTATTCGACTAAAAAGACTTAGGGAGCAGCAATTTAGTCTTACAGCCTTTACTAGTTTCGTTTTGGTTTTTTTAGTTAAAGTAAGGAAGAATGTCATTCACATTGTACCTATTCCCACACCAAAATTTTATATCCATAAAAATTAGAGTTTACACAGTGATACTGTTAGAAAGACTTCATGGCTACAGTAGGCTAATTATTTTCTGCATATAAGAAAACCATCATTAAATACCTCATTGTTCAACTCGTAAGCAGAAGCACCTGCGCTGAGATAGGCAGATGCTGACGCAGCTGTAATTTCATGAGAAGCTTGGACAGGGACAGATGAACCAGACGAGGACTTTTGCTCCAAATGGGAAAGGAGAAAAACCTCAATTCCTAGAGATGCTCCCAGAGATAGTCTTAAAGATGAAGATGAGAAAGACCCTTGGCTCCCAGGGAAGGAGAAGGGCCTCTGGTTTTTTTTTTGTTTCTGAACGGCTCAACCTTAAAATTGTACCCCAAAAACCTTCAAGAGTGGACCCTTGAAAGCAGTTGCGGGAAAAGCTGCAAGTCGGGGGAAGGGACTCACATCGCAAGCAGAGAGACTCCTCTTCCTAAATGGACTGAACAATATTTGGAAGTGGGTGGCTGTCTCGTTGTGATACTGTTTTCATAGCACTAGCAAAAAGAGACTTCTCTTTCTAAATGGACTGAACAAGGTTATTATGGAAGTGGTAAACAGACTGAACATCTTAAGGGTTGTCTTTTTACATTGTCAGTGGGAGAAGGGAGGAAGGTGGGGGGAGGAGGAGAGTTCTGAAGGTGGTATAATTTTTTTTTCTTTCCTTTTCTTCTTTTAGGTCTGTTAATGAACTTCTTTATATTCTTTCAAGTTTGGTGCCTGCTTTGCGTTTCTCCTAATTCTTATCTCACAGAAGATAAACAGTAATGAGTATTTTGGACCAAACCACTACACTAAATTGGTGTTTCCGCCCGGTTACAAACCCAACCCGCGACACTCATATAATTAGGAAGAATAAATATCCCTTTCACTTCTAGGGGAGGAAAGGGTCTAAGGAAAAGGAGACAGTGGATAATGCTCCTATATTTTAAAAATACAAAGAAAACCAACCTTATTGAAATTGTATCATAAAAACTAACTTTTGCCTGTGAAATGTCACACCTCTGACACTATGATGGGATGACCATCGCTGAATTTCAGATGCCCACCCAGCTGCTCTCTCACACCTCTCCTCTATAAATTAACCTCACAAGAAAAAATAGACTTGACTAGGGGGAAATTAAATATATTGCCAGTTAAAAATAGAGTAGGATAGTTAAAAACAAAGATGAAACTAAAATCATCTTTCTTCATTCTCACTCTTCCTCTCAGGCTCAACATAACTTCTTTACCCATTTTCTCCACTACCTCCTCCCTCTATGCACAGAAGGGAATGTCAGGATATGAGTCAATCCACAACAGCTTTTCTCTGCTTCTCCTTCCTCCTCATGCTGTTCCCCTGTATCAGAGTGAGGGGTGTCACTCCCATGGGATACAATCCTTCATGAACTGCTCAAGCATGGCTTCTTCCTGCAGGCCACAGTTCTTCAATAATTGGTTGAGGATGGGACTTTTCCATGAAGTAATCCTTTTAGGAACAGACTTTCTAGAGTGGGTCCCCCACAGTCTGTGATTCCTGCCAGGAGCCTGCTCCTGCATGTGCTCTTACAGGCTTTACTTTCCTTCAGAGCAAGTTCACTTGCTCCAGCATAGGGTCATCCTTGGGCAGTAAGATGGCCATTTGCTCCACCATGGACTTCCATGGGCTGCAGGGACTCAGCTGCCTCACCTTGGTCTGCACCATGGACTGCAGATGAATCTCTGCTCTGGCTCCCAGAGCACCTCCTCCCCTTTCTCCTTCACTACCTTGGTGTCTGCAGGGCTGTTTCTCTCACACTGGCTCAGCTTTGGCCAGTGGGTTTCTTTTGGAACCAGCTGGAGCTGGTTGTGCCGGGTATGTGGAAGCTCCTAGGCTCCTCTCACAAAGCCCGTGGATCTATGGATTTTTTTCCTAACAACATGATAACCTTATCATATTAAAGATAGAAATTAAACTTAAAAAAAGGAAAAAATTAGTCGATGCATCCACAAGCTCCACAGTTCAATATTCTGCACAAGTCCATGACAAAACATATTCAATTGATTCAATATTTCGTAGCCAGCTATTTACCATAATCATTAGAGATAATACAAAAGCATAGTTATTATTCCTCAAAATTAATTTATAAGTTTGTTTCAAGGTCATATTCACAGATGCAAGAAAAAAAAATATTTTCCATAAACATCATGTTTTGGGTATTGATTTATACCATCAACAAGTGGTTTTTTCTTCATGTTATCCCTTCCTAGATGAAACAGTTAGATCCATTTAATATTTGTTGTCATGCTATTTGTCAAATAATACATCTATTAATTTAAATGGTATTTTCCATTTCAAGAAGTGCAATCAATAAAACTGCGTAGTAACAATGTCTGATCTCAATTGTTTCATCAATTCTGCTCATCTTGTGCAACAGAAGTTAACCTTTCAAAAACTGCATGTGGAAACATTTTGAACCAACATACTAAGCTAAGAATAATATTCAGGACTCACATTTTGTGCAAGATATAATTAATATTACATTTTACATTCAGAACTTCAATCTACATGGTTTACTACTATGAGTGGCAAGAGGTTGCAGAAATTCTATATCCTATGCAGGTATGTATACATACTAAAGAGTGAGATAACTGTCAACATGAAATCATTTAGACAAGAATGTAAGGATTTAATTTCTGTGTATTGATACCATGTTTTTAATATTACTAAAACTGTTATTGAACAAAAAATGTTGCCATTGTTTGCTTATAACCTCTACAAGTATGAATCAGCCATATATCAATTAATAACACTATATTGTTCTAAACAACTACAATGGATGTTCCAAATAATCTCACAAACACAGGTTTTGGAAAAAACTAGGCAACTAGGCAACTGAGTTGGGCTCTAGGATTCATTCTACAAAACATTACCTATATCTCTTGTGTCTCCTTGCTAAACAAAGCCATAATCAAAGAGATTAAGATGCACAAAGACCTTTAGTTAGCTGTAGTTTCAATTTTTGCTAACCTAGACATCTAACCATCACCCAAATTAAAGAAGTCATTCTTTTTTACATCTCTAACCCTGTTTATAATGTTATTTTATTTGAACTTGTAGCTACCATCCCAGAAATAAAAAGGTCCTGAACCAGAAGTCAAAGCAATTGTTTTCAGATTATTTATAGTATTAGAGAAAATCAGAAACAGTCTCAGAATTTAGGTTCAACAGTGACATTAAGATGTTTCTACAAAGAAATAGACAGGTTCCATCTAGATTGAGTTAGGCTGGAATCCTTGAAAAAGAAACTCTCCTTTCTTAACCTGTTTTGCATTTAATAGCAGTAGCAAGGTTAGAAAATATGCCAGCTAACTCTAGAAACTACTGCCTTCTCCACATCAGGTCTCCATTGCCATGACTGACTTGCAGATGAACTTGCTGAAAGAGTAATTTTCCTTCTAAGGCTGTTTCTGTATTAGTTTTTCCAGCTGTGGAGAGTTCATTTTCTCATCAAGGGTTTGCCACAGTGCTTTAATCTTGTTGATCTTTAATTTTACTCATGTTGTCCATGGGTTTTTGGTGTCACAGAAGAATATTTATGGTGGTACACTTGCTCTCTGCAGCCAGAGGCAGGAGCCCTGGACATAGTGAGAAGTATGGCTTAGGATACTGTGGCAGGCCCTGGTAAGGAGACCTGACTGGAAACGCTGCTGAAGACTGCAAGACAGCTCAGCCTTGGGGATGATGCACCACACGGCATGGTTCCCAGCCTAAAATGGAGAAACACAGCAGGTGACTCAATTCACAGCTCTGCAGGGAAATTGCTCCCATTGAGGTCTTGCTGTCTCCCTCTGAGGCTGGGGCAGGCAGAGGCAATATCCTTGCCTGTAGATGGGATCAAGAAGTTCTGTCTTAAAGCTGAAAGAAGGGGCCAACAAGAACCTTGTGAAATTATGCAGTTATGAAGTCCTCCACCTGGGAAGGAAGACTCCCATTCAATGACAGAGGGGTGGTGGTTTTTCCAAAGCAGCTGTTGCTTAGAGCCTGGCTAGACAATCAGTCTGCTGGTTGTGTTGGTTGCTTTTGCATCACTTCTTTTTTTTTTCTCCCTTCTTTTCCTTTCTCCCCCTTCCCAGTTATTAATCTGTCTTTATCTCAATCCACAAGTTTGTTTCTCAATTTTGTGCCTCCAATTCTGTCCCCCAACCCACTGCTGGGGAGTGAATGAGGCTGAGTGGGAGCTTAACTATCAGCTGGCATCAAGTCATCACAAACACACTGACAGAGTAGGTCATGCAGTCCTGGATGTTTTTGAGACCTCACTGAACAAAACCTTGAACAACTCTCTAACTTCGGAGCTGATCTTGCTTTGAGCAGGAAATGGGACTGAAGATCTCATGAGGTCCATTCCAGTCTGACTTGTCCTGTGATTCCATGTTTTGCAGTTATTGTAAGCCAAATATAGGGGTGTGTTACTAATGGAGAGAGCTGATACTAACAAAATTAATCACAGATATCTAATAGTTTATGCAACTAACTGCTTTTTAAAAGAAAACCAAACAAATAAACAAACCATCACAGACATATAAGCAAAGGAGATTTGAAATATAGCAACATGCCTAAGCAGATGAGCATCTTTCTGGCCATATCTCCAACCTCAAATTATTTGCATTACAAATAAATAAAGAAAATACTGATGTGACAGGGTATGATGTGATACGGATATGTTATCATAAAATAAATGCTAGTAAAGTTAAAACCCAGTGTTTGTTATATAAGATATGTTAGAAAGGTAGGCTTATATGCATGAGGTTTCATTTGCTATTAGTCATGATGGAAACACAGGAAATCTTTTGATTACATTTAAAAGCAGACATCAAATACAAAACCTCTCTCTCAGTCTTTCCCAAGAGAAATTACCTATTGTACCTAAACTCTAAATGTAGTTACACAGAATGCCATTATTCAACAGCAAATGTACATAAATTAATTATTTGTAATTTAGGCAAATAGAAAAAAAAGTTGCTGTTTCTCACTATCTAACTCGGCATCAGATATGTGTATTTAGTGATTGGTTGGTGGGTTTGGGGATTTTTTTGCTTTCTCTTTTTTGAGCTTTCAGAGGCTCAATGAAAGTGGGAGCCTTCTGGATTACTACTTAGTTATTGGCATATAAAAACATAAAGGAAATATGCTCAGTTAAGAATCTCTGAATAAATTATTACTTCATTTTTAGCAGGACAATAAGGTTTAAAAGTGAACAGATCTTTAGAGAAACAAAAAATAAGAAATAGGCTCTTCCTTCTGTTCTCCCTCCTGAGAAGAGAGTCAATGTTCAACAAGAAAGAGAAATGATTTGTCTCACAGGTTTTTTTGCTTTGACCTTCATCAGGAATCTGTAGCTAGCAAAGCTCTTCTGTCCCTCCCAGTCGTCACTTTTGCTTCCTAGTCTTGTTATGCTTGTCATTTCTCCCTGCTCCTTTTAAAAATGAACAGATTTATTCTTATGTTTCTGTACCCTACAGAAATTCTAAGCCACTGGGGCCCAATTGTTCAGGTCTAGGATGCAGCAAGGGCTGTTCTGTCTTGTATAATCTTTGTTTTAGTGACACATTTTGACATTATGAAATAGTAATTTGGGGTGTGAATGCTCCCCAAATAATCCAATTAAGTAATACACAAAGCTTATTTCTAATCATTGGCTTACTCTGTGCATTTTAATGATCAAAACTCAATTTAGTTACTGATCCTTTATTTTTTTTCATCTCCAGAAATTCCTGAATTTCTTTTACCTGCATTTTCAGTTTTCTTGTTTCTTCTTCCAAATATTGTTTTTCTGCTTCTAGTCGCTCTCTTTTTCCCCATTCAGTGGAATTCTTGCACTGCATTCTTTCCAGCTGGGAGGTTCAGGGTAGGAGGAAGAATAACCAAAAAAGGAAAATAAACAAAGAGGACTAGAATACTCTGATTAAAACCCCCTGTTTTCTGCTGAGTGAGGCTAATGGCTTCACCTCAGAGTAAGGTGGGCACCTTAGAAATCAGTCCAAGGTGTATGTTTTCCATGTTTCATAAAGTTAAATATCTGAATTCGAAAAGAAAATAACCAAGACAGTAAATTTTTCATCAAATGTACCTTTAAAAAAGTAAAGCATAGGTAATTTTTTTATACAGTAACTGGTAACAAATTCTTATTATTTTCCTGCTATTTATGGAAAAATAATATTAAAAAATAAAATGTTTTAAATAAGATTGAGACTGATTTTGGATTGACAATGTCAATGTTCACTTTTTCTTCTCCAAAAGATGAAAAGTGGCATGTTTTTACTCTGTTTACAATTTAGAAGTATTGTAATGAATATTCATTAAACTGAAGAAGTTCTAAAGTATGTCTTCAGTACTACATACTGCTATCCTCATAACCAGAGGAAAGATTTTTAAGTTTTCATGCTAATCTTTTTCTTGTGGTCACAGTTAACAGTCTTAAGGGAAATATTATCTTTTATTGCCACTGCTGTAACCTTACTTTAGGATAACTTTATGAATTCATTCATCAAATCCACATATAGGGAGAATTAAATACATCAACAAAAAGACACATTTCTAAGTCATATAAAGTAATTACCTGAGAACTGATTTATTCTTCAGAGACAACTACATAGAAGTTTTTGTTAAGGCTTTATTAAATACTTCTCAGACTTCAAAAGAAAAAATAGCAAAGTGAATTTATGTTTATAGCACAAACCGGGTACTTAACAGGTACTAATGGATATTTATCAGAAAATTGTCATTGACAATACTTTCTGTTAACAAGTTATTATTAACTGGTTCTTAACAGATTAAAAGAGATTAACATAGATTAAAGATTGTGAAAATAAAAGGTCCCAGTTCTTTTAATTGCAATGAAAAAAAGGAATTGCTAATATATTAAAAAAAAAGTCAATATTTAAGAACTTTTTACAATTTTCAGTTCTGTGAGAACTAAAATCGATGGGTTGATAAAAATAGAGACTGACAACACTGTGAGACACTTCTTCATTGAAGAAACAGGATATCTGTGCCAACAAAGCTTTAGAAAGAGACACAGAGGTGTACTTTTTCAGTTTTATTGGTTACTTTTATTCTAAAATCAATTTCTGGAAAATAATGAAAAGGTACTGAATGTGGGGTGAAAAGAATGAGTTTTTACAGCATTAGAGAAACATAATTCTGACCCTGTGTGGTTATCTAGCTAAATCAAATTGCAAACTCATCTGTTCCCACCTTATTTCTGAGTAAATAAAATATAAAAATAAAAGTTAAATAAAATCAAAGAGGCTCATTCAGATTTCCAGTGGGCAGTAAAAGTGATTGTTCCACTGCACTCTGTACTGGTGTGGCCTCACCTCAAGCACTGTCTACAGTTTTGGGCACAGGTCATCAAACCATTAGAGTGAGTCCAGAGTGATAGACTACAAGTTGCTAACTCCAACACACAAGTAAATGTTTGATGCTCACACGTTCCTAATGAGGTCTTAAAAGTCTACCCACTGAATTTCTGTACAATTGTTGGAAATTAAGGAATCACGTACCCCTATTTAGCAGCAAATATTGTTTCTTCCCCACCAAAATTATGCAAAATGTTTGATTACTCTCTACTGGACTACAATCACATAAAATATGGTTACCCCATACTTTTTCCTAAATAAATATGCAGGCATATTTAGTATTGCAAGTATCCATGAAAGTTCTGGAACATGAGCAAACCTGTCTTCTTGCAAAGCATCTGCCAAAATACACAGCTGAATTTCTAAGCCTGAAAGTTTACCTTTTCACAGTATTGACACTAATCAATACAAATTCATTTTTGTCAGCCATCAAATAGAGAGAAATCACAAAACCATACAAGGTTGAATTCAAGTCAAGAAATTAGGCAGAAGATGACTATCGGACGAAGATCTGATGTCAAAGATAAATTTATTTACCTCTGTCTGTAAAATTTCAATTCATTGCACCCAAGATGTCTACAAGCTCCAACTGGGATAAATTTACATATTTAACTGTCCTGATTTCAGCTGGGATAGGAGTTCATTTTCTTCCTAAGATATGGTACAGTGCTATGTTTTGGATTTAGTATGAGAATAATGTTGATAACAGAGGGAAGCTTTCGTTGTTGCTGAGCAGTGCTTACTCTAAGTAAAGGCTTTTTCAGCTCCTTGTACTGCCCTGCCGCCAAGGAGGCTTGGGCTGCACAAGGAGCTGGGAGTGGACAGATGACCCAAAGCAGCCACAGGAATATTCCATTCTATATGATGCTCTTGTGTGGAACTCCAGATTCTGATTTATAAAGGAAAGTGAAAGCTTAAGAAACAATTTGGAACACATGAAAAAATATTGAGATCTTTAATTTTCCCTTAAAATGTGAATATTTTCTCTCCGTAAAATGTCAGAGCAGACTTGCACTGAATTTTACTTTTTAATAGGAAGACCACAATAGCATGGAAGCATAGAATGAGGTCAAGGTAGTGTCAATGAAGTGGATAATTACAAAGGTGAATGGTGGAAATGAAGTACAGTGTACTGACCTTTTGAAACTGGATAATTACATCTTAGAGCTAACCTACACCATTTTATAACCAACATGAAAGGCAGAACCCTGAAAAAAACAGACACAGAAAAAGGACTCCACCTTGTACAGTTCATTAACAGGAAAATCTTAATGCTCTTGTTCAGTTTAAGGCAATATAACAGTGGTTGAGGCTCCAAAAGTTTTATTGAAATAAGATTTTTCTCCATCCCCTTAGTCAAGAAAAGATAGAGTAGGATGGAGGACAACAATTAAGGTGTAATGAAGGCAAAAAGAAAGATGATGAAAAAATAACATAGAAGTCAACAGGATTTCAGACAGAAAACAGAAGAAATTCCACACACCCTTCAGGTTTTTTTTTTTAGTGCAAAGATTTGTTAGTTTCCTATAAAACTTGGAAAAGGTAGGAAAGTGTACTTACAGAATTATGATCTTCAGCTTTTTAAAAGAAACATTTAAATAGAGCTGGACAGAAGACAAGCATTATGTTAAAAAAACCTGTAGTTTTGATCTGATCTGACTTGACAATGATATCAGAAATAAAAAAAATACCAATCCAACCAGAAATTCTCCCTGTAAAATTTTCCTTCTACCAAACTGGCATTTTCTTTACCAAAAGCATGATTACCTACACATTCTCAAATCTGAGAAAGATTATCTACACATCTCAAATAAAAGCTGATTTGACTGAAAATAGAAGAGTTTTATTTATTTATTTATTTAAATTTCCAATTTGAACCTTACATAAACACAGCAAATCATTAGCTTCTAATGCTATCTGTCTTTATACTGGGTATCTAGAGGCAAGCCAAATAAGGCCTTGTGACCCAGAGAGACAAGAATTCCTGTTTAAACTAGTGACCTCTGGCAGCCTCACTCAAGTACAAATGTAAAACATCTGCTTCAGTTTGTGCTGAACAAAAATGAAAATTTAAAATCAATATGCTTTTTTTTTGTCCTTAAAATGACTATGCAGGGCTTTTTTTTCATGTTCCAAAGCAAGATAAATGAACACGTATTTTCAAGATTCTTGATATCCTCACTGTATTGTGCATGGAGGTAATTTCCATTCATCTATGCTACAAATTATTCTACAAAATTTAAGCAAGAGGTAGATTAAATTGAATAGTTGATAAGCTACAGGTTGGTTATGAATTAAGGACCATGGCACCCTCCTAATAAAGAAAGCTGATTGAAGTAACCATAAATCTTCCTAAAGCCACAAGTGAATTTGATTCTTACAGATTTCTTCCCCACAGTTACTCAGAAAACTCTGCACAAGAAGCAAATTTTCCTTTTCTGTAACTCAGACAGTAATACTATCTCTTAAAAAATGTCATATCCAACAGCCTTTTCAAAGCCAGAGCCAAGAACTCAACAGCTGTGCCGTGTTGCCAATAATCTTCCAAATTATTGCACGTTGATGAGAAATGCAAGGACAGAATCTTTCCTTTCACAGTGGTAATTTTATTTATGAGATGTTATCAACCTCTAAAGTATGGAATGTGCTTCAGCTGCTAGAAGGAATGGTAAACATTCATTTTGCTTAAATATGGCACCTAGGTAAATTGGATCAAATGAATTGAAAACCAAGCTCTGCCTGAGGAGCAAGCAAACATCAAGCAAAAGCATCAGTTTTCTCCATTGAATTCATTGTGAAACATCTTTACAATTCATAACATAGTTTTACCGGGTCTGAAGATATTTTATCAACGGTCTGAAAGCAATGGTATCAAATGTTTAAGATAGTCTATCAGCACAACTGGGCCTATTTTTTTTGGGTATAGGGGAAGTAGTCTGGTTTTTTTGGTTTTTTAAAAATTATTTTCTATTTTTTTATTTGTTTTGAAATTTCCACTGCTAGAAGTCTGTAAGAACTTGATGAAAACTGTCAAAGCTCCTAAGGGCTGAAAGAAAACTCATCAGCTTCCCTGCTTCCAAGACCAGAACTGATGTACACAGGTGTGATGTTTGCTGGCAAGCAAAATTATTACTTAGCATGTGTGACACTAGGCATTTTTGCAGTGATTATTTACAGTACGTCTGACATTTTCTATAATTCTTTTCTTTTTTCATCTAAAAGGTGCAATCAAAGACTACCAGCATCCATAGCACTCCTTCCAAAGAAAAGGGAAGACAAATGCTGGCTACCTTTTTATTTGACAAGTGCTTCAATACAGGAAAAAAATTTACTCTGTTTTTTTTCTTATTGTGAGCAAGTCTGCCAAGAACACCATTTAGTCCATCTGCAGCTATACTGAAAGCATGATAAATGTTATTGTGCATGGCAATATCTTGAGACACCAAGCCCTGCAAAATTGAACTTTTTAATGAATGCTTATATTCATAACAATGCCTCGGACCAGCATATTTAGTAATCAAATATTTCTTCCTTCTGGTTCTACTCAAATGCTTGAGTCTGCTGCAAGCAGATATCATTGCACTATGCTGACATTAAATGGAAAGTTGCTGATTTACCAGTAGGTTTTTTCCTCTCCCCTTGTCTGCACACAGAGAAAACTCTTCTGTGTTTATGACTAACTTAACAGAAGTGATTTATGCAGAAATATAAGTTGTCCATAGATACATAAAAAGCTTTAAGCATGAAACTTTACAACAATCAGAAATAATATATGCAGAGAGGCATAAGTAAGTTCAAAAATAGGAACATAGTGAGGTGGAGAAAATTACCTTTGATCTTACAGATCTTTCTTTCCATGTTGAATCTGGCACTGCTTTTATCAGTTTCTTGTAATTTCAATTTCATATGGACTATGTATTATGTTAAAATTAACACCTCCTGTTCAGGAGAATCTAGTATTATTCATTCAAGGGAAACACATTTTCTATCAATGACTACCATAGAAAATTATCCACAATTCTACTTTCCTGTCCAAAATTCTACTTTCACCAATTATTTGTAAATAATTAAATAGTTCAGAGGAACTACCTTTACCTATCTAAACATTTGAGATCAGTAAAGAGGTGACCAATACATCATGCACTCATTTCTACTTTAAAATTATGAAGGGCTTTTTATTTGATCTCATTTTAAAAAAGAGATATTTACATTTTTCAAGGGTAAAAAATAAGCACGATGACTAAACAAATACTGCAAGTTTCTTGTAGTATCACAGAATGGATAAGGTTGGAAGGGACCACAGTGGGCCATCTGGGCCAACATCCCTGCTCCAGCAGGGTGTGTTAGCCTTCTTCATTGAAATCACAATTCATAACAAGATTGAGACTAGAGGAATGTCTAAACTGTCAGTGTCTACCAAGTTGTACGGTGCTGCTTATTTAGTCAACATTTTCATGCATCAAAAACTATTTCAAAAATTACAGGGGAAAGAAGTTTGAACTAGAAAAGATTGCTATAATGAAGATATAAAAACACATGCTATAAATAAAATATCTGATAGCCATAAGATGTAAGGAAAATTTTGTCAAGTAGACATTCTTGTAGGCTTGCCAGAAAAGCATGAATGTTTGAATGAATATTTGAAAACAAATAAGAGCATGATTGTGATACATTTTGTGCTGTTCTACTGAGATATAAGCCACATGTTAAACCATTTTTAGGCTATCTTGGAAACTAAGGGACTTTCACCCATGGTTTAAAGCAAACAAATATAAAAATGCTATATCCTTTTTATAGCCAGGTGATATATCAAACATATCCATGTCCTGATCAGCCAAGTCACTAATGCACATGAAAGATGAACCATGTACTTTATTATCTTCCAGAACCAAATTCAACAATCTGTAGTTCAAAATGCAAACCTCCTGTATACCAGTCCATACAAATACATGTAATTTTTGTTATGAGTGAAGTGTGTTTCAGCTGAGAGAAGCACAGAAAAAAATGATTCCTTCATTTTCCACAGGGAAATGTACATTTGATAATTATGAGCACTAATGCATCTTCTATATGCAAATTTAATTAGTGAAAACAGTAAAAATATTAACAACTAAACAGCAGTATCTTCACCTACCTTTCAAATGAAAACAGAGTATCAGCCTCATCTCAGTGTTTATTCTTAATGCATGTATGTCTCATATTTGCTAATATAAATATGTCAATATTTTACCACCATTTCTGGTTGGGGTGCCCTCATATTGTCTAAAAGGTAACATGCCATATATTTGCATACCTCAAAATAAATCATTTGGGTAAGAACCATTCCTCAGTTTAGTCATTAATATTGATATTGACTGAATTTCTAAGTAGCCTAGAATAAATCCATGAGAGTACATTTGCCAGGTTGAAGTTGAAGGTACTCTGGTTTAAGTCTCTTCCTGACTATCTGGGTGTCAGAGACTGAAATATTATAGTTTATGACTTAATCATTTTCTTGAAGGACTTTTAAAACTGTATTACAAAAGCCTCAAAGTAGACTACCGCACCCTGAATGGGGCCCTGAGTGAGGCCTTACACTGCTCACTGATGAAGATAAGATAAACAACTCAGGGCTCAGGACATTCACTAAGTACAAGTGTAACACCTCCGAGGTGGAGACCACAGCCCCAGGGCTATCAGCTGCCAGGCTCGCACAGACCCCCTGCACCAAAGGGTGGAGGGAGGAGAGGCTTTGGGTATCTTGGAAAGGCCTCTGGTCAGAGGTGCAGTGACCGCCCATCCTGCACTGTGCAGAGGAGCCCAGCTGAGGGGCCCTCACCCAGGGGGTGCAGAAGCTTATCCACAGCAGGAGGGGGTGACATGGCCCATCACAGGGGCCCCCCTCAAAGGGGTCCCCAGACCCAGAGCACCAGAGATGATGCAACAAACCCTCAGTGTTGCAAGGAGAGACGTGGGTGTTCCCACCTGGCCCAAAGCGCATATTAATCCACAGGATTCTGTACTCTTTGGTGTGTGGTGTGGTGGCGTGTGGCGGCGTGGCCACAGCAGCGAGAGGGGACCCTCAGCACCAGCAGACCAGATGGAGCAGAGCAATGAGACATCGTTGGGACCCTCAGATGGGTGATTTGCTTCCACCTAACCCCTGTCACCTCTCCCTGTTCCCCCACCCCCCACGCACACTTCTTTTTTCCATTTCTTTCTTTCTTTTCCCTTCTCTTTGCCTCTTTTACTATTAAATAAAATACATCCATTTTTTGGCATCAACATCTAACCTCGTTTGGTTTTAATCTCATTTCTGGGAATATTTTGAACCTTTTTAAGTTCTTTCCAGTTTATGCACAGAGACTTAGCTTGCTTTGCTTTTCTGGGTTTAAACTGGATCGTAACACCAGGCATTCTCTCAGAGATCATTGAGGGACTCATGGGAACCCTGTGAGGTACTTGTGGATATCTGCTGCTGCCATGTCAGGAACCATTGAAGTAACTGCCTCTTCACCACCAGAATCTTGTTTGCTGCATCTTAGACAGAATAAATGCCCCCACAGGAAAAATGAAAACCTAGGTTTCTAAATTAGGAAAAAAAAGATATGAAATCTGTAATCTGCTCCTCCTACATTTTGACAAATTTGCCATAATAATTAGCTCTTTTTTTTCCTATAGCTGATTTAAGAATATCTCTTAGTTACAAATAACCTATCCATCAAAACACTGGGAATTTTCCAGAATATCTCTGAAATTTTCCTCTCTTCCCCCATAAGATGAACAGGATAAGTGAGAGCTATTTATTTACTGGAAAAAACCAAACCTATTTACAATTAAATTACCAATACTAAATGGTCCATCAAGTCATTCTTCCTTTAAAACCTTTACTGTTGTTTAGAAACAAATACACGTATTCTCTCATTTTATATATACCCAACCCATAGATGATTTCATGCAGACCTTATACCTATATTATAATATGGGCAACAGTAGAAGGACTTCCTTTTCCATCTCTGGCTGGGACTAAGCCTCTCACCTCTGGCTCACACCACAAAGACCCTCAGAGTACAGACCACTTGGCTGTCCTAACCTTCCCTGGACCGCCTCAGTTCTAGTTCCACTCCAACAGCACCTCTAAGCATTCTCTTTTGCTCAACTCTAACACAAACTTTTGTCTCTGTCTGGCGAAGAACCTCACCTCCAGAATTTCTGTCAGCATCACTCTCAACTTCTCCTGCTCTGTATTTCTCATTCTAGCAATTGTTCAGCTATATTACCCTCCCACTTTCATGGCTTGCCGTATTTCAAAAGTAATGCTCATGGTATAAAATGTACCAACAACTACACCACTTACTCAGCTGCACCAAAAAGATGCTTCACTAGCTTACTGCAGTAACTTGACTCTACAAATTTACTAAATGTCCCCTTTTGCTATGGTCTTTCAGACTATCCAATAACACCTTTCTATCTGGGTTCCATTCTAGACTTCTTCATACTAACCACTTCTAAAAGTTTTGCCAGTTCCTGGAAATTGCCCATAAGTCAAATACTTTTCATTCTTCCCTGTACAAATCTGAACAAAGTTGCTTTCAGTGTAATTCCTGACTGCAGAAACAAAAGTTGAAGCATTTGTTCCAACATAATTCAAGTACTATTTACTCGTAACTTTAATATTAGGCAACATTTAAGTAGCCTTTGACTTGAAGGCTATTTTTTTAATAATGACAAAACCAGTCAGGTTCAAGTAGTTTCTGTACTTCCCATAATTAGAAACAGAGACTGAATCTAAACTCATTTGAATGCACTGGGCATCTTTTTGCAGCATCCCTTCTACTGCAGGCCCTTCAAATTATCTTGTTGTTGTTGTTTTTGTGTTTAGCAAAATATTGGTGCTTAGATAATCATTACTTTATATAAAAATGGCATGTATGAGATGCACATTTGCTATATTCCTAAATGGAAGTGATATTTGAGATGGGATTAACATGACTAAATTATCAAACTACTTTTCTTTTTTTGACTAGAGATGAACATAGTAATTAGAGTTCTAACCAAGATTAGCCTAAATGAACATTATACAGTGGTTTAGGTGAATTTAAAATGCTCTCTAGTCTTGGTCAAGGAAATAATTCACATTTCAGCTAATCCCTTGGAGAATACTGCTTGAAATTTATAAGGGTCGTGTGTCAACCAAAAGTCTCAAAGCTTGACAAGCCATCACTCATGTGGACAGTGAGAATTCCAATGTACTAACAAATTCTTATTTCCTGTTGCTACTATGCATGGAGAGGTCAAATTTTTAATCCAGGGAATAAACAAGTAAAAATTCCCATATTAGCTAACAATCAACTGATCTAATAACTGTAGCTCAGGTCAATTTAAAAAAATTAAAAATAAAAAAAATCACACTTTAGTATTTATGTTTCACTAACAAGCAAGGAAAAACTCGAGCTCTTGACATATACACCGAAGGGTTTTATTTGTTTGCTTTACAAATAGTAGCATGCTTTTCTTGCAGTTGATTGGATTATGACAGAACACAGCAGGGGTGACAGTGGTAATAGAATAAACAAACTGTGTCAAAAATCCAAAGTAAATGGCAAAGATTGTTTTAGGCATAGGGATTACAGTAGATATTTTTCCTAATGTAATTTGAAATCTCAAAGGGCAGCTGATTTTGGGCATCCTTAAGCAAAAGAATCTGAAGCAAAGCATGAGAGTTAATCCCTTAATTTTCCTCACTGACATTTTAGCTTTAGTGGGTGGGGGGTGGGAAGACAAAAGACTGCTCACTGTGTGTTGAAAAGTTCAATTCCAGACAGTTTGGTTTATGTTTCAAAAGAAGGCAGAATAGGCCCCTGCTGAGAACCCTTTTTTTCTTTTGATGACACTTGAAACTTCTTATTAAACTCTGCTTAATTCCCTTTTCATCCAAGTATTGTTGCAAGACTGAAGTTGCCCAGCTTAAGAGTTTTTATGATCTGCATTTAGCTTACTTCTGTTACTAGTGTTCTTATCAGGGGGAGGGGACCATGTGTGTATGTGGCTTTGTGGTTGTTTTTCCTACTCAAAACTAACACAACAAGCTTCCTCCCAAAATAAAGAACACAGACTAAGCCCTGAGAGAGCTGAGACTGACTAATGCAAAACCTTTTTTTAATAGCAAGATAAAAAACAGATTTGTCAGTTTGTATGACTATGAGTGGAAATTCATGTACAGACTTTACTGGAAGCAAAAATGAGCTTCTATTCTATGGAAAGAAATGACCAGACTGATTAAATTTTTTATTCTTAATTTTCAGAGCAATTTATATATCATTTACAGAAGATGATTTTTATATTTGGTATTTTTACAGGTAAACAGCATACAAATTCAATTGCAATCCAGACTATAACAGCTTGCCTCCCTTTATTTCAAATAGTTATCTACTGCTGTGTGTTTAGGTAGTTATTATTAGTAATTAATTTAGGAACTAGAATATGCCATAAGCCATTCTAATAAGTACTGTAAAAGGAAGATGATAACCCTTCCTCAAAAAATACGGGGATTTGTCATAAGAAGATGAATTAAGACATGCAGAATATCATCTGGAAAAAAAAAGTAATAGTGCAGTGGGTAATATAGATATTTATTTATTTATTTTTGAAGTTTGATTTGCTGTACAGAAGGTCAATAACTCTTTTGTTTACAGCCAATTTCTAGGCCAACTTTCCATCCTCACTTTTTATTGTTGACTTGAGACAAATGTATAGCTAAATAAGGAACTGTAAGGAAACAGAAAAATCAATAGTGGCCAGCATGATTGGGAAACACTCAAAACAAGTTCAAATTGTCCTGTCTCAAGAATTTCCTAGACTGTATGGGTATTCTGATCAGAAAACTGTTCAACCCAATTGATAAATTATTAAATCAATAATATTAAAGATATAACAAGAATCCTAGTTGATAGATTGGAAAATAAAATCGTAACTAAGCTTAGTTTACAGTACCTTTTTTAATGTAACTGCTGATGAATCATAACAAAAATACATCAAAATGACAGCAACAGTCAAAGCCTCTACATTTAACGTAGGGACTACACAAATTCACTTATCTTACAGATAAGGACTGTTGACTTTTCAGATTAATAGTCCAGGGATGCTGGGAATAGGATGTTTCCTGTAACTGTAGGTCTCTACAAATAAATACATGTCAGATTACTAGAATACTAAATAGTCTGAAATCACACTAGAATTTGTAATCATAACTTTTGTGTAGGAAAAGGAATCCATACCAACAGTTTTAATTAAAATTTGCAATTCTGATTGGACATAAGATGAAATATTCAGGAAAATCAAGATGGCATCAGGGTTCCTTGCTGAGTACCAGACTATTTTACCAATGTTACTTAAAGTGCAGATAAATTGCACTATAATACACCAGATTCCAAAAGTTGCCATGTTCTGATGCAGTGAGCTTTAACATGAAACATTAAAAGCCTATGCTGAAAGGGACAGATTAAACCAGTATTTCATCTTGTTTTCTCTTCAGAACTATAAGTTCAACAGGATTCAAGAAATGGAGATTACTTTATTAAAAGATATTTAAGTGTTGTCTTGCTTAGACTTCAGGTAAATATGGTATAGAACATTTCTCCATACAGCTCTCCTTTCAGAGTAAGAACCTGAAATATACAGTTTTAGTCACTTGTTCTAGATAAGCAATTACATAAGATAATTTCTACAGAGTAGTGGTCTGGTGGCAAGTGCCTGTAGCAATGGTTTTACTATTTTCAGTACAGTTTATATGGCACATCTTCTGTTTTATCTGAGCCAAACCTCAACAGCACATCACACCAGTACTCTGAAATTACAAATGTCCCTGAAGAATCTTTTGTTACAATTCTTAATCACCTGTTACCACACAGTGTAGGAACTGATCCAAAGTTCATCGACATCAGCAGATTTCTCGTTGACTTCAAGGTATCATTCATTCTGTCACTTGAAGAAATATGCAGTACTTCACTGATGTAAGCAGGGAAAGTTGGAAACAATGGAAGAAAATGATCCAAGGCTATTTTCCGATCAAACCTCCCCCCAAATTAGATTGTTAATTTTTAAGTGACATACTGCTGTCCTTATCCAGGTAAGGATAGAAAAAAAGAACTACATCACTAAGAGCAAAATGCTTGTATCTTTAATTCAATATCTTTAATGTCAGACATTAAATTCAATGTTTTACATTCTATCTGTTGTTACATTTAATTCTTCAGTGGTTTGTTACTTTTTTCAAGTAATTTCAGCCCAAGATGATTTCATGCAGATGAATAACAAGTAAGCAAACAAGGAGAAATATTTACTTTAACGACTAAATGAGTGCTAAAATATAATACTGAGAGGTAAATTCAGGACATTTAAACATATATTAAAAATTAGATATTAAAAAGCCTTTTTTTTTAAACTATACACTGCAAAGAATTAATTTCTGATAGAAAACCGTATGATCAACAGACCACACTAATACATTATTAAGAAGCAACTTTGTCATAATTTTGGGCTTTTCAATCTGAACTATGTAAATTTCTTTTCATTAAAGATGCAATTATAGAATCATAGAATGGCCTGAAGTGGAAGGAACCTTGGAGACCATCTAGATCCAACCCCCTGCCCTGGGCAGGAGCACCTTGACTCATCCCTAGGACCAAGATCACTTCGTGTACACAAACACACAAACACATCCATACACACATATCTATAAGTGTGTGCGTCTGCACATTCCTCCCTCATCTTCTTCATTCCATCACCAAGTTATACTTTCTGTTCAGTGGCAGAACAACAGGCTAAACAAACCTCCTCAAATGTTGCCATTTTGGCTTCATATTCCTTTCACAAAGAATCTGTGTGCAGAGATATATTTCAGTATGCACACATATGTTTCTTCTAAACATACTTCTCACAGAAAAACTTTTCATCTTTCAGTTGTCCTTAAATAAAAAATAAACAAAAAATAATCCTGGTCTTGCTTAGTGTTTTCATTGCAAAATATGTAAAGAAGACAGAGAAAATATTGGCAAGTATGAGTCAATAGAGTTTAAATATCTTGTCAGAAGCCATTATGGGCAAAAAAGTCAATGAAACTGTAGACTTTTCCTGCACTTTCCAAATTAGATTTGTGGGAAAATAAACGTCAAGTGGAACCTTAATATTATGCAGCATGACAAATTATACTTTAAGTTGGAAACTAAGAACATTAAGTACGTTATTTCCAGAGATAAAACTAAATATCAACAGGGATCTGATTTATGAAAATAGGGGAAAGAATAGTTAACTCTTTGCAAGAATTGCTGCTTAAGCAACAATAAAGAATTCTTTCCTTACTCTCTAACCACCTGTTATTGTAATTTACACAGGAAAAAAACCCCGTGTATATCGAAAGTAATTTTTAGAGAACTTTAATCAAACCATGAGTTAGATGTGTAGCATCATTTTCATCTCATTTCACTCAGTCTGAAAATTGCACCAGCCTCTCAAACAAATGAAGCATTGAGACCAATAAGGAACACTCCAAATTCTAGATCTAGTCTAAATATAATGAGATTTTATTACAAGAAAATTACCTGCACCAAGATTCTATTCTATAAAGTCATTTGCATTCTCAAATAATTCAGATGTTGTTTACAGAAAATTGCCTAATGATAGTTTAAATCTCAGCCTTGAGGCTTCTGATATCAAACTTTATCAAAACTCTTTTAGCATGCTAAAACAGACTACTGGCTATTCTCTAGTGTATAAAAGCACCATAGAATTAATTTTATGTACATAATTTTGTTCCTATGATAGCCATGCAAAGTACTCAACATTTCTGGTCATCTTAGGTGAGAAACTAAACACAGAAATTCACAGTAGCCAGTATAGTCATTCAGGCTACTGGTTTCAATCTGATAATTATTATTCTTTCTGCAGGATTTAGGGGACAATCAGAAGGCATTTTTTGAGTCAGGTGAAAAGTATGGGACAGAATAAATGATTTTACTATCTGTATCTAAACTTTCTGTAAGATTATAAGAGTATCACTTTTTCCATTTCATATATGTACTAAGTGAATGAAAAAAACAATTTCAGGTAAACATCTCTGTAGCACCTTCAAACTATAAGGTAATTTCAGAACACAGATTTCTGGAGAAGGTAGAAATCAAGCAGAGTCTTTAACAATACCTGTTAACAACCTGAGCCTCCAAATAGGCCATTCCATTTTAAAGAGCATTTAAATATTTACAGTGATAGAAGACGGTTTATCCAGAAGCCTCACTCACATCAGTGGAGCTTCCTTCACCTGGGAAACAACAGGTAGGGAACCATTCACAATCTCTTAAAGAAAGTAATGTTCCTAAGTAACAATAAATAGACTGCTGTAATATAGTGTAAAACAACTATATACTGAGAGAGAGAACAGAAAACGCTTGTTTTAAAAGATGTTTAAAAGGTTTTTTTGGCTCTAGTGCAAAATCAATAGTTGATGACACCTTCAATTGTAAAAAAAAAAAAAAAAAAAAGGAAGAACAGAAATGTCTCTGCCAAAAATACAAAATGCTCATTTAGCCCGTTTTCCTTTTTATCTAGGTATACATTTTTTATCACTGATGTTCCAAAAAAGATTTAAGTACCAATTAGTGTAATTTTTGCCTCATATCCCACAAACTTGGATAGACATTTCCCTCATTAACTACCAAAACACTAGATAATTTTGAGTAGGAGCACATTCTGTACTTCAGCTAGCTGAAAATTTTTTAAACAACACAGAAGTCACTGCCTATAGTGGCATTTGTAGGTCTACAGTGCACACCAGTGGAATACAGTAGTACATGCATTTTTCCACTCTTTTCAGTATAATGTAAAATTGTTTTGTAAATATTCCATCTTATTTAACTCTTAAATGATCAGAAAAGCACATCCTTCAGGAATTATAAAGTTGGGTATAAAATTTTGAGGAAGATTTGCAATGAGTACAAACAAGAATGTTTTATTGTACATAAGATAAAATGATCATTCTAAAACCAAAAACTTCAATTGCTTACTCCAATTCTGCGTTTACAAACATCAGGGCAACACACCAAGGATTTGCTCAGTCTTCCAGAGTCCAAAGACCTAGCTAATCAAGCTCAGAAACAGTTTCTCAGACTGTTGGTTAATTGATCCGTAAACTAAACTATATCTGACAAAATTGGATACCCCATTTCTGGGGGCATTCAACAAGCAATGTTATGGATGTGAAAATTTTAGTGTTCTTCAGGGAACTGAAAGATTCCTAGTTTTTCCAACAAAGTTTACTTTAAACACAATTCTATCTAATGTCAACACCCTTTATTTATTCTATAGTCTTACAGACAATCCTTACCTTTCTGTGGATTCTCATGCAAACACAAGTGTAATTTTATACTGAGTAATTGCTTTTCTGCTTTTAAAATAACAAAGTATTTTACATATTTTAAAATAACAAAGTAATTTTTAATGGGAGAAGAGAATTCTTAGAACAGAAGAGTAAATTGTAAATTACAACACCAAATGCAACTTTCTGTTGTATCTGTTAAAATGGTCTAATTTATGACCCCAAACAGGATGAGATCAATGCTAGTGTCACACAAAGCTGCCTATAATGCTCATGGTTACTATGATCATAAATTGTCACTTTACTACTTTTTTAAATTAACTCAATACATTGAAAACTTATTCACAGCTTCCAAATTGATCCAGAATGGATAGTTTTTAAAAGTTATGATCAGCAAGGCTCTCCATATTTAGTTTGTTCCAAGGTGAGTAAATACTCATCCTTTAATGAAAGTAAGTGAAGTAGTTAGTTACTGGGAGCACTAATAATCAAGTTTTGGCAGATGTGAAGTTTCTAACATTCCACAAAATCTCTCCAACTTCCAAAAGGCTAGAAGAGCTACCCATTCCTAAAAATGGTTTAATTTGCAGTTGCACTGTCTCTTGCAAACCCAGCAATTTTTTCATATTCACAGTGCTAGACTGCTAGGCAATCTACCAAAGGAAATATCAGATTAATTTAGTCAAGAACATGAAAATAATATAGATGTAATGATTCATCTGCTGTTAATCTAGAAATTCCTTTGTGATTTAATATTGCAAGTGTATATAAGAATCAGATTCCATGCTTAGCCTAGTACATGTCTGCATTTTCCTTTATTTCACTTTCAAATTTTTCACCATCAAAAATCTTGTACGGTGTTCCAGCATCCACTTCTCGACAGTAATATATAGTGAGTGATATTCACATACATGTTGTCAACATACAAGGTTGGGTTTATTTCAGTAGAGGGAGAGTTTCCGCTTAGAAAAAAACCCCCACTAATATAAATAATTTCATTCACATTAGTCAGATTCATCCAGATCAGTGTTTTTCTGTAATTTAAAAATGAGATTTATGCCATAAATCTCAGAAGATGAACAGAATGCTCAAAATATCACCTCCTGTTAGCAATTAAAGCAATTGAGCACCTTCCCAAGAAAAAAGCAGCAACACATATGTAGGCATGCACATGCACAAATATTGTTATCTACCAATTTCCAATGAAAATTCCAATTCCAAATTTTTACTTCCTGTTGTTCTATTCCTGATGACAGTGCCATAAAACACTTAATAAAGATTGCATTTCTTAAGCAAAACTATTAACTAAATCTAGACTTCCTCTGTTTAGCACAAGTGTAACAAGATAAAATCCTAATTAACGAGCAAGCAGAAAATAAAGAACTAAAATCTGAAGGAACTCAAATATGAGAGATAGATGTTAATTTGTTGCTGTGTATGTTTGTCTATGAAGGAAATTTCATTTACATATGCATCACCTATCAACTAGAACTTGAGATTTAATAGACTGCTTGTAATCTTTTCCAGAACATGAAAGAAAATTAATTAAATTCCCTCCATTATTCCAAATCTGAGATGTTAAATTCATAGGACATTTTTAATTCTCTATCTCTGTTTAGTTATATAGACACACATTTTGAGTTTTGTTGGATCAAGGAGATCCTCAATCCATTGTCCTGAAAGCTAAAACCTGTAAACTGCAACAGAAATATTTGTTATTCTTCTACTCATGAACTCAGATTGAAATGAACATTTATTTCCTAACACAAATCCTACATAATTGGGCAATGTTCTTAAATTACTCTTTGAAGGCTGATCTTTGTAAAAGCACATTGCTTTCTGGCATCAGAACTCCACCAGGAGTGCCCTGCTGTGCTAAATTGGTCTCCTGACACATCTACCTGTTCTTCTGAGTATTAGGACAAAACTTTGTTGTACTCCAAGGCCTGACAGCTTTGTCTGACTCCTTTGTTTACCTGTCAGAGTTGCCTCCCATGGGATCCTTCCCAGCAGTACTTTGACTAAGCCAATATCCTGCTCTCCTTAGGTTCAGGGTCTGTACTCTGCTGCTTGCCTTTCTTCTTTCAGGACTAACAACACTGCTATATTAAAGTTACCACAGATGAGGAAATTATTCATCATCACATCCCCAACTAGTTTCCTTCATATTAGTCCAAAGCAGATCCAGCTATGCATTACCACTTGTTGGCCCTTTGAATATCTTCAGCAAGAAGTTATTCCTGAAACCCCACTGAAATCTCTTTGATTGCATCAGCCGTTGTACCTTTCTAGCAGCTGTACAGTCACCCATGAGAACAGGGGTTTACAACTCAGAGATCTGAGTTCTTTAAACACTTTATTTGTTTCCTTATCATGTGGTCTGTAACAAATTCCTACCACAATGACACACTTACTGGCCTCTCCTCTGATCCTGAGTTACAAGTTTGATTACCCCCCATCCTGCTGGAGACCTCAAAAGATCTGAGGGCAACTTCCATCCCCTCAGCCCTTCCTTGCCCATGTTTCTGGAAGTCCTTCACAGTGATCCAGTTGCAAGAACTTGGCATGGTATTTGAATTTTTCCAACAATACTGTAGTTCTGTAACCGCATAGAGCTCTAATTCTCCCTGCTTGTTTCCCAGGATGTGTGCATTTCTTTACCAACACTCAAGATGGTGTCTGTTTACATTGTTTAATCATTCCTGAACTCTTTCTTGCTCCTATCAACCTGTGCCCTGAGCTTTCCAGCCTACCACCACTTTATTTCACTGTGGTCTGTAATCTCTCATTGCCTCCTTTCTTAGTTCAAAGCTCTCCTCATTACATTACCCAGCTGATAGGATCAAGGGGACAAGACCCAGGTCCCCATGGTCTCAACCCCAGAGCTATGTGATCATTCCTAGCATGTCCCTAGCTGGTGTCCATGGGGATGAGTAGTAGTGTAGTAGACCTTGGCAATCTCTCTGCAATGTTCTAGATCCTGGCCCACAGCAAGCCACCCTCAAAAAAGCAAGTGGGGAACACAGGGGTTTTTATCCCTACAGGACAAGCCTCCTACTACTGCCACTCACTGCTTCCTCCTGATGTTAATGCATGGTTTGGGTTAAAGCTGGCTCTGATGCCTCTCAAGTCATGGCTTTTCCCCCTTACTTCACTACCAGGTCTTTGAACCTTTTGAACTGCAGATCTGGAAAAAGAGCCATCCTCCAGTTGCTGGAGAACATATCTTTCCAGCCTTCCTACTGTGGGACTCTATTCACTGTGAACTCACAGTCTCTGGCTGCCCCTCCCATGTGGTTCAGACTTTCTTACCTCTGGATCCCTGTGGAGATCCTGTTAATCTTCTCTTTGCCTTCTCTGATCCTGCCCAGCCTTACTTCCTCGTCCAGGTCAATGGGGACAACACATTTTTTCAGCCAATCCCTACTCCTCCTGCAGGCAGAGACACTCTGTCCTATTGCTCCAGCCTCACAGGAAGGTATCAGGCACTGCCTGCAGCCCAAGGTCTGGGCACCTGCACCCTCCCTCAGCAGCTCAAAGCTGAAGTCTCTGCTGTGCCAGCAGCAGCACTCCCAGCTGGTGACAAGGGCCGTGTTCCAGGCTGTGCTGCTACAGCTGCTGCTCTGTCTTGTGCTTCCATCAGCATCTTCCCAGCCCCCTCCCACATGCAAACTGCTGGACAAGCCACCATTCCCCACAGACACAGGACATGTGCTGGGCTTGCCAGGTGCACCTGAACCAGTGGCTCTCCTTAAACCAGGAGTTGCCTTTCTTGGCCACAGCCTAGATCTCAGGGGGCCCTCGCCACCCCTGGGATCTTGCTAAGTTGATACCCCCACCATGCCCACTTGGTAACACCCCGGGATCTTTAGTGTGGCAGGGCTTGCCTGAACAACCCTTTGTCCCACATGGGCCCCTTCTCCCTGAACACAAGCCCCACTGGACCCTGATCACAGATTTCTGTACATCAGAGTGACCAGCCTCACCACACATGGGGATGGGACACCAGAACCTGCCTCCCCTCTGGCCAGTCCCTTTCTGGAAGCCTGTGGAGCCACCCCAGTGCCACTCCCACAGCTCCCCAGTGCCAGTGCTGCCATGGCAGCATCCAGGGCTGGGCTTCTCCACACACCCTCATCAGGTCCCTCCCATCAGGCTATGCAGAATAATAGCTGATAAGTGGTTGATTTATCACATTCATAAACCCTGGACACAATTTTACTCTTAGTTACAAGACAGGAAATCAGAGGTCTAAATTTTCATTCTTACTCTGTGTGATCACTATGTACTGCTAACTCACCTGTTTCAGGCTTTCCAGCTTGGTTCGTCTCAGTTCTTCATATTTCCATTTCCAAAGAAATAATTCATTTTCCATCTTTTCCATTTCTTTCTCCAGAAATACATTCATTCTGAAAAAGTATTTTAAAATTTAGCATTGCACAATTCTGAAGCTGACAGATGACAAATTATTTTGAATTTCCTTCTCATAGCTTGAGTTATATTTTGCTGCCTTTGTCAAAGGTATATCTTGACTTTATTAAAAACCTCTAATATCATCACATAATTATTCCAAAAGATTTACCAAAAATAATAGCTAAAGAGAAAACAAAAATCCAGTAGTACAAAATTAAAACTTTAAATGAGAAAAAATGTGGGGATAAACTGAAGAAAAGTTGACTTCAGTTAGTGGCTCAGGTCACCTAATTTATCACAAGTTAGTGAAGATCCTTGAAGAAAAGGTATTACATCACTTGTATTTGGTATAAACAGAAGATTAAACAAACATATGCAGTGGAAAATATACACTATAAAGACAGTACAGAAACCAAAGATGATTGGTGTTAAATGTTAAAAACATGATTAAAATATGTATATTTCATGTTTCAAAAAATAATTCCCCCTGGAAGAAAATGTGAGAAGAATTTTAGGAAAATGTATTATTTAGTTCAGAAGTACTATGCCTATAAAATGAGAAAAATATGAAACAGTTGACAAGAAAATTCTAATACTGCCAATTAAAGAAACTATTTTGTGCCACTGTAGTTATCTTCTATTCTAATGGAGGCCAATGGAATTTTTCAATCTTTTTATTAAAGATGTTATTTCCAGGCTTACTAGAACTATATTTTGAGGATATTTTGTTTAAAAATTCATCTATTAAAGACAAGTGCATTGATGGAATTTGTCTGGGGCATTTCTATGGAGCAGACTGCAGGCTTGGACAGAGATAGCAAGAGTTCCCACTGACTGGACTGGCTCAGGTCCTGGAAGCAATGTCAGCTACATTAATGAAGCAGTCCACTTTAGTGAAATATCTTCTCTCTTCTTTTATAACTAAACCTAGTGCTCTTGAATCAGGGATCTCCTTTTTCTGCCTAGATTTAGCATATAGCACATCTTATTTTAGCAAACACCTAGAGCTCCCATAACATTACAGTAATAGAATAAACATCATTACTTATAAAGCAAAGTGGAGAAAGATTTATTTCATGTATTTCAACTCAACAGTTTTTCTTCTAAAGTAATGGGATATCTCATTGGAATGATATCATGACTTCATTGGATAACTAAGAGAATTGTTAAGTGGGACATTTAATGCAGTAGAAAGTGAAAGTCTGAAAGATGACATTCTAATACTTTGAATAATAGCCTATTGACTGTACTGAATGCAGTGAAAGTCCTCAGAAATGGTCTAATCTGAAAAGTAAAAGAGGAATGGTCAGTATGTAGTGTTTATTTAGAAGACAGTAGTTTTGTTTTATGTTACACTGCTTCTTAAATGAGACAAGGTCCCTCTGATACTATTAAATGAGATGATCCTGATTACATAAAGTTTACTATTTAAAGAAAACAAAGAGTGGGAGAAAGAATATAGCAGCGATCAGTGTAGCAGCTTATTACTAGGTAAAAGAATCAAGTTCAGAGCATTTTTAGTGGATCTTGTAATGAGACATTTTAACTCATTATCGAATTAAATCGCATAATTACACAGAATGGTTGAGGTTGAGAGGGACCTCTAGAGGTCATCTGGTGCAAACCACCTGCTCAAACAGGGTTGCCTAGAACTGGTTGCTCAGGACCATCTCCAGATGGCTTTTGATTGTCTCCAAGGATGCAGACCCAGCAACCTTTCTGGGAAACTGGTGCCAGTGTTCAGTGATCCTCACAGAAAAAACAAGAAAGGATTTCTTGTTGTTCAGCAGAGCCTTCTGTATCTGTTGTCTATGTTTGCCCAGCCAGCCTTAAGCAGCTCCTCTTGATATTGTCAACTAGCAGTGGGCTACTTTGTGGGCTTTTGGTTTTAGACGAAATAAACACTTTAAAGTTAAAAACAGAACAAATTACAACCTTAAAACTAGAAGACATTTAGGTGAGAACACTGAGCCAAAAGATGACAAAAGACAGCTATTTTAAGCAAATGATTATGTAAAATGCTGAGCAACTCATAAGGCTTGTCATTCCTATTCATGTCAGTGGGACCTCAAATGTGTAATTGATATGAGCCATTAGTACCCAGTAGAGGATGTTGGTGTGTGATTTTACATTGCAAACCCAAACCTGATATTTTTTGAAAGTCAAAACATAAACTTTCATCTCTTTACTTTTTCTATTTTTTTTTTAGACCTTCTTTCTCTTTGCTCTTTGCAAAGCCTGATCTGTGTGCATAAGGCTATGTCAACATTACTGAAGATAGCTCTAAGCAGCATGCAATAAGCAGAAATCTTCTCAGGGTGAAGAAGCACAACATCTTATGGAGACATTAGTTAGGAAACTAAGTAGGTTACTGTTAGGTAACTTAGTCAGGGGCAAGTCCAAACACTGGATTTGCATAAGCTTACTTGACTCCAGTAAAAATGCAGTCAGAGTTCAGAGTGCTGCATGCAAACCAGAAAACTGCTGAGAAGTCCTCTGCTGTATGAATAAGATCATACTGACTGCCAAAGTAACCTTTGGCCTTTGGGTTCAAGATGTCTATGATCTGTTTGCTTTTGATGCAGCACAGCTGTGTGTCCTTGGCTCAAGTTCACTGAGAAAATTGCTAAGTTGTGAGAAAGAAGCTGTGAGAAAGTACTTAAGCTAGAGCCACACAAGATAAGGGAAGTAAAAATGCAAACGGGCTGAGATTGTTGAGATAGTTATTACTAGCAGCTCCAGAATCCAGGAGCAAAAATACTGACATGAGCAAGAATAAAACCTAAGAGGGGAAACTATAGATCTGAAAATGGAAATTTGGCAAAATCAGCCAGTTCCACTAAGGCGTGGAGGCCAACCCTTTCTGAGCTAGCAGGTGACAGCCTGCCCAACAAAGATTCATCAGATATCTCAAGAAACTGGTGACTGTGATAATACCTATCCTAGTAGCATTATTCCTAGCTATTTGCTGTGTCTATTGCCAAATATAGTTGCTTCATGCTTAGAAGTTGCATACATTCTGCTTATGTAACATCTCTGCATGCAGGAAATACTGCCCTCCTGGAGAGGGAGTTGTTACACCAATCCCTGCTGTTAGGTGGAAATCACTGCTCTGTGAGCATTTGCTGCCTGAGGTTGGCATTGTCACACATTGCATGTTATAGATGTGCCCCAACTCTTACCGTGTGCCAGTAAGTTTATTGCCTTATACCACAGTCAGTATATGTCTAGGCATAAATGGCAAAATCTGTCTCTCTGAAATACAGCTACAAATTGGTTAGAGAGGCATGTGAACAACCAAAACCTATTAAAGTTTTGCCTGAGAAGTGCCTAAAAATGAGTTGAAAAATTACCCATTTTCTAAAATAAAGATATTATATATGTATGTGTACTGTGATTGCTGTTGAAAGATGAAGTACCTAAGCCCCTAAACATTTCAACCCCAGGAAAATGGATATGTGAGGCATCAGTCTCCTAACTCACATACATGTTTGCTTCCACAGAAAAACTAAGTACTTTTTAAGGAGAGAGAGCATGGTCATCTTCTGCTGTGTGATTCAACTAGAGAATAATTGCATGCCTTCTACAGCTATCTAATTAATATAACAAAATACATTAAATATTAATTAGGAATTGAAAGGATTTTTTGCCTTAGACTTGAACTATGTACAGGACAATTATGAACTAAACTGACAGGCAGGATGTGTGAAATAAACTGACTGGAAGGAAATACTTCAACACAGTTTACCATTACAGACTCTCTGAACCGAAAGTGTTGAATATATTTTCAACAGACAGGGAATTTTCTTCCTTTTATTTTTCTAATTATCTTCAACTGATTTTGAAGTTACAGGCGTATAGTACCTAAGGTCTGCTACTACATCATCATACATCACATGCTGCATGTTTCCTTGAAAAACCTTCCTGGTGAGATTCAATCTTTCTCAATATTGACCATTTATACAATATAAGACTCTTTTAGGCCACCAAAATGTACATTTAGTATTTATGTGAGACAAATTTGATATGTTACATAAGTGTACAATAAATGTGTTACCCTCTCTGTTATCTGGTTTTAACCAAGACTTTTCTAGAAGTGAAGAGATTAACAGCATTTTTCAGCTGATTCATATATTTTGAATTCAAAAACAGCCTTTGTCATTCTGCAGTTGGACTCTTTCAAAGTCTGCTGGTAGAGTACATGAAAATTTGTTGTTATGCACAAAACACTCCAATAACTGGGTATAACACACCTGAGATATCACTGCATTAATACCAAATTGCTAATAAGTATATATTTGTATGGAACACCTCTTATTTAAATGACAGACAAGGCGAAGAAAACAATAAACACACTATGCTGAATTCTCTCTATAAATTCTTATTAAAGCCTTGCAAATAGCAATGAATAAAGCTTAGAACATATGATCTATAAATGCAAACATCACCATATCTATTTTAGAAGCTGTTTTAAACTCCTTGCTGAGAATTCCATGAGTAGGATATATTTTGCACTTACTCTCTTTCCTTCTGTAAGATTTTCTTCATCTCAGCCAAATGCAAATTCAAGACTGATACATGTATTAAATCATTATCTGTTGTCTTAGCTGTAGTGCCCAAAATTGTTTTAGGTTCCTCCAAATAGGTGCTGGGAAGTCCATTGGAGAAGAAATAAGGAGGCTTTTGGGTGAATTTTTTATTGTCATTGCTTTGGTCTTTGTTTATATCCTGAGGAAAAAAAAAATATGACACCTGAGAAAAACATAAATGAAGGAAAAAGTCTTACAGAGTTCCTGCAGGGCCAAGGCTCTTCTAGACATTTAAGGAACATAGGGAAAAAAAAAAGGAAATAGGTAACATCATATACAATTGGACTGTATATGGGTAGAAGGTGCAAAAAAGTCACTATATTTGAATCACTGTAATTTTGTGGTATGTCACACCTTCTGTTATGACAAGCTTCATATCCAAAATATTTCTAATGTGTCTTCACTAAGGAAATATATTCCATTTATCTTTTGTTGGCTATAACTGTGGTGAAGACAGAATCCTGGAACAAATAAAACCAGGAATGCAATTTATCCATACAAATAATGTGTTGAGAAACTCTACATTATGAAGTCCTAAACTTTTTATGTAAAGTGTGTTGAAGCATGTGATGGGCTTATACAAGTTTTTCATAAAGAACAAAGATATCTATTTTGAAGATACATGTTTTGAGTACAAAACATGAGCAAAAATAATATCAATTATGAAAAAATAGTTAAAACTAAAATACACATTTTTGAGGAAGACTGAATGTGTCTTATAAACAGCTTTCCTTTAGAAATGTATTTGCTTTACCACATCTGAGGAATTTTGTTTAAAAGCTAATCTCATTTTAGCAGTTTACTAACAGTCCTCTTTCACATCACTCTGTTCTTTTGAGTTTTTAGAGGAATGCCCAAAATTTACATCAGAAAATATGAGAAACCACTGAAAAGGTAAGAATGTTTCCCATCCACATATAAAGTTTCAGTTTTCAAGTAGAAAATATTTTATACTAAGGAGAAATAGCTAAAATATATTTTGTGGTATTTCCTTCCAATGGCACATTTTTCTGCATTAAAATATGGAAGGTATGGTTCTTTTGGAAAAATTTATTCTCACTACTAACACTACATTTTTTTTCCCAGATTTTACAGGAATGTAATATCATTAGTATGCATTACAGGGTAAAATTTCCGAACAGAATACATTCAGATTTAAGATCTTGGCAATTTCCCTTGAATTGAAGTAAAAAATTTCCTACTTTTACAATGCAGGGAAAAACATTTTCCTGTAATGTATGAAAAAATTACCTATATCTACACTGACTGCCATCTATCAGACAACAAATACAGTTTTCACATGGTGCTGTCTATGAAGACTATATAGTGCATTCCAAGGCACAGAATTAAAGGTAGTTAAACATGAACAAATACTTCCATTTTTGATCAATGTAACTGGATCTTTTATATAGATCTAGGAGCTGTGTAAGCAATGCTGCTACTCTATTGTTTAATTCTATGTCATGACTTAATTGCTCTCCTTATCAAACAAAATATCTTGCAAATTTGCAAAAGAATTTGCCCCACCTCTTCCCATGTTTTTGAAGTTCAGGGAGAATTAAATGACTTTATTTTAGAAGCCAAGAACCTAATTTGCTTTTTTGGAGGGGAAAAAAAATGTAAGTATACAAAACATGGTTAATTCAGATAAGATAGGTAATCTGCTATCATAAAATATGAGAGAATCAAAACAACACTGTAAATTTTTGGATAGAAAAGTCTACCTCTGTTACTTAAATGTCTAGTCATAGAGCAAGGGTATGAATTGCTTTCTGTATTTTTCTGTATTAGGAATATTTAGATGGGTGGGGGATATAAAAGGGTTTTCTAGCAGAATGGATCAGGCAGCATTTTGGTCAAAATGCTTGAAAAATCCTATTTCTACATATACATCCATACTTTGCCACTTCTTCATGATCCAGAAAAAAGATAACCCATTCTTTACCTTCTTTGTGTCTTCTGCCCCAGATATTTTGGTGATTGTGTTAAGATCTTTCAGAGGTTCTTGTTCCAGAAAAGTTAACATGTTTTGGTCTTTTTTAATACAAGATATTTCTGCGCAACTGTATTCTGTTTTCCAAGCAGTTCCATTTTCTAAGTTTTCCTTCTCACTTACTAAATCCTGATGTATTTTTTTAAGCACACTTAGCTCTTTTATGACAGTGTCTAATTTGATTCTCAATTGTCTTGCTTCTTCTCGTGCTTTATTTCTTTCTCCTCTAACTTTGCTCCATTTCTCCCTCCAATTAGCGGTGCAGTCTGACCACCAGCGCATGGTCTTCTCCATTTGGGCAGCTCTGGCTTTGACTTCTTCCAGTTCCTGAATTTTGACTGCTTCAAAAATTTCCCAATCACTGCTGCAATTTGTATGCATACGTGCATAATGAGGGGAGTATGGGTAGAAACTCTGAGATGGAAGATTTGAATGATGCAGATGGTCACCTGGTTGCCAACATCTATCTAATTCATCAGGTTGTGTTGGTTGGGTCCCAAAAACCTCTATCTCTTCCATTTGTTTCTGAATGGAGTCTAAATTCATGTTTTGATTCATCATCTAATTTCACTCCTAAAAAAAAAAACATTAGATTTAATTAATAATATTATATGAATAAGCTCCAACAGTCAGGTTTTTTACTGCTGTGAGTTAATGATGCTTTTCATGTTTTAGAATTGTGCCTTATCAACAAGAAATAGTTATTCAAATATATTTTATTTAATGTGTTTTTACTACAGCATAAATAGACAAACCTATTACTTGGCTAGGATTTGCTTGCAAAGGAAGTGTCATTAAATAATCATAGTGCTCTCAAAAATGTTTGAGTCTAAAGAAAACAGACAAAAGCTTTCTTCCTTCAAGACCAGATTAAATTGAATCAATATATATTTTAAATATCTAGTAAGAGGAAGTTATTTGTCTAGAATTACAATCACAAATCACTTGCCTCCTTTCCTAAACTGTGGAATTTCATACTAGGCAAAACTCACCTTATAATTTGCATAGCTAAGAAAAAAATTATCAAAACCCTCGTGACCTTTGGATTTTCTTTGTTTCATGAGAAAAATCAAGCATTTTTATAGGGGTCTTTATTTTGCTGTCTGCATTCCAGGAGATTTCCAGGTAATACATTCTTATATTATTTTTGAAAGTGTAGCGCTATCCTACTGTATTGTGCAGCCTACCTCACAGTGATATGACTCAGCTAGTAAATCTTGTTGCATTCTTTCTCATTATTTATCTTTTCATAATTTATTACTTATTTGGCCCAGAAGAAAAACGGTTTCTCAGAAATTTCTTTCCTATCCCAGTGCTGAGAAAATGCTGATGTTGACAGTCTGTAGAGACTAGCCACTTATTCCTCCTTGTTTTTTTCCTCTTGGTTATGCTAAAAACAAACCATACCAGCCAACCAACCAAACTACAAAAAAACCAACTTAAAAATCTTGCTCTTTCAATAGGAGATTAAGTGGTTTGGAGTAAAAAAGAAATTGCTTTTATATTGCAATATCCATTTGTAAAAAACATGTTTATATGTTACAGTAATTAGTGCTAACACCTGCATTTGAAATGCAGAAGGCCAATGCTGCAAACAAAAGACTGAAGAGTTGATAATTTTGGCATTATGATTCAGTTATGTTTCATTTCAACTGAATAGAAGTTTTTGCAGGCTTTGTTCCAGTTTTCCAGCTGTTTTCAAATTTTCCACGATTTTCAGGACATTTATTTGCCATTTGTTAGAAGCTTATGGAGAACTGTTGTTGTGGAGTATGGATATGAGAGGAGGAAAAGGACAATGAAGGACTCCCAGTTCCCTTCATGATCACTGCCTGGTGTAGTACCATCAAGCCCCACAACAACACTACACAGATGTAGCAGAGCTGCTGCCAAAACTTCATCAAGGTTGAGTCTTTCTTGTTCCTTAACCTACTTCCAGCAATTTAATTTGAATAAGCCTTATCCAAAATACAGAGATGTTGCCACCCACAAACTTGCATGAGGCCCAGTAGAGCCAAAGTAACTAAATATTAAACTTCTTCTGTCAGTTGTTAATTTAACATCTGGGTTGTGGTAATGCCTTGTTTCCTAAAGCTTTAATTAAAAAATGAACCAAACAAAACCACAGTAATTTTTAAATGCATAATAATGTAAATAAAACATACTACGTAATGTAATAAATATATAATGAAATAGTTGAAACTTTTGGATTTTTAAACAGTACAATAACTTTTTCTTACATTTTTTTGTGTCTGTCCCAAACTAGTAGATATCTACTGAAAAGCTTATTACACTTTTCATAATCAGTAGGTTTTTTCAGTGGATTTTGCTAGCATCTTTGCATATTCATTAAAAGGAGAACATGGGGAATGCACAGTTTACAAATCTTAAAAGATGGAGAAATAAGAATGGCAATATTTTTCTTTGACTGAAAATTTGAAAAACCTGAAAGATATTCATGAATCAGAATAGCCTGCTGCTGATGTTTCATTACAGGTTTGAGGTGACTTTGTCGTTTGAAATTCAGTAATATTCCCAAAAATGGAGAAATGTTAAGCTCACAGGACACTGAAAAAAGAGTCATTGGTCATGAATTCTTGCTCCCCTCCACTGTGATGGCTCAAGTGTTGAAGTGAGGCTGGGACACTGAGAGTCAGATCAAACTTACTGCTGTAATAATTGAAGTAGGCTTGATCAGTAAGCTGGTGGTCTCTTAGCCTTCTAATAATTTTATGATAGGCTGAACTTTGCCTGCGCTTTTCAGCATGGATCGATGATCCCAACTTTGTACCTAAAATTCAAAAAAATTAAGAATTCAAATAAGTCGATCTTCCTCCAGAAAATAGAAGAGCTGGCTCACTCCAAAGTGGTAAGAAAAAAGAGGTGTTTCTATTTGTATTGATTTCCCTATGTGCTTTTCAGAAAATCTAATTAAAATATGTTGTTTAGATATCTCCTTTAAGATTGCAAGAGGTAGAATAATATCATTTTTTCATTAAAAGAGACAGATCTCAACACAATCCATTTCAGCGGCTGGCTGACTCAGGATAAAAACCAAAAAAATAATAGAAATATTTGTTGGATATGTGAAACAGGTAAGAGGAATTCTATTACAAGTATGAATTATGAAAATTTATGTTTGTATCTATTTTTAGAGAAGTAGACTAAAATATTAGTTGGAAAGGAAGCAAAGATTAAAAAAATTAGAAAAATGTGTTGATTATTGTAAAAGTTCGGAAACTTTGAAAAATCTCACCATGCCAAAGGGATGATTAGGATGGACTTCTTTTAGCTTATTTATAGTTCATATCAATCTACTGTTTCACGTTCTCAAAAATACTGCAACTGATGAAATAATAATAAAAACAAGGCTAACAGTCCAACTGAAGACTTGTAGTACTGAATCGGCTGAAACTGAATCTTTAATCATCCCTGTAGTTAAAGTGATACTTAAAAAAAATTTTCTGTTCTCTGGTAGATGACCACCTCATAGAAAACATCATAAATCTACACTGAGCTCTGAAAACTCTCATCTATAAAATATCTATATATTTATATATGTTCCAGGGGGTATAATTTCTAACTTGTATGTTAAAGACAATTAAAGGAAGAAAGCTCCATTTAAATATTATTGGACACAGGTCTCTAAACATCAGAAATTGCACAAGTCTAAAACTGACAAAAAAATACTGTGTGCAGCTAGTTTAAAAGTTGCTAGCTTGAGTTGGCAGCAACAGAATAGCCAGCACAGCATATGGAGCTCAGTGAGAATAATGGCTTAATAAAAGATAATTCGATGGAAAGATAAAATAAATTAGAGAACTGGATGAAAGTGGGGGTTTTCGGATCAGTGGAGCCTTCTGATAGTTCCAGTTTTAACAACTGAGGGATAAGAAGGAACACAAAAATCCCTTTTAGTGTTCTTTTCTTAATGGAATAATTTAAAATAAGTATGAACAAATTTTAGGAAGCAGCATTCATTGTGTCAGGTGAGCAGAGTGGAAACAATATGTGTGATGATAGAGTGAGAAAAGAGAGATAATATTTCTCAGGGGAAAAAAAAGACACAGACATTTGGTGAACATGACAAGGAACATAGATCTCAACCATATTTCATAATATTGCAACTTTTCCTATTTACCTCATGATCCTAAACACCAGCAAGAAAGAGAAGAGATCTTGATTTATTATTACCAGCTATTGTTTTAAGTAAACAGCAGTTTATTCATCCTTGGTGGCACAGCTAACAAAATCACCAGGAGAGAAAAGAATTGTTGCACTTTCCTCATGTTAATACCTGCTCACTGAACTCAGCTTTTGCAGTCAGTTCAGTAGCTAGGGCAGTGCTTGAGGATACAATTTCAACATCATTTTACTAACTGAATGATTTAATCCTCAGTTACATGTCTCTTAATTATTAAGACCTCAGCCAAAAACTTTTAAGGCATTCTGTCTTTACAGAAAATGTCTGCTTCAGATTAAGCCAGTTTATTTTCTTTTGTCTAATATATAAATTGAATAGGATAAAATGAATCATAGAACTGTACGTGTTCTTTTGTAAGTGCTACTGGAAAGTCAGAACTTTCCATGGTATTGCTGCAGTTCTCCAGTGAACAAACCCTGACACAGAGAGAAGGCTTGAAGAAAATGGGCAGGGATGATGTGGTCATTATGGGAAGAATATAGGAAGTGATTTAACTCACTCCCTGAAAACTGGACTGTTTACTAAGGGCTGCTAACTACAAAGCTATAAACTCAAGAAGAGGAGATCAAATTTTGTGTGTCTGTCCCTATTGTAAAGCTGGTTTTCATTAGTCACCCTTAGGGGTTCCACCCAGTGGCTAGATGAAAAAATTTTGCTCAGTAAATAATTGAAATGTATGGTGAAAAACATCACACTGGAAAGTGATTCATGACATAGCTCAGTCTAAAAACATATCCATAAAAATTTTACCTAATTACCAAAACCCTACCTAGCAACACAGAGCCAGGTGGCTGATCACTTGGTTAGAAAAAATATAGGACAGAACTCTGAGGCAGAACAAGTACCTGGTTACAGGAGTGTCTTAGACACACAGGGATGTAGGATTTATTTCAACAGGCAATGAGAGAGGATAAAAAAGAGGAGTGGCAAAAGTTCTGGTGAAAAAAATTGTATATTTGTGCCATTTTTGTTAAACAAAGGTACAGCACATCACCAACATTCTACCAACTTCATGGAAGGTAAATTAATCTGGGAAACTTCTCGTGTGTACTATGACAAACACGTGGAGGGGGGAAAGGAATCCTTACAGGAGCAGAAATAGTGGTATTCAGAATATATTCCCTGCCTAAGCTCTCACTGGTCTCACAACTGCTTTAAGCCAGTGGCTTCCTACATCTCCCTTACCCAGACAAATACAATCTTAGCATTGATAACATTTTAAGAAAAAGGTAGGACAAGCTTGGTTTGGTTCAAATATTGTACAATGGATTTTCCAGCTACTGCATTAACCTCAAAATAGTGAGACAGTAGATCAATGGAATAAACTACTAAACCAGCAACTACACAAGAATGCATCTATTAATACTCTATGCATGGATTCTATCTGTGAGAACTTTTAAGTTGGCTACACAAGTGACAAACGCCCACAAGAAGAACCATAGATAAGGAATTCATATCAATATCTGCCCCAAATCCTGTTCAAACAGAAGTAAAATCCTTCTGAAGTCCATAAAATGAGATTGCAGTTAAATATCCAACTCAGGAGTTACCTGTGTGCCTCCCCTTTTACAATGAAAAAGTTAACAAAAACTGAAGTTTAGATTATGTCCAAGACCTGAGTGTCTTCTCTTGCAGAAAATATGACCCTACTGCATCACCATGGCAACAAATGACACTTGGAACATCTACCCAGAAATTATCCATAACAGATCCTGCATTTTTAACATTGCCCATGGAACAACTCAGGTATTGCAGATCCATGATAATGCACCTTTAAAACTAGTTACAGAAGGATTACCATCTGCAGCATCACAAGTATTGACAGTGGGTGATAATGTTACATTAGCACTAAGATCTAAAGTTAACCTGAATTTACCTATATGTAGTAACACTGGACATGAAGCTGTACGTGGTTGTGATAAAAACAGAGTGAAAGGGGTACTACAGGCATGTAAGGAAACTAATCATATGCTACTGGCCCAGAATAATTACAGCATATGCACACAATGAGGAAACACATAGCAATTTTTTCATAAACACTCCTAATAATCACTGTGCAAATCAATGGACAAAATAAAGCTACCATTTGCTCATGGCTCTGTATCTTAGAAACCAATCCTGCCTACTTCTTACTAAAAGTGCCCTTCACTTAATGCAATTGCTTTATGTACTAGAGCCTATGATTATGGCTCCAAAATTAATGACAATGAATATACATTGAACATAATCAACATATACACTCCTGCATGGAATGAAACCAGTACTGATTATAGAAACCATCTCTACGATAGTGGCTACGAAGTAATTTACCAATAAGACACAGAGGTTAAAGAGATATTATTCAAAATCTATTGGGTAAAATTGGTATATGAACTGAATTAATTCCATACTAAAATCCTAGCAAATAAATGTCTCGATATTGCCAGACACTGAAGCTAGGATAACAAAAATGACTTGGAAAATTCTTAGAGAAAAAAAAAATTAAAATATGATAGTAATGAACATGTAGCTGGTCCTAAAGTCTGACATATGCTCAGAGCAGTCCCAACGTGAGTGTTTAGTGTGAAAGCAGCCTGTACATAGAACTCAGCAGATAGGAAGAGATAAGAGCTGATATTACCTGCAGCCAACAACTCCTGCATCTTCAGGAAGCAACTACCTGGCAGTTTCTTCAGGTGATGCTAACTCATGGAAGTGCTACAGACCAAAGTTCTGGGCTGGAAAGTGTAAATGCCTAAGTTTAACTCCAAAGTTTTTGAAGCAGATTCAACAGCAGGGTGACTGATGAGGATTTTGCTTGTCAGTGTGGTATGGGGGACATTCACTCCTTGATAGAGGAGAAAGAATGAGCACTGGCATCAACAGCTTGGTAACTAGTTTGTTCATAGAGAAAATATGATTTAGAGAAATTGTGAATTAGAGAGCTTGTGAATTAGGGAAAAAATTATTAGTGAGTTCATGTGTTGGACTAGTCTGTTCAAAGACAATTCCACCATTGTTTGATGTCTTTATGTTTTGGCAGTGTTTTTTGAGGCAGAGGATTTATATTTTTTTATGTTTTTTTTTTTTTTTTTATGAGGTCATAAATTCATAAAATAAAGTTTAATTTATAAAGTGCACTGTGCTGTAAATTTGAGAGATCCAAACAGACCATGACATCATATACAGATTATCATACCTCATGAAAGTCAAAAGATAGTGCTTTTAAGACGTTTTAATGCACAGCCAAAGATGATTCTGTTTATTTTTTCTCCACAGCTATAAAACAATATTAACAATATTAAACTATATGGTATATTTTTAAGCTATGTTGTTTTCAAACATTGTATTCCTTACATGTGTCATAACTAAAAATCAGCCAAAAAATGGCCTGAGGAGACAAATACTGCAGATTGTTTACTTCCTATTAGGAGTTATGTGATATTTTTTTCCCTCCTATTTATACTTTTCTAGTTTCCTTTTAACATAAAAATATCAATACAGATCTAATTTATTTCCACAACCTGTTTTATTTCCTTCTCATGTCCAGTAACTAAAAACAGTTATGCTGTGAAAACTATAAAATATAAAGTTATGTTTTTAACTTCACAAAGAGAAGTGTATACAGGTTTGTCAGGTTTTGTTTTAGTGAGGTGGTGGTGTTGTGTTGTTCTGAGCTTTTTTGCCCAATTAGGAAATCTTAGAAGTGCCTGAAAAAGAATGGTTTCCTTAACACATCAATTTGGACAGTATGATGTCCTAAGTGTCTCTTTGAGATAAAATGAAATCACGGTGGCAATTCATTAATGTCCTGATACATAAGACTAAAATTATGCAACCTCACCTTCCTTCTATAACATATCATCTGCCTGATTTTTTTAAGTGCAAGAGACAATGTCAGGCCTAAATCTTAATTTCCAAGTTCTATAATTTTTAAAGTTCCTAAAGAACAGGATAAAAACTCAAATGCTTTACCAAAAAAAAGGATAGAACTGAAGGAAAATAAACCCAAAATGCTTAGCCTGTTTAAGAGGAAACAGTAAAGAGAGAAGTACTGAGTAGTCGTCTACATTTCTTATAGATCTAACCAAATTTACAATCTTGGGAACACAGAATATTACTATTTTCCTCATTATTTCTTTATGGTATAAACACCTTTGCCTTGAAAACAAATTAATAAATTTAATCTTGGAAGACACTAAAAAACTTCAGAGGCAGCAAATAAATAGGACCAAGTGAAATTAAGCCCTTGATAGTAGAATCTATGCAAAATTGGAGTCAGATCCCTCTTCTGAGTTGATCAGCTCTAGATGATGAGATGGAATAATATGACAGAGAGAGAAGGCAAAAGTAGAGACCCAAGTTTCAACTTGGCCTTCTATAAAAAAATCTATAAAAAAAGTTTGCTACCTACCTATCAGGCCTAAAAAAGTTAAAAACTAGAAAATAATTTCAGGAAAATGGTAGTTCTGCTGAGAAAAATGCATTTTACCACCATATAAAGTATTGTGACAAACAAAGCCTTTCTGAATTACACCCAGAAAGTGCATTATTATATTAGTTGTCCATTTATAGCTAAATTCCCAGAAGAGATAAAGGATGAGCACAGTAAAGATAGTGACTGAAAGGCAATAAACCACAGGGAGAGAAGTACATGAAAGGAGGACTCAGAAATGGCTTGGTCTTTTTTCTAAATTAGTCAGACTATCCAGAAACCAAAAGAAAATAAAGCATCACAATAATGCTGAAATAAGCATTTTAAACTGCAACGGGATTCTTGATATTCCACTATTCATTGTAGTAACCAAAATTCTGTGACTCCAGAGGAGGAATCCTTTCTATTATTAATAGTAGTTTGCTTCTTCTGAAAGTTTTAATAATTCACATGAAGACATGTAGGGTAAAATTGCAGATATGTATAATTTATATCTTCAAAAAAGAAACATGAAGTAGCCCTCAGTGGCCCTCAGGCTGGCCATGCCAGTCACATTGCCAGTTTGTCCTCATTCGCTATCCTTTTCCACAACCTATTTCAATCTTTTGAAATAAGATTTCCAACTCCACGTGTAAGTCATCCCACTCATTTCAGAGAAAATAAAACCTCTAGTGTGACAGGAATTCTTGTGAAACAAAGGCATGCTATGTAGAAGTCCTAAATACGATGCTCTGAACAAGGGGGATGGATTAGATGACCTCAAAGGTCCCTGCAAACATGATTCTCTGAGTAGTGTGATTTCTGAGAAGCTCTGCAAGCCTTTTCTCCCAGTTTTAACAATGTTGCCATGACATCCAGGAAATGAGACAAAATTAAGATCACAAATTGTGAATCTCAGAATATGCAACTTTTAGCCAAATGGGTCACAAAACACCATGTAAGTAGGGAAGAGTCACAAGTAATAAGCCCATTTTCTGACAACACTGAACTGCCTTAAAAGCAGCAATTCTGCACTGTTGTCAGGAACTAGCTGTAAGGAACATGCAAAAAGAAGAAAGAAGGCTTTATCCCCCAAATCTATTCTGCCAACGGGAACTGCAAATACGAGAACACTGTGTACAAAGGAAAGGAGTGAACAAGATAATCAAGCACTCCCAGATACTTCCCAGGCTGAAGGTCAGTTCTAAGCACAGGTGGAAACAATCCAGAAAAAATATGCCTATGACAGCAATAATTAGTGTCTTGCAGGAAACGTTTATTTCTTCATGAAGTTTCACAAAATTTAATATTTGGACTGATTTTTTTTTTTTTTTAAATGATTACCTATACCATGATTCATCTAACAATGAGGTATTATATATTTCTCTCAATGTGTGAATTGCTTCTGTAAAATATGGTGAAACTTTCTATGCCGATAGGAGAATTTGACCACAAGACTGGTAAAGTTGACAGAGCAAAAAGCTTTTAAGAGCTGAGTGGCTATTTCTTTCCACAGAATAAAAACACCCCTTAGTAAAGTGAATTTGTTCTATTAAGTTACACCAAGAAAAAAAGTGCCAATAATTAAAAGCAGTAATTTAGGACAAGAATTCTTTCACACCATATTTTACATTATTTTTGATGGCAGAGGGGTGGGGGGGGTGGTCTTAAAGCTTCTTGCTCAGAATGGAATGCTATAATTTTCTCTGAAAAAGGATGCATCAAAATAAAGGACCCGGTCCACTTTGCTGTGGTCCTATGAACTGTTTTCCCTCTTTTCCTTTTACCATTTTCTCTCCATGTCTAAATACCCATTTTAAAGTAAAATCCTCTTCAGTGTTTCAATTGTTTTTTAAAACAGAGGCATATAATATCTTTTTTAATATTATACAGACTATATACATACTGTACAAACTATATATACATACTGTAAACATATGCATTCATAAAAAAATCAACTTGGAAGGTAGTCACAGATTACAACAAAGTAAAGACTAAACAAATGTTACTCTTTCTTTCCCTTTTTTTTTTTGGCTGCCAATTTTAATAAACTCTAAACAGTTTGGATACTATTTCTTCAGATGAGAACCAGAATTATATACTTACTCTGATTTAAGTCTACTGGTTAATACAAGTGATTATATATCATTGCAATATCTTTCAAAGTCTTTTACAGCAACAAGATAATGTTTCTTCATATCTTTGTATTCAAATCCTTAGGGTTAAATATGGGTAACATAAATATTTGTACATAGAGATGTTGCCATTTACTACCCATAAGGCCAAAAGAAGTTCTGAAGTACTGCTTTAAATATAATTTACAGTACGTTCATTTCCCCAAGAATGTTTTGTTTGATTACAAACCTTTATAATATTTCACCCATAATTTTTATACATTCAAGTCTGTAGTATTGATACTCATTCCTCAGCCACTACACTTGAAATAATATATTGTATAATCAGATTATGCAGTGAGGGAAGGGAGTGTGTGTGAAACCAACAACTTTCTCAGACAGTCTCAAAAAGAAGTATTAAGAAGAAGCTAAACCAAGCATAATCCAACTAAATTCAGTAGCTTTTGAGTTCGCTTGGCTAGCTCCCCTTTGAGATTTGATTATCACTTTTTATTAGGATATGATCAATGAAAAAAAGAGGCAAAATAAGCTTCCTAGGTAGTTAGGAGAAGTATGAACTGTCAAAGTTTTAGATCCTTTCATTACAAATGACTTAAAAACAGGTTTACAAAACCTACTGTAAGCTTCTGAGTTAATCACGTTGCCAACTCCCCTAAATTCTAATCTAATCTCATTGATTCTATGTGAAGATTGGTAATCTCCATGGAATATATTGTCTGAATTATTATTAGGAAAGACAGGTTATGAATCAGAATATTAATAATAACTTCAACTGAGAACAGATTCAGAGTGTATTTAAAATAAGGCAATGGTTAATTCAGACTAATTCATATCAGTTAAACAGCTGGTCTAATAGGTATCTTCTGAATAGCATAGAGAGATTTCTTTAAAAACAATAGTAATCTGTTGTTCAAACTTGAAAAAGGTAATTGCTTCAGAAGAAGAGGGTTCACATTAATTAATACTAGTTTGGTGTACCGAAACACTACCTTTTCTTAATGCTTATGGCTAAAGATAGCAGTGAACTCTTCCCCTGATTTACAGAAACACCTATAGGCACCTTGTTCTTCAGGCACAATGAAATTTGCTCTTAATCACATTAAAATGGTATCTGGTTTTTTTGTTTGGTTTGTTTTTCAGCAGTTCTGCAGCTAAGACTAAGAACACCAAAGTGCATGACTCTTCCTCCTCTGTTTCCACAGAAAGCAGACTAAGTTAGTTTCAGTGAGTGCTTAGTGTGACGAACATTTTTTAACCCACACTGAAAGTGCTGCAGCACTAACAGGGTCATAACCCCCTTTACTGAGAACAAAGAGGATCAGCAGGTAGCTTCTTACACCACTCAGCTCAGTTACAGGAGAATGAATTGTCAGTCACCACAGAGAACCTCACAAGACTCAGCTCGATCCGAGCTGTCAGTGTGTTATTACAGGATGTGAGCTCAGCCAGTGCACACATGCACTGCCTTGCTCATTCTGGCAGGCAGCCCTTTAACATGACACAGAAGAGGATCTTGCATGGATTTCCTCTGAACTTTTCAGAAAGAGGCAAGACTACAGAAATGCAGGGAAATAATACTCAAGATATATATCATCCACAAGGCTAGATCTGCCTTTGAGTATGTAATTCGTAATTGGTTTTAGAAGTCTTTAATATTTACAAGCATTAAAGCCGGCTGTAAGTTAAAAGTCAAAGAAGACAAGAAAAAAACCATCTCATTCAGCTGGTGATTTTCATCCAGGGTATTAGTTAAACAATTTAAGATGGATGAAACATAAATATTTGCAAATAAGCTACAAATAAGCTTATAGCACACTATTCAGACTAAAGATCATTGTATCATGTTGAGTTCTCAGTGGTTAAATTCCTTTCCCAGCTGTTGATAGTATTAGGGTTCTAGAATTTAATGTTTCATTTACTTAGGTTCAAAAGTCAAACTGACTTTTTTGTGAGAGCCACTGTAACTTCTTATTGAATATAGTTGAGGAGGCTCAACTATTCCCAAACACAACAGAGGACTTCACGGATCTGTGGGATTTTTACCACATTTTTCAGACTGGGCTACAGGTCAATTCAGCTGGGTATTTTTCAGCTTCAAAAGGAAGTTAAAAAAAGGAAACTGAAGACAGACTAACCATTCTGAAGAGCACTTTACTGAACGAGAATTAGGTCAGATGCAATGCTAAAACATGTTCATCCAAACAGTAGAGGTCACTTAAATGTATAGAGAAGCGTCATTATTTAGACAAAATCATCCCAAGTCTATTCTCTAGAGTTTGTACCTCATTTCTAACTTCTTCTATGTTACTCATTTGGAAAGTGACCTTGAACTGGATAGCTTCACTTTCATTTACAGGCTCTTTTTTCTTACTAAAGAAACTCCCACTGAGTTGGAGGGGGTTGCATTTTGTTTTGGGGTTTTTTTGGTGTGATTTTTTTTCTTTATTTTATTTTATTTTATTTTATTTTATTTTATTTTATTTTATTTTATTTTATTTTATTTTATTTTCACTGAAGCATGAAGATGTAACAGCATATCCCTGAAATAGTTAAGTTTCTAATCCCTGCTTATACTCTGAGAAATTCTTCAGATTTTTAAAGTTCTTGACAGTATCTTAAAACCACATGCTTTATGATATGAGAGATCAAGAATTGTCTTGTTAGAGTTGAAATAATTTATGATCTTTTCCTATTCAAAACATGACCTACTTTTAAAAGAAATGTCATAACTTTGGGAGTAGAGAAAATTAATCATAAATATCTGATGATTTGTTTCAGACCAAGACATAAAACACTCCAATGCTTATTAGGACACAAACCAATTTTTCTTCAAAACACTACTCAGAGTCTAGAAACAAGTGATTTTCCCACCCACATAAGTAGACAAATAAGAACGCTCATGAATATTTTGTTTTCTCTGGGTCAGAGTTTTCTCTGGGTCAGAGTTTGGCTTGTTCAACTACTCTGACATAGTTGTACCAGAATTAACAATTCTGTTGTGTGGAGATGTTTTCAGTTTTATCAGAACAGTTTTAGAAGCCATATCTTCTATAATTAATTCTTTTAAGAATGTTCCTTACAAAAAGATTGCTACTTGGACATTTTAATGTAATTATTCTTATTTTTCCCTAACCAGTCTAGTGTTTTAACACCGTCTCATGTCCTTCAACAGCTCAAGGACTGCTTTGTGAGATTTAGTGATGTAAGATATTATCCTGTGATGGCTCCAACTCCACTAAATCATCCTTGAGGGAAATGGACTAAGGAATAATCCATATTGTGACTTTAACCAGAAATCCACAGTTACTACAGTGGTCACATAAAATAAATCACAAAGTATCATATGTTGTATACCAGATGTCACGTAAATGCATAGAGAAGCATCTCTGTTTATTCTCTCAGTGCTCGCTCACTGTGGGCCAATAGGTAGTCCCACTAAAACAGAAGAAATTATTTGTATAAGTGGTGACTACTCAGCATGGCAGCAGGGAAGTTGGCATCCTTTTGCAAAAATGGATACCTACAAAAGTTACAGAGAAACATTCCAGTCAACTGAAAATACATTAAAATAAATTAATTAAAACAATATGAGCTTTCATGACAATTCCTCCTGGTATTCCTCCAGTGATGTGATTGACATTAAATACAAATGGGCTTGGTAAAAAACCCAGTCTCATTTAACCCAGTGTAAATCAGACCTAGATTACTTAATCAGCATGAACAAAGAATCAAGGTGTTCCGGAGGATCATTTTCATAACAAACCAGTCAATTAAAGATCATTGTATGGACTAGAAAAAGAATAGGAGTGAATAGACTAGGTGAGACATCGGAGCAAGCTGCCCCAAGAAGCTGTGGATGTCCCATCCCCAGAAGTGTTCAAGGGCAGGCTGAATGGGGCCTTAAGCAACCTGCTGTACTGCAGGGCTTCCCTGTCCGTGGTGATTGGATTGGGACTAGATGATCTTTAAAGTCCCTTCCAACCCAAACCATTCTATGAATCTGTGAATTTATGATTCCATGAATATCAAAATGGGTTTCAATATCTACCCCTCTTGTGTTGAAGGAAATGACAGTGATTAAGCCTGTTCATTAACAGCTCCTTTAGCATATTCATTTTCAAGTGATTTATTTTTCGGATTTAGCCAAGGTTAACATTAGTATTTTATACTTAAGGTGAAAGAGTGGCCAAAATTCAAAGCTGGCCACATGCAAGCACACAAAAAAACCCAACCCCCAGACATCTAATTTCACATTTTTGACTAATCTTTTGTAGATGTCTCCGGAAGTGATATGACTAGTTCTATTAATGATGCCTAATATATTTTGGAAATTCATTTATCTTCATGTTATTATGAAAAGAACTGCTTTCAGAAACACAAATAATTTTCCTAACAGCACAGGAAATCTGAACCAAAAACTAGCAGTCTAGCTATACAATTATTTATAGCAGAGTCTGCTTCATAAAATGTTTTTAAGAATCAGTGACAACCAACACAAACAAAATGCAGCTATCTGGATAGTCAGTTGGAAGCTCATTAGTAGTAATTGCTATATATGCTTATTAAACTCATGAACACTGCTTTTGAAATTTGACCCTTGGTTCTCATTGCTGAAGGATCATCCATGGTGTCTCACACCATCTCTGACACTTGCCCTTAAAATAATGACAGACTGAATATCTTTGTCCAGCATCAACAAATCATAGTATCAAAAAAATATATTTCATTGCATTAGAATAATACCACACAGCTACGAACACATTTTTCTTATCCCAGCTTCAGATATTTTCTGAAGGAAGTTAGGATTATACAACTCATTATTGAATTGCATAACTTATGAAAATAGAAACACTGTGAAAACACTGCTTTCCAACAAAGAAAATGCAGTATGAACTTCTGCAAACTCATAACAATATTTTCAGGACACTTATGTCCATAATACCACACCCGTTAAAAGGTATCAAAGTTTTAACAATTTATGCCATTAAATATGCATTTCAAAAAGTAATTTAAAAAAAGGTTTTCAGTAGTAAAATAGTATAATCTGTGAAATTTCTGCATTTATACTAATTTCTAATCAAAACTAAGAAATAAATTTTTAACAAACTGTCACTTAGAAGATTTTAAAAACTTACGTGGTTATGGTAAGTAAGAATTCTACTACACTTGAAAAACATGTTTAATGGGATGTTAGAAGTAATACTACACGATAGTAGCAAAAAACATAGAAGAAAAAAATCTAGCTAGATATAACAGCCTCATACTTCAAATACTGTTTTCTGATCTTCAGTACTTTTTCTGGGCATTTCAGACTGTTTTCCTCCTTACCATCAGCATGATAATAACTCATACTTTATCCTTGAAGATATTTATAGAAATTAAACATTAAACCCACAATCTTAAGACCCCTTACCCTCTCAGTTTGCTGGGCTCCTCTTGCTTCTCAGTGTAACAGACACATGTGTAAACAAGAGAATTTCCTGCATCCTTTTCTCATCTACATTGTACTGGGACTTGGCCAATTGGATTATTTACAGCATTAAGGCCACTCCACAGTAACTTGAAAATGATTCTCATTGGTCAGGCATTATCAAAACTAAAACCACATTTTTCTCTCAAGTACAAGTCATTTATACAAAATAAAACTTTTTGTCATACTGTTCTTCACTAAGCATTATTTGTTCAGTATTTATTTCTCCCTCCCTTTCTAAACTTAAGACTGTGGCCCCAGTCCCCCAAATGTTATGAATAGGATGAAATTAGTTAACTGAATCACAGTACTTAAGTACAGGTCCTAGTACTCAACCAAATTGGGTGGATCCTTATACCACTACTTGCTCCTAGTATACCTCCTGAGTTTTAAATAGCCTATAATAAGACTATTTTTTCATTCAGCTAGATGATATAGCCTTGCAAACATGTATTTTCATAATTAACTCAGTAATTAGCCAGGGGTTCTTGGAAGTTATTATGAAAAACTGTAGCATTCTAGATAATCAGAGATATGAAAAGACCATGGCAAGAACAGTTAAAAAAACAAAGAAAAAAAAAGAACTTTGAAAAGTTCATTTTACATTATAATTTACAGTTACCTACTAAAATAGAAAATAAGAAATATTTCTTTCTGGAATAAAAGCCCCAACATTTTTGTTACCAACATGACAAAGCATGACACCACTTTCCCAAGCCTGATAACACAGGCTACCTAACTGGCAGGTCCTCAAGACATAAAACTGATACAGTTAAACACAGATGGAACAATTTACCATAGCTGTGAAAAGCTAAATATTTCTCATTTTAAAAAATGCCTCATAATGTACAGAATACTGAAAACGCCTGTGTCACAATCTCAGACTGAGAAGCCAGATTTCCTTTAGCTTTAAGGGTAATATCTGTACTTCCCTACTTAACATCCCAACACTTTTAGCAGCACTATAGCAGGTAGTCTTTTAATCATGAATAGTAGCTATAGCTGCATGATTCTTCTCTTGTCTGACACTAGGAGTCTTAAATTTTTTTAAAAAATTATTTTAGGGAAATGAACAAGTAAATCCATGCACTCTTTCTTGACTCAAAAAATCTATTTCACTGCCAAGAGACAAAAGATATTGTCTTCAAAAAGACAAAAGTAAAATAGGCCAAAAAAACCCTCTGTATATTTCTGTTAAAAAACCAAACCAACCAAACAAAAGCTGCAAACCAGAGCAAAAAAACTCCAAAACCCAAAGCAAAAAAAATAACTCCACACAAAACAACCTCAAACTGAAGCAAAAAAACCCAAACCAAACCTAACACCACACAAAATGAAACCACAAGTCTGTATCAAATTAAAAAAGAAACACACACACACAAAAACCCCAGCCCAACAAAACCCAAATCCAAACAATAAAATAAGGAAACAGCTACTTTATGCATTTTGCATGGCTTCTTTAGCAACTACATATATCCCATCTCCCACTAGGATACTCTCTGGCTACATTTCATTACCCATACTGAAGGAAAATCTCTTCACATTTTAAAAATCAAGCTATATACATATCATAACTTAGACTTCTAGCTACTCACATTTCAACCCATTCATGAGATTCATTTTCCACCATTCTTCACTTGCTACAATCCCTGAATGCATCTAAGAAGGCTGTTTTCCATTGCCCACATTCGAACAAAGTCACGGTTTCTAAAGAAATTGATGCACATTTCTTTTTTCTGAAAGGAAGCGAAGTAACTTGATCACAACTGAAAATGTCTTCCCAAGTGAAGATCTGTAATAGAGAATTTATCTTTCAAAAAAAAAAACACAAAGAAAAAAGTGTCAGTACAGCATGTGAAGGAACTAGTACTCCTGGAAATTTCATTTAAGTACCTTTTGGGAAGGAAAACTGTACTCTTCAAGAAAAAAGGCACAAAAAAGAATTATGTAGAATAGACAAAAAGTAAATAGTAAAGCTATAAACAAAACTCAGCTTCTATTCTGTTGCATTCTGTTGTAATCAGCAATTCTTGGAGGAATCTGGATGTTATACCATTGTTAAAAACACATCCAAATTTAACTAAAAAAATTACTGTAAATTTGGGAAGTTATCATGCTATTATTGTATCTTTATTTGCAAATATATTCTTGGTTTTTAGTCTCATTTGACCATTTACCTTGATGTTGTGTCACTGCAACAACTGCAGAACAGATGTTGTCAACATGCAAGTTTGCTAATGCATGACCTTCACATACAGAGCTGAATTGTCTTCCTAGAAGTCTCCATGTATGCAAACAATTCTTAGTTCACGCAAAGAACATTCATATATGCTCACCAAGAGAATGATGAGCAACTCTGGTCATTATTTTTGTAAGAAAATTGTACTGAGAAAATATGATAAAGACTACAGACAGCATCAATAACCTAGAACATATGTTTTCTTGTATGGCTTTAGTTGTCAATTGTGCTGTTGCACTCCTCATTAGGGTGGGATAGACTCCCTTCACTTTGAGTACATTTGAATTTTGGCAGCATGCCTGACCTGCTTTTTCCAAGATCCACAGAGAAGCATTAAGAGAACATGAAAGCCAAATTTTGAATTTTTAAATGTCAAAACTCATCCCTTTGGGGTCTCAAAGGAAGAGACCTGATCCTTTTCAGGATCACTGAGCCAGTGAAGAAGATTAAATAATTTGTCTCAGAGGAAAGTTAGAGCAAGTCTTTCTCAAAACATGGAAGTTTACAATATTTACTGTGTTGATGCAATTTCCTTAGCAGATATAAGAAATTATCATTCAAGCCAAAAACAATAAAGCACTTCAAATACAAATGGAAATGAAACAGAACATTCCTCCTATTGAAATTGGAAAATAGAGAAGGGTATGAAGCGCTAAAATTGTAGCCTTTTGAATTTGGGCTTCCTCGAGTATTCTAAAAAAACACATACATATGCCAGTTCTTATTTGTTGATGGAAATAATTTTTAATCTTACTATTTCATACTATTCCACAAAATTTCATACAAGTGAAACAACAGACATCACATTTCGTTAGAATGTATAAGAATAGGAGGTCATCCTTTACTGTACCTCAACCCAGATGTGCTCCTCTAGGTGATGAAGACACATAGAAGACAATTTGATGTAGAAGGTACCTTCAAGGCATGAAGAAGGAGAAAATAGTAAAAAAAGTCATGCAATTTTGAATCCCATCTCTACAGCAGCCTTAGCGAAGCTCAAACATATAACAAAAAAAGCAAACCTGTGAAGATATAAATAGTTACAGAAGACATAAATCAATTAAACAAAATGACCAAAACTGAGACTCCACCAAACCTCATGCACAGACTGCTCAGTGTGCGAGAGCATAGTGCAGTTCAGTTTGATAGACACTGTAGGAAAATGGCACAGGGCAATTATTTTCTAGAATCTCTCTCTAAGATTAGAAATGCAAGAAAGGGATAACATTCTACTTCCATTTTCTTTTAAGTTCTAGCACATACTAAACAAGTGATCTTAGCAAAGCTTTGCTTTTTGCAAGGTTTAAATAGTGTGTATAGGGAGGGGATGGCTATAGGGATGGCTTCTGCCAGAAACTTCAGAGCCAAGATGGACCCAGTGCTGGCTAAGGCTGAGCCCATCTGTGATGGTGGTAGTGCTTCTGGGATAATGTGGTTAAGAGGAAAAAACCCCACCCTGCACAAGAGCAATTGCACCTGAAGAGAGCAGTGAGAATATGTGAGAGAAACAGCCCTGAAGACAACGAAGTCAGTAGAAAGAGGGACAGGAGGTGCTCCAATCACTAAATCAGAGTCTGCCCTGCAGCCTGTGGTTCAGACCATGGTGAGCAAGCTGTGCCCCAGCAGCTCACCAAGGTCTGTGGTGAACCACAGATCCATCTCTAGACTGTGAAGGACCCAGCGCTGGAGTAGGTGGATGCCTGAAGGAGGCTGTGACACTGTGGGAAGCCCAGACTGGAGCAGGCTTCTGGCAGGACCTGTGGCCCTGTGGAGAGAGAAGCCCATGCTGGAGCAGGTTTGCTGGCAGGGCTTGTGACCCCACAGGGGACCCACTCTGGAGCAGCCTGTTCCTGAAGAACTGCACACTGCAGAAAGGACTGACACTGGAGCAATTTGTCAAGAACTGCAGCCTATGAGAAGGACTCATCTTGGAGAACTTCATGGAGGTCAGTCTCCCATGGGAGCGACCCCATATTGGAGCTTGAGAAGAGTGTGCAGAGTCGTCCTCCTGAGAAGGAAGGAGCAGCAGAGATAACACATGATGAACTGACCACAGCCCCCATTTCACATTGCCCTGAGCTCCTTGGGGACGAATTCAAGAATAAAATCTCCTGAGAAGAAGGGAGGGGTGGGAGGAAAGTGTTTTTAAAATTTAGTTTCACTTCTCATTACCCTATTCTGATTTGGTTGGTAAGAAATTAATTTCCCTGAGACTCTTTTACCCTGATGGCAATTGCTGAGTGATCTCTCCCTGTCCTTAAATCATGAGCCTTTCTTTGTATCTTCTGTCCCCTGTCCAGCTGAAAAGGAAAGTGATACATTGACTTAGTTGGCACCTAGTGTCCTGCCGGGGTCAATCCACCTAAATAGGCTACATGCATGCAGGATTTCATGAATAGAACTATTTATGCATGTAACTCCTCACTCCTAGCTAAGTAACTTTAAAACAGATCATAAAACTTAAAAGCAGCATCAAACAGCAATGACTTAAAAAAGTCTTGATTTTATTCTAGAATAGTGATAAAGCATAACAGGAATAAGTTTATCTCAGGCTAATACTTTGCTCAGCCTGTTAGTTTTCAGTTCTGACTTTGCCTGTGCAAGTTAATTTTGATTCACAAGTGCAAACAGTGATAGCAGATAAATGTAGACAATTTATCTTGTACAGATCTATGCTGTTGATTGAACTTCTTTGCTTCTTACAAGTGAAACAGGAAATAACTATGCATTACATTTGACGTGTTGGGCTATTAATACTTTTCAGCACATTTTGTGGTAGCAAATATGTGGTAAGCATAGTTGTGGTAGAATTACTTACATGCTTAAAGATTCTCTGTAAATATAAGCTTCATTTTCTGTTGTTCATTACACTCTTTAGTGAAAATTAACACATAACACCTGAAAATGGATTGCTTATTATAGATAAGTATACAATAAGCCTCAGCCTGGCAGAACTATTACTGATTCTCAACAACAATAAATATTAGTGGAGCAGGTAATAAAAATAAATATTCAATCTAAATTTGAAGATTCCTCTGCACTGGAAGTTATTTCCACGCGGTACCAGAATTTCAATGTTTTCTAGTTAGGAAAAAAAAAAAAATCAAGACTAGACACTTCAGTTATTTTGGATGTTCCTGATTTTATTCCAGGTGTCTCCTGACCAATTGATCTATCTTCCAACCCAAACTATTCTATGACTTTTAAAAGAAGTTATGGAACTTGCAAGAGTATGACACTCCAGCAGTTTCAGGATGAGAAATAGAAGAAAAAAGGCAAGAACAATAGATCTTTTGTGATATACATATTATTTTATACTGAATGCCTACATAAATGTTTTCCCTTTCTATGTTTTATAAATAACTAGCAAAACAGTTTCTAAGTAAAGTCTCAATAAAAATATCATTACAAATTTCTGGTATATCTGATGGAAAAAGTTCATAATTTATATTTATGGCTACAGTTTAATGTTGAAGTAATATAATAATAGCAGCAACATAATTTCGAAGAATTTAAAAAGAAATTAAATTAAGAATAAATTAAGCATTTTTCCTTTTTTTAATGAAAGAAAAAAAATTGCTTCTAGTCTGATATTTTAATATGAAAAACTAAAAGGAATTAAATCAAAAAGATATGGTTATTCTTGCCCTTCACTGTAACCTGAGTGTAAGGAAAGGTCACCCTGCCAAATCTTTTATTAACTGCACACAGGTGTGATGCTGCTGTGGTGTCAGATTTGTTCACAAATGCACTGATTATAAAGAGTTGCATAGGTGGGTGCAAAGAAGGCACAGACATAGTATGATTTCCCAGTTCATCACCCTCAAACCCCAAAATATGGCTTTGAATAAATCATACTAATCAACACATTCTTATAAAATAAATTAAGTAATTTCTACATATATTTCTAATGAAAAATGCAAAAGGTCCCATACTAAAATAAAAATTATGAAGCATCGGAGCTTGAGGGAAAATATTTTTCTTGATAAGTATTTCATATGCTTAGGTTTTGCAGTTTTTCCTCCTCAGATATCAATTATAAAACAAATGGAGGGGTTTTTTTGAAAAAGTGGACAAATACTGCAATGAAGTGTACAAGAAGCACATGTATCATCCAGCATCATGTTGGGAAGGCTGCAGGATGAGATGCTACTTTATATCCTTAGAATGTGAGTGCTATTAAAAAGTACAGCATTAGAAACAACCTTTTATTTCCCCCCTCTTCTATATCCTAAGAATAACAGTGCCTTCCACAAGGATACCCGTGCTCTACAGAAGGGATTGTAACAGCAGTGTGATGTAACTAGTGTGCCATCTGGCCATACCTAAAGCAGGAAAGTCTAAATTAGTACTACAAACACTGCCTATCCCATTCTGAAAAAAACAGTTATTTGCAATTTTTCACAGCAAATGAACATACATAATTTTCCTTTCTGATCTAAAAGTAGTTATTTTTCTTACTAGGATAGCATTTCTGCTGGTACTCAGTATGCAAACAGCAACAGTGACTGCCACATAGACCTTAATCAAACAGTTACAGGGCTGAAATGCAATGGTTTACTCACTTCTACAAAAAACACTGTCTCTCTGTCTTTAAGCCTGCCATTCTCAATAACAAAAATATCTTGTATCCTCAGCACTTTGAGTGACAAAATTTGGCAAGATGGAAGCTTCTATGTTATTAATAAAAAGAATGTTTTTATTTAAGTTTAAATATCTGGACTTCATCTGTATCTATTTCAGAAAAGAAGCTATAATAATTAGGTCTTTGAATCATCAGATTTTAAATAGCATCCGAAGAAAGATGTGTTCCTGATTTTTTTCCTGTAGTCCAAAATGAAGAAGAGCATCAGCAGCATACAGATGTTGAAAATTAGTGTCCTAGTACTACTTATAGGTCAACAGCAGTTAAAGAGGCCATAAAAAGCAAGAATGTATTTAAGATCTTTCGCTACACTCCTGTGACTATTTTGATTAGGACAGTTGTCCTTACCCAGGATTAAATGGAAATTGGAATCCAGAACACATTTATATGTAGAAAGACAAGCATGTGCTTGTTTCTTTGTTTTGGATAGGATCAGTGTAATTTTGGTTGGTTTGGCTTGCAAGAATCTCTTCTTGCAAACTTTTTACTCTATTTTTTGTTATCCTATGTTTTATTGTAAGAAAAATTAATCACAGATTCAAAACAAACACTATTAATCGCCTAAGACTATTATATACAACATAATGGAGTACCAAAAAGAGATACACATCTACTTCCAACAGTATTACTGAAGAGCATTTGGGGGAAAAAAAAAAAAAAGCATTGGTCTGGGCAGAGTGTCAGGCAGATGTCTTGAATTAAAGTTGTGGTGCAAATCACTTTCAGTTATGACAGCAGGAACAGTATTTGTGGATGTACTCATATGTCACAAATAGGCTGCATGAACTCAAAGAGGTTGTAAAAGAGAGCTGACATTCATCTAAAGACCCCAATTTATTTTTTTTTATGATTTAAAATACCCTCATTAAAAGTACAACACACAATTTTTCTGGTTCTTTCCGTACAGTCTCACAGCCATACTTATTTTAACATTGCAAAGTTTACCTGTCAGCAATGGTCTGAGCAACAGGTGAAGGCCCATGAAGACAACAGGACACATCTGAGGGTCAAGATTGTCACAAATATCATGCCCCTACAATAACCCACCCTTCTTGCAGTACATCTATTCTAAAAAAACTCTTCCCCATAATCCCTCAGTAATGAGCAGCCCCTTGGTAAATGAAACCATTCTAACTGTACCCTTGAGAGCTCTAAACTTAACACATATGTAAGGGACTCCTATGGGTTAGCCTGAAAAGTATATCCATTTCACAGGAAAGATTACTACTGAATTGACTGAATTTCATTTTGAATGGTTATGTTCAGTGGGAACATATCAATGAGAAACCTGAGTCCAGTTTAAACTTTGTTTCCCGTACTGTGACTAAAGCTTTGGACATGTTGTTGTACAACTTTGGAATAGGACACTGCTTATTACCTGTGCTCTGGTTTTGTCAGGGACTTAAGTATCTTCATCATTTCTAAAGAAATACTAAGGCTAATGTCTATACATTAAAAAATATTTACTCTCTCTCTTAACACCTTCTTTTAAAGTTTAACTTCTCCACATCCTTCAACAATTTAGGAAACTGCTCAGCACAATTTTGTACTGCTTCAGATTATCCTCTCTCTAATGTATTCTGCTTAATCTAATTCTCTCTTTCTATTCTTAGTGACTTTCCATCATGCTTAAGCATAGGAATGCCCAGCAGAAATGAAAGGATGAACTTTCCCAATGTCCAAGATCCTGTCACAGATCAGCCAAAGAAATACATTCTGTACTGTTTAACTTGACCTAATTTGATAGCTAGAATTTCCTTTGAACAAGAACAAATGGGCAGAGCAGAAAAAACACAGAATAAAAAAAATTCTGTGGAAAATTCAATCATTAAAGCAATTAAGACAGATAATGTGAGCAGCTACAAGATTCATTTGAAGAACATAAAATATTAGTAACTTAATCCCTCACCCTAATATTTGTGACAATTAAATGAAGATGGGAATAATATATGAAAATTTTGTGTGCAGGAAGGAAAACTAAAGCAAGACAACCACATTTATGTATGAAAATATCTGTAAGTAAGGATCTCTTCACCCTTACAGCAGCATCTTACATGTAATTTGAGAAAAATAGTTTTGTCTTACAGTGCAAGCATCCAGTCAGAAATTGTTCTTTGGTGAGATTTTTCCATTCCTTGTTCTGTTAAACCTCCACTCCTTTCCTTGCCTAGATTTGAAAGACATAATTTTCTAACACAAAAGAAGTTCTGTTCTCCACCCCTCTGAATTTAGCTATGAGGACTCAGCTTTAATAATCGTTAAAAACGGTGTTGTTGCTAATGAAAAACATGCTTTAAAAGTATGAATTTGCAAAGAGAAGAAATATGCAGGCAGATCTAGATATCAAATTAGAAACAGAAACTATCTATAAACTAATATACTAACTCAAGCATACTAAGATTACTGACAAATTTGGTTTTATGCATGGGTGGTGCCTACCATCAGCTTATCACAGTGATAAGACTTGAATCTCTTAGTGCCTTGGCTTCTACTGTTCTACAAACAGGGACTGAAAGCAAAGGCCTGCTTATACCAGCACAGGTGATCAGCTTTTCACACCTGTCAGAGTTGGGCTAAGGCCAACATCATCGTGAGAGATTGTCTTAACCAAATGTCCCTTTGTCTTGTGTTAGAAGTTTAAGTTATAGGCAAAGTTTTCCAGGTAATATAGTCTTGAAAAATGTTAGTAATTAAAATTAATTACAAAAAGTCTCACAGAAATGCTTAAGGAGATTTGTAATCATAGCTATACATCTAGAGATTTTATCTAGAAAGATCAAAGGATCTGTATAAAATGGTTGCTTGTGATATGTCTCTGAAGACTAAGAAATATTCAATATACAGCTTCTATATTGCACTTTCCTGTTCAATTGTTTTTCTTCTCTCTGCTCACCCTCCGAGAGAGCTAATAAAGACAGAAAGGTGATAAGAAAGGAAAACACAAGCAGTTTTTAAACCAAAAAACCCCAACATTATACTTTTCCAGTATTTTGATATATTATTGTATTGTAACATTTTAGTTTACTACAGTGAAACGATCTATTGACAATTTATCTTATTTATCTTTTTATGCTAAAGCAGACAAATTGAGATGTAGACAGAATTGTGAAGGAATGACAGGACCAAGTGAGATGGAAATTGTCTTTTGACTTTTCAAATATGCAAAACAAGAAACTTTCCAAGTAAGTGATAATTTTATCTAGTGTACGTGGTGTTTAGAAAAGCAATTATAATTCTGCTTTCGGAGCACTGGATACAATAACATTTTTCTTAAGAAAAAAAAAACAATGCTGCTTTCTGTTAAGTTTGTCAGTATTTGCTTTTATTCATCTGGCAGTTACTGCTGATGAACGTAAGTGGTAAAAGTTTGCCTTCGGCTAAGTGTATCTATTGGGATCCCTGAACATGAGTGACCTAGTTGTCAACAGTCCCATGACTAAAAGAACAGATTTAAGAGATAGACCATTTCTTTTTCCATTTTTTTTTCCATACACACATATTTTCTATGATTATGGGTGGTTTTTTTTTTTATCTGTGGCTGATTTGAACAACTGAGGTCAGCCTGAAGAAGTCAAACTTGTTAGTTTAACTTATGTGTGGTTTTGACTTGGTCTTTATTCACAATTAAGTGCAGTGTTATGCTATGTATTTTGAGACAAAATTATCTTTTCACTGTAGGAAAAAAACCCCCCACTCACGTATATGACTGTGGGCATATGTTTGTTAAAATTAATGTTATCGTCCAGCTACAAAGTCTTTTAATTTATATGAAAATATAAATTAGATTGCAAGGTGATATTCACTGAAAAAGGAGATGGCACCCACTGCCTGCTGATTACCATTCCTGAAAGTTGTGTGTATAAATAAAAGGAGAATATACAAGACTACAAAGCAGAGATAACACAAATAAATAAAAAAGATTAATATATCTGAAACTAATAGGATTTCATAGTCAAGAAAACACTCAGGAAATAACAAAATCACCTCATCTTTGACATGATTTTTTCTTCCTTATTGGCTTTAGCAAGTGCTAGATTCCAAGAGGAGCCACGTGACATCAGGTTATTTAAAATCCCTTAAATGTTTTTGGCTTTAAACTGTTCTTTATGTAAACTGAGATCTGGATAATAAATAATGAATTCTTCTTTATAAATTGAAATTAATTTGTTATTAATTATTATTGTCTTTAATTACTATTTTTTCCTTTTTCAATATCCCATATAATTAGAACAAGGAAGGGCAATGAACATGGTGAAGGATAAGTAAGTCCTGTGAGGTGCTGCTAAGGGAGCTGAGGTTGTTGGAGAAAAGGAGGCTCAGGGGAGACCTTATCACTCTCTACAACTGCCTGAAAGGAGGGTGTAGCCAGGTGGGGGTTGGTCTCGTCTCCCAATAATCCAGAAACAAGACCAGAGGAAATGGCCTCAAGTTGCACCAGGGGAGGTTTAGATTAGGTATTTAGAAAAATTTCCTCACTGAAAGGGTGGTCAGGCATTGGAAAAGGCTTCCAGGAAAGTGGTGTAATCACCATCCCTGGATGTGTTCAAAAGGTGTATGGATGTGTCAATGTATCAATAATCCTTGTGGGTTCCTTCCAACTCAGGATATTCTGTCATTCTATGTTGCACTTGGGGATATGGTTTAGTGGTGAACACAGTGGTGCCAGGTAATTGGTTGGACCTGATGATCTTAGAGGTCTTTTCCAACTTGATAAATTCTAATTTTATCTGATCTGAAAGATTATTATCTTCCACAGTTTGAAATTCTGAGCAATACATGGAAATACAGGTTTAATTAGGAAGCAGGATAGAGAAACTGGAAAAACTGCTTTCAGCAGATTGTAATGCTGTGGAGGTCTGATTCTCATGTTGAGTGAGGACACCTGCATTCGTATTAAATGCTTTTACTGCATTTCCTGCTGTGGGTCTTTCTGGGCAGCTGTGAGGACACTCAGCCAACTGAAGATCATTTCTGTCAGGGTAAAAATGCCAAAGGTCCCTGGCTTGAGTGCCTTGCACTAGAGCTCTAGATTTCTCTACAAGGATAGAAAATCACTTCCTTCCAATCCTCTCTCAGTCACTTAATACGTTCCCTTTGTTCTCTCTGACTTGTGCAATGTTTAGATGAAACCAAGGACATGACAAAATTTCCTCTCCTAAGGTTCGTTCCATGCTTTTTTTATAAAGGGCTGAGCACACAGTTAATTTGTGCTAGTGTCATTTACTAGAATGTAACATTTCATCAGAGTTATGTTTGACTAAAATAAAATATTTTCTGTGCCAGAGGAAGATTTAACTGAATCACAAAGAACATAGATAAAAACCTTTTAACTCCTAACTGAGGCTAAAAAGCAGAAAGTATTATGATTAAGCTAATGTTTTATGCTACAAAGGAATTACCAACAACCAGTGCCAACAACTGGAACTAGAAAAGAAGTGGATAGCTTGTTCCTACTTTACCTATGTCTAGCATTTTTAATGTTTGAAGTCCCTGAACAATTTTGTAGTTTGAATAGATATTCTGATCAGATGTCCTGTTCAAGTGCTCATCAAAGCCTTGTTAAATGAATTATCATCTAAATACATGAGAGAAGCAAGATCTTTGGGAGAAGCAACATATCTTCAAAAACCTTGCCCAAAAAGATTTCTTCTTCCCAAGAATATAAAAATGTCTATACAAAATATTAACTACCCATGCAAATACTTTCTTACTCAAAAGTTAGGCATTTATGTAATTTATAAATCTCTATATATATGATGTGTCAGTTGCCATACTAACATAGTAAACAAATTAAGGTTCATAAAAGTCAAGAGAATACAATAAAGAAAGAGAATAGGTTATCTTAATATCAAGCAGGGTAAGATTACAATCAGGCTTTCTGTATGTTTCCTGAAGTATACTACAACTAAAGTTAAAAGCTATTCTATGATCTCTTTTTTATTTTCTGTGAGCACATAATAAATTTTTTTCTGCTAATAATATTAATATTCTAAAATAGGAGTAATGGAGAACTTTAATAGACATAGCTAATAAAGCAGTTTAACAGGTATTTACATTATCTATGTAAAATTTTGCTGAACTCAAGACAGTCTGTTTCGATAAAATCTTCCATATATACTATGATACAAATAATTTGCAAGCTTGAGAAACTGAACTGCATTGGGTTATGGAAACAACTAGAGTTTTTGAGAATAATTTTGTATTTATATTGTTGTTTGTTAAATATTTAAAATAACTATTTTCCTATCCATTTATCTTTATTTGTTTGTTCTGATGTGACCAAACATTCTTGAGGAAATACTTGCTTCTGGAACAATAACTTTTTACGAATCCAGTAAGGTATGAAACTACAGTTTCAGATTCTGACAAAGAAGTCTCGGCTGTAGTTACACTAAAATTATGGCTTTTGTCACAATGGCAAAATACATTAATTCTCAATAAAACTGACTCAGCAGAAAAATGTTCTGGGACAAATCAGGACGTGTGCTATCATTTCTAGCCATGTGAAAAACATCTGTTCTGTCACCTTTTGAAGGCTGGACTTGAATATATTGGTGTTTTCAGATGTTTGTTGCTCAGTTATATGGCTAGATTCTGGGAGGGATGTTTCTGGGTATTTCCAGGAAGTTAGAAATAAATTGTGTTTCAAATTGACTCTATGTGGGTCCTGCATGGGAAAAGATTAAATCAGCTCCTGTATGAGTTATATTAACAAATTTTATGGTTTAGTTAAGATAGTCCTGATTGGAGCTGACCAGTGAAGCTGAGATAGTGGTAGCAGCACTTGGGCTTAAGAATAACCTTCTTAAAATGAAGGATACCAAGGAAATTTTGAGAAACAGTTAAGTAACTTGATAAATTACTTATCCATGATTATGTTTACCAGACTTAAAAATTAGTAACAATGTTTTTCTGTTCTGTGGAACACGATGCACTTTATGCACTGTGAGTCAGACTATGGTATCCAAACTCACCATTACTGTATGATCACATAAAACATTTGTGCTGTCAAAATAGGCTTAAAAATCAGATATCATATAATGAATAAGCCAGAAAGCTTGCCTAGTTCATTTCCAGAAACAAATACTGTGAGCAGACACAGACAAAGTGTGAAGATGAACAAAATTGCTCATGGAATTACACCCAGCCTGAACCTACCATGAAACTGGGACAATATTGTATTTTTTTTCCAATTCAGTCTATATTGGATATTTTAAATCAAATTAATATGAGCCAAACTATATTATAGAAATCAACTTACTTGCATGCAGGTATTTTTTATTTATATAATATATTTAAATATTTATATAATATATTTAAAAATATATTCTTGGCCTTTGTTACCTTTGACAGTTACCTTTTGTTATCGTACCTTGATATTTGGTCATGACTTCATACCTCCATTCAGGGACATGAAATTCCCTACTAGACTTTGAATAGATTATACTCGTATGATGAATCCAGTGTCTTAAAAATTTATACTATGTTCTTTTGCCCTCTATTTTCCCCCTCTCTGACTTTGATTTTTTGTTTCATTGCCTTCTTGGCTTCTATAGAAGTACTTTTCTCACAGTAACTTTTCTCATTAGTAGCTGTGTGACTCTCTGCTGCAGGGTTCAGCTGTCCCTGGTTTGTACAGCCCCTCTGCCTGACCTTGGCTCTGGTTCACTGAGAAAATTCTTGTTGAGGTGTGAGAAAGCAGGCGAGCTAAAATAAGCAAGATATGGAAAGTAAAAACAGATGGAAGTGCAACTGTTGGAGCAGCGACAGCTAACAGCTCCAGGACTCAAAAGTACTGAGTAAAACTGTAAGACCTTCCCCTCCTGCCAGCTCCAGGGAACTGGAAGAAAATAACCCAGCAGCAACAACAGAAGCAGCAGCTGGACAGGTCAGCCCATTTGGAGAAGCCTGGCCCTTCCCCAATAAACAACTTGTCTGGTCCAAGAGGACTCAGCTGTTTGCAAAGGGGTTGCAAACACCTAACCTAGGAGCTTACTACTTCTAGCCTGCCATCATGTGTATTCTCCAACAAAAAATCCCTTCATACTCCTCAGCTGTATCTTGCTGGAGTCTCATGGTGAAAGCTGCCCAAATGAAGTGATGAAAGAGGGTTTTACAGTTTCTAAGGAAGGATGCTGTGGCTATTGTATCGTTAGCAAAACTTTTTCCTGTCCTATGAGAAATTAAATTAAAAAGCAATTATTATCTGGAAATTTCTAATAATCAAATGTAAAAATATAGAGCAGAAATTTAGAAAGGATAAAATGAAAGCACTCAATGTCCTTATGTAGCTGTCTCAAAATTCTGAGTTAGTGACTGAAAAAGTAAAGATATTTTATTAATATTCAAGGTAATATAATTTTTAGAATTTAAGCCCGCTTTTCTCTGCATCCATGACACACTAATTGAATACAAAACTTTTGCATCCACCGTTTTGTTGCTGACATGCATTCTTAGTGAAAAAACAGTTTTGTTGTTGACATGCATTTTCAGTGAAAAAACATTTTTCTGAAACACGTTTCTATCTACTTGGCTTTGGTGTGGGTGTTGCATTAAAATAAACAAGACTAAGGCATGCTATCCATAGAATACTGAAGTTTTTAAAAGCCACCTAACAACACTATGGAAGAATCCACATAGAAACTAATTTTCATTTACTGGCACCTATGTTCTCAATGTAAGCAGCTAATAAAAATACATCTAAATCAGCATGAAGTAATTCAAACCATTCTGATGGTATGAATTCTTAAATCCTGTTAAGAAATTCCAGCAGGCAGGTGGAAAAATAAGATTCTCAGAGTATCTAAATTGTTGCAAATTAATGTTAGAACACAGTTTCCCTTTCTTGAAACTAAGACCATAAAACACAGTGACTGTGACTTCTCACAAGGAAAGCCTCTGGCATAGCAGGTTATTAAAGTCTGTCGTTTAAATCCGACTCCACATTTTATGTGGGGCACCTACTCTCATATTTTCCTTGATGTTCATGAATATTTCAAATTCATCCATAATGAATTATGATGTTTAATGATAAAACTGTACTTATAAAGACAGGCGTTATTACAAATACAAAAAAAAAAAAAAAAAAATAAGCTGTATAAACAATGGTATCAGGGAAAATGTAATATGTGGGATAAAAGAATGACAGAAATTACAAAAATCTTTTTTTCATATAATGTGTCAAATTTTTCCACATTCCCCTTTAACTATGTAATTACTTAAACTCCCTAGTACTTTTTTTCATATTGATATTGATCTAATGCATGGAATATCTACAGATCATATAAAATACTGACTTATTTAACTCAAAGCCAATGTAAATCTTCTCCTAGTGAGATTTTTAATTAGATGTTTGGTTTATATGTTCATATTCTTCAGAGCTAATGTTCTGAACAGCATAAATTTTCTCTCATGAGATTTCTCACTGGAAGGGATTAGACCAGCCTTTATAAATATTAGATTCCACAACAACCTTATGATAATAATATTTTCTGTGCCTTTGCAGATGAAGTAAATGCATATAATCTATGTCACACAGGAAGTAAATGACAGATGATATGGAATTCAGACTCCTAGACGCTGTCAGATTAGAATCTTTAAAAAATGTGTAGAAACCCAAATCTCAGATATAGGAGAAAAAGAGAGTGCCAAAACAAGCAAATAAATTTGAAAGACTGTAAGTAAAAATGCTGGGAGGGTCTTTTTATTCTTGAAATTCAATCAGGACTGATTGCCTGCCAGAACATAATGTTTTCAGGTCAATAAAAGCAGAATAATTTCTCACATGAACGGAAGAATCAGAACAGGATAACAGCAACCCTCAAAAATATTTTTACCAGCTATCTCATTTACTCCCATATTATGTTAGCTCTTCCAGTTTCTGCTGCTGCTAATAATCACAGGATGCCGACATGTGTACAACTAGTTTCTGCCAATCCAAGCAAACCATAGAAAGCATACTGTAATTTACAGTCCCAAGATGTTGACAGACTGGCTCACCAGCCAACAAAACATTACTTTCTTTTGCAGCTTCAAAGCCTGGAAGGAGGACATAGAGTTCTGTGAAAATCAGTGGGATGCTGGAAAGCTAAGGCATAAGCTACGCTGTTCGTTACAAAGCTGCTGGCCATCATTCCGGAGGGGATATCACAGATCTAACCTCAACAAAACATCTGGCAACAGGGCTGTGTTCTACACAGGCTGTAAAAAAATAGGCTGAGAAAGCTTTTCTTAGGGGCCACAGCCTGGTGTCCAGCTGTGTGCCATTTTTGTGCACTACTAGTTATGTAAAACAGTAATATTTTATTCATGTCCATTGTCTATCTAATTCTGTACCTTGTGCAGGTGTTTTGCTGATGAGTCTGTACTTTTGAAATGTTGCTAGTTTGAGACAGCGTTTAGAAAATTCTTCTGTTATTGGTTTTTTGTCAACTACATGAGGTTGGAAACCTAAAAAATCTCTCTAGATTGCTGTTGAAACTCTTGTCTAGCAAATGCTGAATTTTTGCGTGTTTAATTGTGTCTCAAACCCCAAAAGGGGTAGATAATATGTTCATACCCTCAGATTACATTCAAGAAAAACAAATCTTACTTTTTGAACCATGGGAAAACATTAACCCTAATTCTAAGCCTCCAACCTCAGGACAACAGAAAATGACAAAGCCAGGACAAAGCAAAGGCCATCACAGTGCAGCACTGGATGTTTAGTGACAGAAAATCCATGGTACTGTTATGTTTGCTTGGGTGTTTCAAATAGAGAGAATAATCTCTTTGAGTTCTGCTGTATCCTTCTATTCCCACAGAACAATCCCACTTGCCGCAGCAGGGCTGCTCTCCACCTCCCATCCCACAGTCCTGCTCAGCCCACCCATGGGTCCAAGAAGGTGCCCAGTGCTGGGGCAGTGGGACGGGCATTGGCTGACATGCCCTGCCCTGACAGACCCCCACAGAGAGCCCCCCCCCGCCCTGCCAGCTCCCCGGGGCCACCAGCCCTCGCAGTGGCCTGAGGGTCTCTCCCTTGGTGTTTCACAGTCTCAGAGGCTCGGGCTGTCGCTGGATGCCCTGGCGGAACATTCTTCTGCTCTCTGGCCTGTCTGTAAGCAGGGAAAATGTCCTGCAGGTGAGATGGTGAATGGGACATGGATGAAGCTCTGCATAACATAATGCAGCGACTCTTTTAAAAGAGGACAACGCTTCTCAAGTGGAAAGTATACAGAGAGATATAATACAGAAAATCATAATAGTTACCAGCCCAGGAGGTTGGTTTTCTTTAATACAGTGTCTGTTTTTTATCACAGCAATTACATTAGCACCCCACAATCTACTTGCATCCTGTTGGCTCCACAAATAGAGCTCTGCAGATGTTTGCTATTATCCACAATTTAGAAACTATTTCACCAAAGACAAAAAGAACCCTGGGAATTAATCACCCTCTTTGTCAAAGGGCCCTTGAAGAAGCAAAAATGTCAGAACCATTGCAAAGACACAAAAAATGTGTTTGGATGTCCATCTAAAACAATACAATATTGTTTTTATTAAAACAAAAATTTATTTTTCTTTCAGTTTTTTTTTTTTTTTACCATGCAAGCATATTACAGCCCATGCTACAGTATGTATATAAACCCTCTCCATCTGAAGGGGAAAGCAAGCACATTGATATTTGGTGCAGACCAAGAGTAACAAATTAACGTATTCAATTCAAGAAGGGTGGTGGTCATCATATGCTTAGAGACACATAAACTTGCATGAACTAAGTGGGTTTATTCTTGTATGATGAGATCTATAGGTACTAAAACAACAGTGGTCAGTATTACAAAGTTATTTTTACTCACATTTAATCTGATATGACACCCTACCCTGAAACTGCAAAATCATTTTCCATTTTAACTGTAGAAAATTGCCAGAATTTCCGAGTTGCCAGAAAAAGACTAAGGAAGCTACAGAACGACTGTAATTACATTTTGCCCCAATTCTTCCTGCAGATGTTGCATAGTGTCTTGTTGACAATGTTTTCTGCATATGTGAAAGGCAAAATCAGATTTTTCACAGTATCAGGATAACAAAAAAATAGCAAATTATTTAAATAAACTAAATTTGACCTATTTTCATTGCTTTTATTTACAGTTTTTTCCTTAAAAATATTCAGTCTATTTATCCTTTACATAAATGAAAAAATTATATCTATGCATTTTCTAGTTTGCATTCTGAACATACAGTTAATTGTGAATAGTAGCTGACTGCTATGGCTGGTAGGATCAAATAAAATTAAAACCCAGGTTCTAATACAAGTGCTTGCTCATTACATTTTATGTCAATAGCTCAGACATTTATGTAGATTTGCTTACTGAAGACTAATTATGAAAATTAAATTGAGCACATAAAATACTTCAAAATTGTTAAAAATATATTTTAAGTAAAATGATTAAAATTGAAAACTATTAGGATATCTCATTATTCACCCTAAACTGAATGCAATATTTAAAAAATAAATAATCAGAATCTACAAGCGCCTTAGGTACTTAAGCCTTCTACTTGATTGAACAGGCATAAGTAATCTTTTCAAATGACAATTACATAAAATAACATTATTATTATTATTATTAGCTGGACTCTACACAAGTAAAATGTCCGTGTTCCAGCATAGGTGCAATAAGAATGAAGTCACATATAGCAAAAAGCAGTATTTCAAACTAGAAAATACAGTTTTCATACGTCAAATGTGTTTGTCACTAATTTTGAGATACAATATATTTAAACTCTAAACATACGCTGTAACTATTTTCAAGGCAGTGCAGTCATCACAGAACAAAAAGCCTTTGGTATAATTTTTGTAGATTTATGTCTTTCCTGTAAGACACCCTGGGGTCCTACTACCAATGCAGTGAATTTCCCAAACATTTAGCCAAATGGCTACTTCTCACAAGTGATTTTCACCCCAGGTTCTAATTCTGGCTTTTAACATGGTTTTGTTACAGGGCTCTGGGTCATCTCTTAAAGCTGCAGTGCATAGACACCTCACTTTGTTTTTCTTATGTGCCTCAGGCTTCCCATCTCTAAATCAGAAAAAGGTTTTAAGATTTTCTAAGAAGTTTTCTTTGTGGAATCTACATATTGTTATCTCTATGGGAACAAGGAGGAAAGCAAGAGACTTGAAAATCTGAAATATTCCCCGCAACTAAAGAATTGGGTAAACACGTAAACTTTACTATCACAGAGCAGCTCTGTTTTAATTAATGAAAATGTTATATGAAAGTCCTAAACCAAAGAAAGATGGTCTTAAGCATGCCCAGACCACTCATGCAGAGAGAATTCCTCTTCTGTAAAGGCTGTACCTCAAGAGTACCTGCTTCTGACTGCATTACCATATGTCAGCTGACTAAAACATGATTTATCCCAGAAGTCCTTTGATGTCTATCTTAGTCCCTTTAATGGCACTAGTCCTTCTCCACCAGCCTCATTTGTCCCTAGGCCATGACTGGAATCTTTATGTAACCTGCAGTGCACCATAAGCAGTGTATTTGCTTCTTGGCCTCATGAGCAGCTGGTACAGATCTGCTCTGGTGTGACAGGTGAGCAGCGCCATCAGACACTGGGCACTGCCCAGAGAGGCACCAGCTGGCACAGAAGGGTGCACTGAAAGGGGGGGACAGATGCTCTGCTGAGAAGAGCCTTTGTGCTCAGCAGTGATGGTGACATCCCACGTGGCATAGTCCCCAAACTCCACTGGAAGAACTGATCCTGCAGAGCAGAGGCCTTGACCCAGAGTGAGCTACCAAAGGAGCTCCAGTTCTGCACAAATTTGGCTTCAGGGATGCCTGAGGCTTCTGGCTGAGTCTGGGACAAGGGGAGCTGGGTTCCTTGCCTGCCTGCTCTTGTGACCAAGCAAAGTGTCTGCAGGAGGAGGTCACCAGACTGTGCAGCATCAGAGATAATGAGAAACAGTTTGGTGTAAGGTCACATGGAAGGGGAGATCTTCTTCACTAAGATCATCATCTGATCAAAAACATTTTCAATGCATTGACTATTCTTTACTCAATAATGAGTAAAAGGGGAAACCATAAACAAGAGCTCACAGAGACACAAACCTGGTCACAAAAAGGGTCAATAGAGACCGTGCCAAGGACCAGACCTTGTCTGAGAACCTTGTCTGTCTTGGCACACTGGGATCTTCCTCAGTAGCCAGGCAGGAGGAACCCCTGTGCTGGGAGCTGATGGACGTGATGGTCACATATAACATCCCATAACACCTGGATCATCTCCAAGACCTGCAGCTTCAAGAACCTAACAGTAATGAAAGGGGTGCATGTAAACTCTGTGCTTATCAGGTGTGAAAATGGAGCCTGCCATGAAGGTGAAGGCTGGAAGCTGGTTACTTCTGGCACTCAGAGGATGGCTCCTGCTCCACTTTTAGATTTCCTTTCTGACATGCAAGTGTTGTGGATACAAAAATGCTGCTAGCAAGGATTTTCTCGCTATTTTCTAAGTCCGTGAGAGACTTTTCTCTCTCAGGCGAAGAGGTAGCAGAGTTATGTAAACAACCGAACACCTGCAGCCTTGAAAAGTCTTGTTTATGGTATAGCAGAAAAATATTTTGACAATGGATGTTTTAGGATTTTAGCCAATCACCCTAAGGGGTGGCTGATCCTTTGTCCAATTAGACTATGAAGAAAAAAGTCTATAAAAGAGTCTGTAAAATAATTAAATAAATGAATCTTGCTGCACAATTCCTGCCTGCTGGATCTTCTCTCCTCCTCCCTATGGCTGCGGGACACAGTAATATACCTTAGGGCATTTTTTTTAATAAACTGTCATCATTTACATGACACCACCCAACCAGACAGTCATCAGGATGACACAGAAAAGCTGTGTAACATTGTTATCAGCAGGGAACCTTTGCTCTAGTAACACTGTCATGTCAAATACAGACATAACTGAAAAGTCTGAAAGGGGAAAGATTACTACTGCTAAGAAAAACTTTTTTTGAAAGAGTATTCTAATTTAACTTTACATTCAGTGTGGGTTCAGAGTAATGACTTACATGAGACATGCAAGTCATTCACTTCTTACCATGGGGAGATATTCCCTTATTAAGTGAGTGAAAATAATGGAAGCTTGCTCAGATCCTGGATTCTGCACAGTTCCATCAGTTAAAGAAGAATTTGCCAAACAATTTGACATAAATTCCAAAAGCATAATTTCCTTGTCTGCAATCATCTTTATCTGTCAATGAAAAACAATACTTGCAAATACATGCATTCATTTTTCTAGGCCAGGTCTAAAAATCATCAAGATGTACAAATAATCTTTGTTTAAATCACTCTCTGAATCAGCTCCTCAAGAATTCACTAATTACTTTGTCCATGTGTAATTTAAACTTTTTGTCTGTGTACTGACTCAAGCTGCAAGGTTTTTATTTGCCAGGTAACATTTGCTGAACACCAAGAATACTTCTAAATTTATCTGACCACACTATTAGTAATGTGCTTTGACTTAAATGACACAAGCTGCTACATTAACTAACATTAATTTAAAACATATTTTCTTTTTTTTTCTTGTACTTGCCTCCTATATGCTGAATATTTTTGCTATTAAAAAATGTGGCTAAGTAAGGAAGAAAATACTGTTGAATAAATCCTTAACATTTCCTCTGTATCTCCCAAAAATGCTATGAATGTGTTCTGGTTCTTTTAGTGATGGGTAAGCACTCTGGCAGCCAGCAGAAGAGTAAAAATTAAAGTATAATAAAGCTAAATACAAATCTTGCAGAGGAGAGCTCCCTAGAGTTTCATACATTTCTTTTGCATTAATTATTCTCTTGGAGTTTCAAATTATAACAAATCAATGTGGCAACATACAGAAAATCACTGCACTAAGCATAACAGAACTTCAGACATGAGAACCACTGCTCAATCGAAGTGTAAATGTAAGCACTGCAAAAAATGACTTCAAAGTGTCTGTAAACGTTTCTTAAACAGAAAAAGAAAAAACATGACATCATGGGCACAGGTCTGAAAACTGTTGAATGGAAAAAGAAAACCACAAGGACAACTACCAACAAAAATACAACAGCAATTTTGTTTCATTAAAGTAAAAGCTGTAAAAGCACATTCTAAATTTGGATGAGAATGTTCCTATGTTACTTGTATTTCTTGAAGTGAATAGTGTTCGTTTTAGCAGTGAAAAATCAGTTTGACTCCCACCACCACCATCATGACTAAAATATAGACAACCAAGCATTTGAAATTTACTTTGCAGAACATCCCTATGAGGAAAGAGTGGATGAGAGGGGATTTTTTTAACCTAAAATCCAAACCTAGCTGCTGGTTAAGAATGCCACGGCTGGACAACAGCACATGTCCACCTAAGTGACGCTGCTTGTGGCCGTACCCCGCTGCATTACCAGGAGGTCATGAATCTGCTGGAGCTGTGCACGCAAGGCCCTGCTGTGGGTGGGTGGCAGGGCTGCCGTGGCAGGGCAGCTACAGCCATGGAAACCGGGAGAAGCTGCTGCAACACCAGAGGCATTGCTCCGGGACCTGATCAACGCCGTCTGCCTGACAGTCTGGGAGTGGTGTGAGAAGAGATCTAACATCAGCATCCCGTGTAATTACCTATTATACTGTGCAATTACCTGTAATTGCCTATTGTTTAAAAAATGCTGTATGCATGAAATATTATTAAAGCTTTTCTATAGTAGCATAGTCCTGTTCTTGCCAGCGTTTCTAGTGTAGAAAGCATTTCCTTTATGTACTAACATGCTGATCTGGACATTAAACTTGTTCTGACAAAACCTTTTGGTCATCATTTCAATCTCTTATAACAGACAAATCAGAAACAAACCACATAAACAATGCTGAAAACATGAAACCCAAATACCTATTATTTTGGAAATTAAATTTTGGAAGAAATATATTTTTACACCACTTAGTCTATAATATGCTCAAATCTCTCTTCCATATAGCTCTGATGGGAAAGAGCCAAGAAAAATAACCCATTATCAGCCATGAGAATCAATACCTAGTGCTTGCTGGATAACGTGTAAGTGTTCTCAGACTGATTTTCAAATTATATAGTCCCATAATATAAGAGATTCTAAATAAGTGACACATTATAAATGATAAAACAAACTTTAAAACAAATCCAGTCATAAAAAAGGAAAACAGTATTTTTGTAAATACACCCGAAGACCACCAGGTGTCTCTGTAATAAAAGAAATGTATACAAGCATACATGGAAAAAAAAGTTTTTTAAAAAAAAGTTTAAAAAAAAAATCAATCTTCAACATCTACACACACACAAAACCAAGTAAAAAAAAAACCAAACCAAACCACTAAAAAACCCCCAAACTAAAAAACCCTCTAGTGATCAGTTCAAAGTGTTTTAAAAACTAGGGTTATATGGAAAGGTAAAGTGTTAATGCAAGACCAGGCAAATCCTACTGCCAGTGTCAGCAGTAATAATGTCTTCAAAATTATGCTTTTAATTCAGATTGTACTTTATGTTGCACCTGAACTGAGAGGAATCTTATGCAAAGCACAGAGAAAATCCCCAAAGTGCACCAGATCATGTGCAAATATCTGTTCTACTAATTAGACATTAATTTATCTCACTACGAGTTTATCACTACTTTGAATTTAATTATGATTCATGACAAACATGTTACTGGTTAGTTCGTTTTATGGCACAGACTTAGGTACTGACACAGTTAAAGGGGTACAAACCCACCATCATGGATAAAATCACTATGGGAAGATAATACATATCAATACAGCTTATTCTTGTAGTGAAAGAGAAATAAACAGCCCTGATATAAACACTTACAGTAGCATAAAAGTGCACATTGCCTATTAAAATATTCAATACCAATTGATGCAATTACTGATAACCTTGTTTGTGATAGTACTGGTATTACACATTAACATTTCTGTAGCTGGCATGTAGTTATACAAGTGCATAAAAATATAACAGCACAAGAACTATTTGTTCACAAACGCTCACTTACCACTTACAAATTAGAGTATATATCCTTCCCCTTCGTTGCTGCAGTCTGATACATGTGAAAAGCTATTTGAGCAATATTTATTTAGATTATTGTTCTGCTTAACACATCTTTGATAGCAGTTCTTAATTGTGAGCATTGTAATCTTAACTGCTTGATAAAAGGTAAATACAAAGGAGGTGAATATTCTCAAAGTACAGAACACCTGTATGTAATTAAAGAGAAAAAATATGTTTTTCTATATTTTCAAAATATCTTTTAATTTAGAAATTAGTAAATTAATTCTTGGATTATTACTAAAATGGAAATATATTTTTTTCTGTACTTTCTCAGATTTCACATAACAGCAAAAAACCCATGCATAGCTGGAAAACTTTTCATATGAAATCTTTGTGTAAATGTTCAGAAATAGCATTTCGTAAACTTAATTTTGATGCTTACCCATTACATATAAAAGTTAATATATTTAGTAAATGATACACAATGAAGTAAAAATATACAATAAAATGTATATACAAAAAATAACCAAAAATACTAGCATCATTGAGGGATACTACTGGAGGCAGTATTAGAAGGTGTGTAACTGCCTTGATTTGCCTTCTTCATTAGACAGAATCTCAGCTTCTTGGCTTTTCATGACTTCTCTTCCTCCCTCTCTATTGTAAGTTCTTGATGTGAACTGCGTTATCACTAACCACCAAATCTAGCTCGAAACCTTTGTCCATATCAGAACACTTTTGCATCTTCCTTTATGTCTCTTGTTCAAGCTCTCATTTTGCTTTCTTTCCTCCTTTTCCCTTGTCTTGGCCCCTCTGGACCTAGATGGAGGCTCCAGAGTCAGACGTGGAGCATTGCCTCTGGTGTGCTAGGGATTGATGGCCACTGCCAGGCTGGGATACAGGCCCAGGGATGCTGGGATCAGGCCCAGGGGTGTGTGGGGCAGGGCATTGCCTCACCAAAACAAGGCCTGACCTGCCCCTTCCCCTCACACACCCGCAAACAAAATGTTTCCAGCCAGCAATCTCCTCCAGTCTCTCATAGTTGCATGCCCAGCTGTATTAATGCATTTATACATTTCGGAGTCCTTATTCAATACTTCACCAACTGTTCCTGTTTAATTGCAGGAAAAGTGCCATTTCTGCCCATGAGATTTTGATTTTTGGTAATTACTCATTTTGACACGAGCACAAGTTACTCTATCACTCTGTTGCTTGGAGAAGTGGCATTTCAGTACCCTTTTCCTTGCACCTTCTATTACCCAGACACAGTCTGATCCACATGCAATAATTTGTGTGTGTGTGTAAAAGAAACACCACTACTGTGCCATAAGAAATCTGGAGAACCTTCCCTCCTTATGGAATACAACCCTCATGGTGTTGAAGTACAGACTTGGTGGCAGCTGTACAGACATTTTAGGAAATCAGTCCATTTCAATTTGGGCAGTGCAGGCAGTCCACTCAGCCTCTTGTGCCACGTGCTGGCAAGAGCCATAAATTGCAAGAACAGGGACACTGTCAGCTTGTAGCTGAAATGTGGGACTCAGGTGCTCAGGGTGATGGAAAAATAGCGACAGCAGAGGCACAGGAGCATGTGCTGACACACTGATGAGCTGTGCAGGGCACCTTGCATCCACAGAGCTCGTATCTGACGCAGCTGATGCATTCCAGTCTCTGTGCTGTGCTCTGCAGCACTCCAGGGCGTAGTTGTTCATATGAAATACTACAAAACCGTTTTTTTCTGAGGCCTGTGAATACTTTGGCTGATCCCTTGCAGGCCCACAATCATGTCTGCATGGCGTTTTTTGTTCTGGTGCTGCAAGTGGTCATAACTTCCTCTCTTGGGCTGTACAGGTTACGGAGAAGTGCTTGCCTTTTCCCATTCTTCATTTTCCCTTTGAAGCTATCTATGCATTGTTTCCAAACAGATTTATCACAAGCTGAAGGCCATCTCTTTTCAAAATCTGTGCAGTATATTGTATTCGTATACCAGCATCTGAAACAGATAAATAAAAATTGTATTATTAGCAAGTTCTTGATATGATAGGACATGGTCCAGAACCTACTGAAATTGGAATTTTTCTCCAGGCATTTAAAGACAACAGTTTTGCAGGCAAAAAAAAAAAAACCAAATAAGATGAAATCTAACATCTACTCAGTGTCTGTGACACGCTGTGTCACTGAACTACTTCCTAACTGATTAGCAACTTCCCAAATCAATGTGAAAAAGACAGAGATTGAAACCTTCTCTCCCCTCTCCAAGCTGTAAGCAGGTAAAGAAAACAACCTTCTAGTTTGCAGTCTCCTTACCTAAAGGACGGAGTCACAGGAATTCACTAGAGAAAGCCCTGACATTTCTTTCTTCTCCCTTCTCCTTAAAGTAATGTTTTGGCAAAGGTGTAGGGTCATGAATGATTACAATGGCACAGGTACCAAGCACTGTGAGCAAAGAGCGAGGGTCCACTGCATTAAGTTTCCAATGCTTGTAACAAAATGACTTTTAAAAATCCTCATACAAGCTTGATGTGTCTCCTTGTCTGATATGTGAGAGATTGGACTGAGCTTTGAGTTGCACCAAAAGACAAAATTCAGTGTTTCCGGATGTAAGAAGTGGCAATGCTAGAAGAAGGGTATTAGGCTCCTACTTAAATTAAAGGATATGAAGGAGCTGAGAGATAACAGAAGTTCTGATACAGTGAAGGGACAAGCTACAGTTTCTTTGAGAAGGAATTATGTACAGATAATTTTGCCCCACATTACATTCCTCCCTCCCACATACACACACACTTGTACATAATCTGACAGCCCTTTTGGTCCCCAGTTAGATGCCACTAGCTAGGGTTAACATCCGTGCATCCTTCTCTCCTGCACTGGGCTTCAATACAGCTCTCATCCTCCCTAAAATACTGCAGGCTGGGAGATCACAGACAGAGTATTTCTCCTCCTTTACTTTCACAATCTCTCAGCTTGCACAAAAAATCTGGAGGCAAAGAGGAATGAGAGGGAAGAGCAAAATTGTCAGCAATTCACTTTGTTCTTCACCTTATCTTTCTGCCCATGCCTTCCTTCCCATCTTTTGTTTCTCGCCCCCATCTGTTGACAGGCTCTTGAGTTAATGGGGAATGTCCTGTCACACTCAGAGACAAGGCTGATGGTCAGGGTCACTCCTGGGGTTGCCAACAATAAAGCAGCTATATATGCTATAGTCCATATGTGCCTTATGCTCCTCCCTCCCCTCTGCCTGTGTCACAACAGGATATCATTTCAGCAAAACCCTGTCAGTCAGCAGGAACAGGGGAAAAAATGCCAGGCCTTGCCTTGCCTTGCCAGCAGATTGGAGAGGATGAGCTGTGGCTGTTCCATCCCAGGCTCCTGGAGGCCTGAGATAGGCCACAAGGAGCGATGGGATGGGCAGGGCCAGCACAGGTGTGCCCAGGGTAGAGGCTTCATTACTCACCTCTGCCACGGGGCCTGTTTTTGCCCTCACTCCTGAACACTGTAAAACCTCCTGGACACCGCCTGGCAACGCAAGGGAAACAAGGGAAACAGCACTGGGCCAGGAGGGAGGCTTGAGCCTGCTAATGCCTTCCCTTCCAGGAACGCTGAGGCCCTGGCTAGAGGACGAGGACGTCGGAAGGGGCAGTGAGGTGACCTGGCCTTGGGGGAACTGTGGCTGTGCAGTGGGGAGGGCTCGGTCAGAGCCTCCAGGGCTCCCATGGGAAAGGCAGGGTGGGAGACCAGTGAGCCACAGGGAGAGCTTCCATCCCTGGCCGCCAGAATCCCGTACACGGCAGCCATGCAGAGGCCAAAGGGACAGAGACATAGAGGGACATGAGGATTGGTGCCATGGTCCAGGTCACAGAATCATCTCAGTTGGAAGGGATGCGGAAGGATCATTGAGTTCACTCTTTCAGTGAACGGATCAAAAAAACTAGTTACTGAAAGATCAAAAATAAGGAAACTTGAAATAAGAATTTTAGTAATTTTTGTGAGTTCTCTTAACATTCTTTGCTGTCTTCATCTCTTTATCATCAGTGTGACTTGCTGCTAGTTACCATCAAAAAATGCTAGAATTGAGACTCATTGGTTCTTTCAGCGCTAGTAAAAAAGCTCAGTCTACTGGTTGTTGTGCATGACAGAGTTAGGACTGAAGACATTATTAATTTATGTAATACTTTCACAAGTCCTCAGTAATGTGTGGGATTGTTAGAGTTGTGTTATTTTAGGTTCTCTACTGTCAAGCACCTCAGCTTTTGATCTTTTAATTTTGAGGGACAGCATAGAAAAGGCATGCAAAAATTTTCTGAATGTTTTTTCCAGGGCAAAGGAAGAGATTAACGAGTCCAAGATGACCAAAAAATGGGTGTGTGCAGACATGCTTGGATCAGTGTCTTAGGACTAACAAGCTTAATTCACTGCAAAAAGTACACATGTCCTGAAGTGCTCCTGACTTGCCTTAGGAAAATGGTGGCTGGGAGCGTACTGACACTAACAAATAACTTACCAGACTTAGACACTAGCTGCTTTCATGGTTCTCAGGAATGAAGGAAGGCATCAGGAGCAGGTTATAAGCCAAAATAACCTTTGGACCACAAAGATGGTTAAAGGGCTGGAGCACTTCTACTGTGGGGACAGAGAGTTGGGGTTGTTCAGCCTGGAACTTTGTAGCACCTTCCAGTAGCTGAAGGGAACCTACAAGAGAGCTGGAGAGAGACTTTTTACAAAGGCGTGTAGTGACAGGACAAGGTGGAGTGGCTCTAAACTGAAAGAGGGCAGGTTTAGATTAGATGTTAGGAAGAAATTCTTTACTGTGGCAGTGAAACACTGGAACAAGTTGTCCAGAGAAATTTGTAGATGCCCCATCCCTGGCAGTGTTCAAGGCCAGGCTGGATGGGGCTTGTGAGCAACCCAGTCTAGTGAAAGCTGTCCCTGCCCAGAGCAGGGGAGTTGAAATTCGATGATGTTGAACGTCCCTTCCAACCCAAACCATTCTGTGATTCTGTAATTATTCTGGTGAGTCACACCGGGCTCACAAGCCACAGGTTTAGCACTTTCAGTACAGGGGCAGAGGTAGTGTCAAAATATACTTCCCTCATGTCTTATTTTAAGCATCCTTTTTATTGCAGTCCCTTTGGTTTTCCTGGGCCCTTGCCCCAGGAAAGTCACCTTAATATGGCGTCATGGACATGTTATCCACTGTCTAACAACAAAAATGTGTACAAAGAATTTTAGTTTCCTAAGTATTTTATTTATGGAAATGTGTATTGAAATAAACCTTGATATTGCAGTTACAATGCTAATGAAACTTAGGAAATTATTTGAAAGAGATTATTTCTCTTAAAGCAAAAGTTCACACATTCCAATAAAACTAAGTCCATGTCGTATAATTTAGACAGAGTTACATATAAATCCTTTTCCCTGCCCTTCATACAGGGCAAAAAGAGTACACAACCTGCACAGACTGAAAATCCTGCAACAGCAACATTGCTCTGCAAATCCCCCTACAAGGCAAAGCCTGGCTCTTGTCTTTGTTGAACTTCCCCATCTATCAGGTTCAAAAAAAATGGGACAGCAGGACCATTAAATCATCCTAACAATATGGATTGGAAGGAGTCTTGGAACCCTTGTATGTTCAATTTCCCATTTTTCATTGATTGCTAATTTCTTTATAATTCACGCTTTTTCCTGCAGTACCTCCCAAGATTTCAATAGTATTTTCTGTGCTTTTTGCTTCTTACCCTTTACTGTGGTTTTTTTCTTTTCATATCTTCTGTTCAGTTCATATACCAAATCATCCCTTTTCTAGACTAAATTCTCCAACGAATTACTATTAATACATTAATCCTGTATTTTTTTCAAACAAAATGTCCATAGTAGGAATAATAAAAACACAAAAACCCCTTGATATTTCTCTGGATGTCATCTATCATTATCCAGCTTATTTGGTTTGCATGTTACATGCTTTTCCCATGATACTTTTACCAGGCTGCAGTGCAAGAACTATCTTTTATATGGATTTTATGCAGTAAAGCTTCAGCAAAAACTGTATAAATAAATATAGCATAGAATTGTCTGTGTGAGTGTACATAAACTTAGTTACAAGGAAGTAAATATACAGCAACTCCTTCAATTTCAAGATAAAATAGATCAAGAATAGTATACAGGATGTTTTTTGCATGAGACAGCTTTGGCTCACTAAGTGCAAAAGTTAGAACAATCATATTCCATTACCTGCAAAGAGAATAAAATTCTAAGCTGCCAAATAGGACCTAGAAGGTATAAAAAGAGCTTCATTCAAATCTATACACAGCTATATAAAATGTTTATTTCCCTTTAAAAGTTATTTAAAGCCAGTCATGAACTGTCTGAGTAAGAGAAAGGGATTGTACTAATTTAACAGTTACTTGGCTATGCCCATTTTCTCCCATATGGATTTTCTACTAACGGATTGATGGGCTAAATTGTTTCCATTGTCTCAGTCTAGACAGCAGTTAGATTAGGATCAAAAAGATGCCATCTCTCATTTGGTCAGGCATGCAGACACCACTTAGCTAAGTGTGGTGTACAGAAGGTGAAATGCTGTGGAACAGAAATTCTCTGCATCAGTGAATAAATGTCACCGTTCATCCAATACAGATGTCAGGAACTTGTTAGTTCTCCCATCACTGGAGGTTGAGGGGTGAGGGGGGAAAAAAAAGTGAAATAGTCTTAATATTGCATAATCCTTCAGTAAAATCTGAGGAAGAAAAAATACATCTACCACAGGCCAGGGTCAAATATTTTAGAATTCTAAGGTGAGTTATCGCATATACTCTCAGGCCTTGACCCACTTCTCAGCCAGTGAACCTATGATATGGAAGCTGGCTTTTCCAAAGGGCTGGACAGCTCTGGGGATTATTTGATGAATCAAACAGGCTATACCCACAAAGCATTAAGTGAACAGTACATCTTCACCAGACCAGGCACGGCCTAGTGCGGAAGGTAAGGAGTAACCAAGAGAACATGTATCTACATCCATGAAAGTACAAGCACATGTGCGCACACACACACACACACACACACAGAGAGCAGCCCCAAAATGAGGCAACTTCAATGTTTGCTGCTTGCAGACACTATTAGAAAAGATAATAGACCCTATCATTAGAAGAAAAGGCTTCAACACTTAATTCAGAGGAGCTGCATGGTCCCTGGAAAGAATCTATCCTTTTCTGACAAAGATCTCAAACATTTGCATGTACAGCTGCGAAAAGTAATTCTGGTATAGAGAGAAAGGGTCAGAAACTGCACCATGGGAGTCAAAATTGAAAACGAATAGATCACAGAATCACAGTACTTGAGGTTGGGAGGGACCTCTGGAGGTCATTTGGTCCAAACCCTCTGCTCAGGCAGGACCATTTGGAGATGGCTGTTCAGGACCATGTCGAGGTGGCTTGAGTATCTGTGAGGTGGGAGCACTGGTGGGCAGTGCTCCGTCACCCTTGCAGGGAAGAAGTGTTTCCTCACGTTCCAATAGAATCTCCTGTGTTTCACTTTATGCCTGTTTCCTTTTGTCCTGTCACTGGGCACCACCGGCAAGAGTCCAGCTTTCGTCTATTTGCAACCCCTTTCAGGTATTTACACACATTAATAAGGTTCCCCTGAGCCTCGTCTTTTCCAGGCTGAACCACCCCAGACCTGCTTTAACTGAAGTTCTTAAACAAGCAGGATTTATTTGCCCGACTAGGATCTGCAGATCTGCACTGACAGAAAAAACACCGTAGCTGAAGATAGGAAAGAACAGAACAGGTTCGAGCGAACGAGGGGCTCTAAAGAGAATGACACGGACATTGAAGTGAACAAGTTTCGCGCCCATGCTGAAGGAGGAGTGCTGACACAGCAGCAAGGCAGGAGATGAGCTCTACCCACGGCAGGGAGCTGGCAACACGACAGGCAGCACACGTGTTGCTGCTGGAGGGAGGACGAGGCTTATTCATCCAAAGAAGCAGACCATTGATTCAACTGAACGAGAGTCTCCCCGCTGGGGAGATGACAGAGCCCATCCACCGTGCCGCGCTGTCACACCGGCCCCGTCCCGCCTCCCTGTGCGCCCTTCGGCGGCCGGGCCGGGCCGCCGCGCGCGGCTCCGCGCCTGCGCCGTGCGGAAAGGTCGGCGCTTCCCCTTCCGGCCGTGCCGCGGCTCTGTCAACATGGCAGCGGCGCCGGGCGGGCGGCCGCGCTGCCTCCTCTGGGCGGCAGGTGACGGGCGGGGGGCGCCGGCTCCGCCGGGCCGGGCCGGGCTGGGCTGGGCTGGGCCGGGCTGGCTGCAGGGCAGAGTGGGGGAAAGCGGTGGCATAGGGACGCGGGCAGCGCTGGAGCGGGTAGGGCTGCGGGGAAGCGCTGAGGACGTGAGGGGCCAGGAGGGAAGGGAGTCTGTCAGCTGGTGTGGGTGAGCACCCCGGTTTGGTTCGGGCATCACTCACGGAACGCTTTTCCTTTGCCTCGCAGTGGTTGCGCATGTGGTGGCGTCAGGTGCGGGTTTTGTGGAAGACCTAGATGAGTCGTAAGTACCGGAGTGTCTTGCCTAATTGCCAAGATACTGTCTTCTTGTGGGGAACGTGGCCCCAGACTTTGTGCGTAGTGTGCTTGTCAAGAAAGCTACACTGGAAAAGATTGCGGCTTTTTTGTATCAGGAAGGACAGAAAGATTGTGTCCTGAATTATATCCTCTGTTGGAAGGAACCCACAAGGATCGTTGAAGTCCAGCTCCTGTCCCTGCGCAGGACTCCCCAGGAGTCACACCATGTCCCTGAGAGTGTTGTCCAAACACTTCTTGAGCTCTGTCGGGCTTGGTGCTGTGACCACTTCCCTGAGCAGCCTGTTCCAGCACCCAACCACCCTCTGGGTGAAAAACATTTTCCTGATATCCAACCTAAACATCACCAGCACGGCTTCATGCTGTTCCCTTGGGTCATGTCAGTGGCCACTAGAGAGGAGAGATCAGTGTGTACTCCTCTGCTTCCTCTCTTGAGGAAGCTGTAGACTCCCATGAGGTCTGTCCTCAGTCTCACCTATTGAGGAGGTTCAGTTAATGAAGCTGAGGAACAATTTATTTTTCAGCTTTTTTTAAAGCTGTTACTGTGGTGGTGTTGCCAGAAATGTTCTTGAGCTTCCTTGCTTGTCTTTCTTTTTGGTGGGGTAAATATATTGGTGTATTGGTGCCTACCCCAAATAAAAGCTGCTTGCGTTTATCCAAGTTCTTTCTTCATTAGAGTTTGCAGCATGGCTGCCGTGAGGGGTTGGGAGTATGAGTCTAAGTGCATTCAGGCATGGCCAGAAACAGAAGAGAGGAAGAGGCCTCCAGGACTAGTTCAGGGCTGCCAGTAATACTCCAGTGTAAAAAAGGGCATTTACAACAGAATTAGTCCTGAGACTGTGCAGAAATTGAAATGGGTAGTCCTGCCATGAACTTGGTTGTGTAGTGTCACTGTTCGTGTACTGCTTTGCTGTAGCAGTTTGATAGCTACGTAGTTGCTATAGTTTCCCAAGAAAATTACCCCAAATGGTTGTTTGGTTTTTTTTGTCAGAGATACCAAGTGCTACAAAGCAGCACGATTATTGGAATTGAAAGAGAAGATATGGAGAATATTAGCTGGTAGGGAAGGAGAAGGTGGCATTAGATGACTGCTTTAGGATAAATTTCAGCCAGTTAAAGGTGATATTTTCATGAGGGTTCAATCCACGATAAATTGCATCAAAGAGCTAAACTGTCAGGAAACCACTCACATTTTTACAATATTGCTTGTTAATCATAGGATCAGATGAGGTGTAGTGGATTTATGGGTGAAGGGACGGGAACATATGGAAGGAGTTCTCAGGAGAGACACAGCAGCGCCTCTGGTGTTGTGAAAAAACAACTGAAGCATGGGAACTGTTTGGACTTGATTTTCAAAGCTTGTTTTTAAAACATGTTCATATTTTTAAGGACTGAAGATGCATTCACTTAGCCTATCTGTGCTCCTGCATCACGTTCCCATATAATGTTTCCATACATGTATGTAAATGTATTTGCTGCTTTGGAGTGAAGAGTCATGGTTCTGTTGTGATATAACTTTTTAAAATAACTGATAAAAGAAAATCTCATTTTAGAACACTTGAATTTTTCAATTACAAAACTGTCCAGATGCTTGTATTTCCAGTTAAGAGTAAGAATTGATGAATTGTTCAGGGCAGGTTTTGTGGGGGGTTTTTTGTTTTTTTGGGGGTTTTTTTAGCTAATTGGCAAATGGTGAGAAAAGTCAGGAAAACAAATTTAATTGAAATTAAAATTTAATTTAAACAACTTAAATTTTAATTTAATTTTGCTCCAAACTGGGGAGCAGTGACTGCTGAAGTTTCAAGCTTTCCATTTTATAGATGCCTAAACATTATGGGTGTTGTGCTGTTGCTGTAAGCTTTGTGTTCTATTTGAATTTTAGTAGTTGGAAACCGTGCGGACTAGTGCAAGGCTCAGGTCCGTTTCCAAAGCTTACAGGATATGGGAAAACAAGCAGAGCTAACAGAGGTGCTCAGCTGAGCTGTGGGAGGGATGCACAAAATGAGCTGTGGTTCCTCTTGGCTTGTGCTGCTCTGATAGCAGATCTGCTGTCTCAGGTCAGCACTCAACTTGTGATGGGTGTAGACTTGTTCTAGTGTGATAATGAAGCAGATAAGTAACCCAACTGAAAAATGAAGTATTTTTCTATCTGTGGGCATGCATTGGTGGCTCAAACCATGATCAGAAGCATCCGTGCAAGGGGAGGGAGAAGGGAAACAGCAAGGAATAGATGCAGCAGCTGGGTTGTTTTAAGGCCCTTGGAATTGTGGCCTTGGTGTTCAGTTTTGCTTTATGCTGGTTTCTTTTAACTGTTCATGATTAAGTGGGGTGCTTGGTTTAAGTGGAGGCTGAGAGAACATTTGATCATATAGTTGGGAAGATGTATGGGTTTGAGACAAATAATTTTGATTCAAGGATGTGCAACACTTACGTCATCTTTCCACGAGTGTGATTGTGTCTCTGACAGCTGACAGAGGATTGCACAGGACAATTAAAAAGAGACACTGAAATTTAGTGCTTGGAAAACATATTTATAGGGCCTAAAAATAGCACCTTCAGAAAATGCTTGACTGCTCATTTGTAGAGAGATTTCTCTTTTTCTTCAGCAGCGCGTTGAACTTTCTTAATATATATTGTCTAGTAATTTAATCACTGACGTTAGCAAAACTAGAGTGAGTCTCGATAGTTGGGGTTTTGTTTCAGTTCAGATTTTACTTTCTGTGGAAGTTCATTAAATAGGTGCTTGTAAATGAGAAGTACGGTGAAATTTATATTATAAAAACTACAGTATTTTTTATACAATCTTAGGTCAAAGTTATTAAACTCTGTTGGAAAGCTCAGCCTCCAGGTGTTTTATTCTTTCCTTTTTATCTTTCTGTCTGTTGGCAAGGTTGCAGTCTACCTTTCTCAGTACTTTAATGCTCTTTGCTATTTGCTGTAACAATTTTGCTGTGGCAGAGGAAGGAGAACATTTAATTGTAGATTCTTCTTATACAAAGAAAAAGTGATATTCTAAATTGAAGCACAGCCCAGGATCTTATAATTCAGTAACTGCTTTCTACCTCTTGCATCATAACCAATTATTTGGCATTGTAATTGGAAGTTAGCTGTAGCTCTTTTAGAGTTCTCAAGAGATGCTGGACTCTCACTGGTTCTTTCATTAGCTCTACAGTGCTTAGGGTGGTAAAGTAAATTTTTAGTGAGGTTGTCAACTAAGAAATTTTGTGACTTAAAAATGATGCTTTCCTTTAGCAGTTCCATATTAGTCTTTGCAAATACCTTTCCTGCTGCTGTACAGGCATTGCAGCCTTGGTATGCCATCAATAAAATAGGCTGGAATTTACCAGTGAAATGCTGCAATTCTAAGTTTCAAATACTCAATACTGTAATTAGATTGTATTCATGATTTCTGAATTATTTCTTTCAAACAGTTAGCCAGTGTCAGCAATAGTATTTCTTCAAGACCATTATGGACTATTACAGATTCAACTTCAAGTGAAATATAATAAATTCTGCCTACTGCTTATGAGCCATTTATGCAGCCATAATGATGAGTTGGGCTATAACTTCTATTAATTGGATCTTAGAGTGTAGATCTACACTTACTGCATAATTATATGTAAATATTCATCTCCTTTTGCAATAAGAATGGTGGAATAAGAGTGTTTTATCATGTATGTTATAGTGTGTGACTTTAGTGCCAGTCCTAGTCACTTTTATGAAGCCTGTCTTTTACAAAAATAAACTTTAGGTTAAAATTCTAGCTAATTCCATTTTCTACATAGGACTAGTCAACTAATGCAGTAATTCATATGATCTTGTAGTGACAACAGGAAAAAGTGTAAGCAGCATTTTGGGAGGTACCAAAGAACTTTGATTTATCAAGCTTAGTTTTGTGTTAGAGGTTTTAGAATTTAGTGACAGATTTACAGTTAACAAAACCAGTCAGTTAATTTAAATGCCATTTGTCTATCATTAAGAAAATTCAGTAGTACCTGTGTATCTCTGGCTTTTATCAATAACTTGATCATTTTTATTCCATGACATTGGTTTCTTGGTTGTGTGCAACTTCAATTAAACTATAAACTGACACACCTATAGTAGAATGTTAAAGGAGGTTGCTTCACATGTTAATATTAAAGATAGTTTATTTAGTTTGCATTTAGTAAAACTAAGATTAACAGTTTAAACCAATGCTCTAAGAGTCTGTATTAGTTGGTATATAAAAATACAACAACAAATTTATTTAATATATCTAAGACAACTGCAAAATACTTCTTCCCCTTGGGTTCCACATGCTAATCAAATATCTTCTGTGTGTTTTGGTTTGTATTCTTATTTCTTGTTGTTTTTCTGTTTTGTTGGGGTTTTTTTTGTCTTAGGAAGTAGTTATAGAAACATAATCGGCACAGCTGTGTGTGTAGTATCATGTACAGGGGCAATCTTAATACTAAAAAATAACCATCTCCTCCATTTCCCCACCCTCAAAGAAAGAAAGAAAACAGAAATCTTATTATCTGTAGTTTTATATTAACCTTATTGTAGACTTTGCCTGTTTCACACATGCACTTCACTGTTGTATTTTCAGATATATATATATATATAATATATATATATATTTATATATATATAAATATTTGTTGATTTCATTTTTTCTCCTTTCTAGGTTTAAAGAAAACCGTAAAGATGATATTTGGCTTGTAGATGTGAGTATATAAGAAAAACGGGAAGATCTGCTGGTGGAAATCAAAAGACAGAATGCACAGTGCTAAACCCTGTAGTCAGGCTGCTTCATTGATTGGAAAGTTGTTTGTACAGGATGGAGAAAAACTTCATGGCAGTAATTCTGACTGCCATGATAGATAAGCAATCTGTCTGTTCAGGGTAAATGAGGAATAGGCTGAATAGACTGCTGAATAGGCTTCAATCTATATTTTGCAGACCTTAAAAGAGGAAAGCAGATTACCAAACACACTTAGGAGGTGATAAAGTCTGTTGAGAATTTTTATTATTCCTTTCACTAATTATAACAGGTGATTTGTGTTCTAGACTTCTATTAGCACTGAAAGATCAAATATAGGAGAGCCCTCTTTTACTTTTCTAAATTGTTTAGAAAGATTCAGTGCCTGTTATTTCAGGGGCCAGGAGTTACTAAAAAGATTGAGCTTGTTTGTGGATGAGGTAACATTCCTTTCCTCACCCAAATATTTACTGTAATTCTAAAATTGTATTACCCAGATTTGTGATTTTTGAGTGGGAGCAAGTATATGTGCTAATTTGGCGTTATCAGCAGTGTATAACAAAACAAAATTCAGCTTTTTCAAATTGTAACCTTGTTACACCAAAACATTGATATTTTTGGCCTGTTGGCAAATTCATATTCCTGGATAGATTGCTTATATGATCCTTTAACTTTCAAAAAAAACCCACACAGTCTATTCCTAAGTAAGAAATTATATAATAGCAATTTAATGTATTATTTTCAAACTTGTGCTTTCATATTAAAAGTAGGACTAAATCATAAATGCTGCTTGTCATGCCAACCTTGTAACTAACTTGCAATTTATTTAAGACATAAGGGGTACCATGACTAGAAAATCAGTCTTGCTGATGATTTGAGGGTTAATTGTAGAATCAGTTTCTACTAAATATTTTTTTTAATGAAATGTATTTGCTTCTCAGTTTTATGCACCTTGGTGTGGCCACTGCAAGAAACTAGAGCCTGTGTGGAATGAAGTGGGCATAGAAATGAGAAACATGGGTTCTCCAGTAAAAGTTGGGAAGATGGATGCAACTTCCTTTTCTAGTAAGTATGGTTTATTTTGGGGTAATTTCATCACAACCTCTGTTTTGAAACTTTTTTTTTCTTGAAGTTGTTCTTTTGTGTCATAGCACAAATATGTAGTCATTGTAGAAAAATTTCCTTACTGTTTTTCTTTCTAAAGGTGACAACGTGATGTAGTATGTGTTTTTTTTATCACATTTGTTTCTGCTTGAGTAGGGAAGGTAAAAGCTTTTCAAAGATGTGCTTCTGATATGCCTCTTAGAGTACTGTTATATAAGTATTTTTATGTGGTGTGTCTCTTGAGAGCATCCAGTTTTAGGTTCCTTGTATTACTGCTGCAGGAGTGCCTGTGTTCTTGGCTCTTACTCATTTCAGGTAATTGGTCCTGAAGCTGTTACACAAAGCCTGCTGAAATCACTGAATTCATTACATCAGTAATCACTGTTCAGCTGATTTCTTCCCATGTTCCTCTGTAAATGTCTTCTCAAAGAACCAAATTCAGCTCTTTCAATGCTTTTTGGTTTTTGCTGGTGCCTTTCATATATCGACCTTTTCAGAGAAAACCCTAAAGCTTTGGTGTTTAGAGAAGTAGTTTGGGTAGATGTGAGAGGATTGTTGAATGCTTAACTACTTTCTTTGTGTTTGTGTGCTTGTTTATTGTCAATTCACTTACATCTGTGTTAAACCAAGAGGATATTTAAAAGGGAAGGTATAGGGAGGAGTGAGCCCAAGTGAGATCTGTATGGAATAAAATTTTGTAAATACATGTAGTGTTTTTAGTTCATATCCATTAAATCTGATTATTCAAGTTTGTTGTATTTGCCTAAAATGTTATGCAGAATATTTTTTTCAGTGGTATTCTAGTTTTTCCTGTGCTTAGATATAGGAGAGTTTGGTCTTTTGAGATTAAAATGATTTTGTCTCAAAGACCAATTTATTGTATGTATCTTTATCTATAAAACCAAATTAGTATGACATCATGTTTCATCTTAAAGATACTTATTTTCTATAGAAAAATAAATCTGGAGAATTGAAGTCTCAAGGTCATGCAACCAGGTAACTTCAAAACTGGGAATAGGTTTCATGGTTCTCTTAACTTTCCAGTCATGTATATAAAATTCTAAATCATATAAATTGTGTAAAGTCTTACCCTGAAATATTTGCATCTGTCATCCTGTTACTGAAATCTTGTATTTTACACCTAGAACAGAATTGGTACTACGTTTTTGTTATATAATTGATTTTTACTTATATAAAAATTACTAAAAGCTGCAAGGGTTCCTTTGTGTCTTGGAAAAGTTTTTCTTCTTAGATTTGCAACCAGCTTTATAGTGTCTGATAAATCTTTTGAAATAGTTTTATGCTTTCATTTTGAAAGTGGAAATTTTACATCTGGATATGAAAAGCTCAAGTCAACTGTGCTTAATATCTTTGCAATCTAATGATTCTCTGAAATCAAAGTAATTCAGTCTTGAAAATATCAGAAGGAAATGCATCTGTAACATATTCTTGTCACTAGGAAGGAGCATGAGTGGTTTGCTCCTCGTAGTTTGTGTTCATAATAGGAATATGAAGTAGTGTGAAAGATCTGAACTTGAGGAAGCTTGTTGTCAGAGAGCTGAGATCACAGGTGAACATACAAATCATCCAGAAGATGTTGCATCTGGTAGCTCTGTGGAATGAGGATACAGCACTTACATCAACAGAGCAGTCACCTGCTGTGGTATTAGTTGAATTTTCAGGGGGTTTAGCCTCAGGAGTCCACTGTCTGTGAGCAAAGTAGAAATACATCACACCTGGGGCTGGCACAATTGCTGCTGTTTTCTTCATATCAAGAAGTGGAGGTGGTGATGTAAATACGTCACTTCCATGAAGTTGAGGGGATTAACCATCTGTTTGACAGCTCTTGTGATTGAATGTTCTAATACACATTTTAATGCTTCGTAGTTCCATGTAGTAGAGCTGTGAGAGAAAAGGATCAGAATCAAATTAATCCTTGTATGTCCTTAGAGCAGTTGTAATCCTTAGAGCAGTTGTCTTTGATTAGATGCCTGTAGGTGAGCTGCTAGTTTTATTTGTAGTGCTGTGCAATAAGGTACTGATCCAGGTGAACAACCTTAGGGTCACAATTTCTAAACTCTTACTGAGAGCTTTACACTCAAGACCTGCAACATCTGCTTGCTGTGGCATGTGGCTGGTAGCTTCAGAATGGTTTTGTAACAAGTGTTGACTCTAGGTGCTTTTTGAGAGCAGGGATTGTTATTCAACAGGGAATTGCACAAGTATTGCCAGAATTTTAGACTTAATCCTTTTTTGAGACTATGTAGTTTAACTTATGGAAAACACTGAATTTGCTGGAAAGTCTAGTTTCAGGTGGCAGTTACTATGTTCACAAGTGGAAAGGGGGTTGCAAGTTGTACTCCTCCCATTGATGGGAGCAAGATAGAAGGTTTTAAATAAATCTGAGGTGGGGGAAAAAGTTCTGCAGTTGTCCTACTTTTCACCACTTTAAGTAAGCATCAGGCAAGTACCTACTTAGAAAGTGCCTTCTGGTAAGGTTCATGACAGTAGACATTTACTTGTGTGGAATATGATTTATAAACTTTTTTGTAACAACTGCAGTATGATACTGCACTTCTTGTTAGCCATTACTGTAGCACATGAGTAGATAATTGTCTTCTATGTTTCTTTCACGCATAGTATTTACAGCTCTACATCCTTGATGCTTAATTCTTGCCTCTTATATTTTCAGTCAATTGTATGTGCATATTCAATGCATGCTGCATTTTAGTGAAAGCAGGCCAAGCATGTCTGTCCAGAGGATTCTCATGACATTTGAGTTGTAGCACATGAATTGGGAGCCTATCCTGGGACCCTGCAGCACCTCTGAAAGAAGTCCAAAATTTAGTGATGTAGCTTAATAACAGCAAGCTTTTCCTTGAAAGCAAGTAGAATAATTCATATTGAGCTAAGTGGTATTTTTTTCATTTGTTTATGTGGCTTGAATAGTGAACCATGTTTAAAGATTAAGGTAGGAGAGAAAGAGTCTTAGTCCACTTTGGCACTAATGCATTTCTTTCAGGTATTGCATCTGAATTTGGAGTGCGAGGCTATCCAACAATTAAGCTGTAAGTTAATTCTTCCTATGGAATTTCTATCAATGATTTCATGACAAAAAATTAAAAGCACCCCTGTCCATTTAAAAATCTCAAACCTATGTAATGTATAGTCCAGTACAATGTCAAGTTAAATAAAGACTCAATAATTTTGAGTGCTTTTTACTGTGGACATACTGGGGTTTTTAGTAGGTTATTGTTTAAGCAAACAGTATTCATAATAGATGGTAATAAATCTCGTCAAGTTAGTTTTCTCAAAAAAAGCAGCAGAGATGTTCAGCTTGAAATATTTAAGGATGAAAAATTTTATTGGCAAATAGAGGCATTGAAAATTTGGTTTACTTTTTTTCCTCTGAATTTCTTAAACCTTTGTGGATTCAAAGAAAGCTATTAAAATTAGTGAAACTTACTATATATTTTGATAATGCAAGCCTGCTACATCTGCTGTCAGCAGAGTACCATAAGCTGACTAGCACTTCACTGAAGCTTAATACATAAATTTGGAAGGTTTTGTAGATTATTTGATACATTTCAATTATAAAAAAGCATTAAAGAAGTTTATATGCTTTCCTTTTACCAGGAGTAATCCCTGAGTAGTTTAAATGTTGAGTGTCTCAGGTTTGGTTTGAGTGTGGGGTGTTTTACTGTTTTGGGGGGCTTTTTAATATGTCATAAACAAGTGTTCTAAATGATCTGTGTGTTTATAAAGTAATTGACTGCTGTGTACTAGAAAAAAAATAATTTAAAAAAAAATGTATTTCAACAAGTCAGTAAATCAGATACTGTGTAAATGAGCTTCTATTCCATAATTGTATTGTATTGAATTATTGAGTTTTATATTTTGCTGACCATTTCTTTTGCTTATCACTTGCTAAAAGGTGACTGTAGTAGACATGTGAAGGTTGAGAAATTTTACATGTGCAAATGTAGTTTAGATGATTGCTATTCTGTTCTTTTTTTTGTCTTTCCTATTTATCTAGCTTGAAAGGTGACTTGGCATACAACTACAGAGGACCTAGAACCAAAGATGATATAATTGAATTTGCTAATAGAGTGGCAGGGTAAGTATACTCTTTTCTGAGACTTGTTCTGGTGAGTTAAAACTTAGGTAGGATTTTGAGGTGGGCCAAGAGTTATTTAAAAAGAACAAGATACTGAAGTTAAAAACTATATGTACTATGTGTGTGGCTGCATGGGAGACTGGTGCTGAGTTAAGATTTATTTCTAAGACCACATTTCCTAACTGCTGTGCTTACATTCAGAATTTTCTCTGTCAGATGATTGCAACCTTATTGTGGCCTTCCACTATAAAAAGACGTCTTGTAAGAAAGACAGAGACTTATCAAGGTCTGTGCTGACAGGATAAGGGGCAATGGTTTTAAACAGAAAGAGCATGGATTTAGAATAAATATTAGGAATAAATTCTTTACTGTGAGGGTGGTAAGATACTGGAACAGGTTGTTCAGAGAAATTATGGATGCTCCATTTCTGGAAGTGTTCAAGGCCAGTTTGGGTGGGGCTTTGAGGAGCCTGGTCTGGTGAAAGATATCCCTGCTCATGGTGGCAGGGTTAGACCAGATGATCTTTAAGGTCCCTTCCAGTCTAGCCCAGTCTGTGATTCTGTGACCAGTAGAAGGCATGCATGTTTAAGTCATAGCATCATTTTGTAGTAAGATTTGAATTTCAAATTTAAGCGTGCTATTTGAGGAACATTACATGTTATTGGGGGGGAGGGGGGAGAGGAGAACATTCTTTTTTGTTTTACCTTTTCATATAAAATAGAATAATTACTTGAAAAATTAAAATAATTTGAATTTTGGAATACAATTTTCTGAAAAACAGCACAAAAAACTTTATGACATTTTCTTGTGAATTTTTATTTGTTCGGGTTTTTTAGGTTGCGCAAACTGAGATTGTTCTTTGTCTTTTTTTTCCTTTCCAGACCTCTTATCAGGCCACTTCCTAGCCAGCATATGTTTGAGCATGTGCAAAAGAGACATCGTGTACTTTTTGTGTATGTTGGTGGTGAATCTCCTTTAAAGGTTTGAAGCTTGATTAAATAAAGTTATTTCTTTTGGCTATTTAGGGAGTAATTGTAAAAATCTTTTCAAAGAGTGAAGCGCATGCATGTAACAAATTCTTGGGGTTTTTACGTTTATCAAAGTGCTTTTACAATTTTATTCCATAGCCGTATTTTCTAACTGCTCTTTGAAGAGAAGTTATGTCACAAAGCTTTTGTTTGACACCTACTAAAATTCGGAAATTAAAAAAAACATTGTTTGTATTTTTTCAGGAAAAATACATTGAGGTTGCTTCAGAACTAATAGTTTATACATACTTTTTTTCTGCCTCAGAAGATGTGCTGCCTGAGGTAAGCTGTTTCCATTCCTACTGTTGCCCCAGAAATGGCATTTTTCTCCTCATCTATGTAATTTTGCTGTTTTGATGGCACAGAGATGTCTTCTTACAGTATGTTTGGCTTTGATAGGTTTCTAAGTGATTACATTGAAACGTGTAATTTTTGAGTCTATATGGGGAAAGAATACAACCCAAAATTCAGTCTGTCATTGCTTTGTTTTGGCCAAATTACTTCTTCAGTCATATTAATAAAATTAATCAGAAGATGTGCAGAACTCAACATGAGCCACACAACCTGCTCAAGAAAGTAGATACTTGGATTTTTAGCCAATGCAGAAGAACTCTTGTTGCTCCCAACAGTCCTTTCACCAAATACTTTTAGAGCTAATTAGGGGGTCTGTAGCATGGATTACTACCCTAGTAATCAGAAGTAAGTGAAGAGGTAAGTTATTTTCATCTTGTACAATACAGCTGGTGAAAACATTAGTCTGTCTGGGGATCAGCCAATCCAGTCCACTGGCTGCAGAATTCTCATGTGGCTCTTTGGAGGATTCTGTAGCAAGGAAATTATTTACAGTTCGTCACAAGGGTAGGAAAAAATTGGTGCTGCTGTAGTTAGTCTAACCATTGCTGCTTACTCGTAGCAAAATTAAGAGGCTTTCATTTATGGTTATCTCCAAGTGGGACCTAAGTCTGCCCCATGCCTACTAACATGTGACTTTAAAACTAGTTGGTGATTAATGGGGTGAGAAGTACCATAATTTGGTCTGTTGTTTTGTTTTTTTGTTTTTTTTTTTCTTAGGCAGCTGCATTTTACAACACCATAAGTAGAACTGGCCTCATTATATGTAGTGTATTGTTAGTTCTCCAGAAGCCTTGTATCAAAACCACCTTAATTTAAATATTGCTATTTGCACTTCGGCTCCAGCTGAGCAAGAAAAGTACTGTTCAGTTGTGCAGTGGAAAGAGTGTAAAAAAACCTGGAAGTCTTTGAGGTTCTGTGATGACACTGATGTAAGCAGTGAGCTTTTTTTTCCCACAGAAGGTAATTTCCCACCAGTGTCTTTTAAGCTGAAGTAGTGATGGTATGCAGTATTCTATGGAGAGAAGAAAAAATGTTAAGAAATTTCTGGTTACTAATTGTAATGAGGTTTTGCATTGCAGTGTTCATGGTTAGGCTTTGTTTCATTGCCTTAGGTATTGTTCCAAGCTTTAGGGATCTGTTGCAGACTTTAGGCTGTACACGGATTGATTTGTCCTTCAAAGATGTTAAATTATGTTTTGGGCAGTAAGAGAACAAAGCATCATCTGGGACTACCCTCTTGCTTATTCATATCAGCTATTATACTATAAATTTCTGCTTTTACATTAATTTCCAAGAAAGTTAATGCAGACTGATGACAGAAGGCATGTCATTTGGAAATGATGCTGTTCTTACCTTTCCAAAACATATCAGTAAATCAGACAATTCAGATGATGTGATCAAAACTAAGGTTAAGATGCAGTTCTTTCTTAATCACAAAAGCTGTTAAAATTTTAACTTGGAATGCTAGCAAGCAGTAAGAAGTAGATGCAGGATTTTTTCTATGGCAGATCACTAAAAATATGAGCTGAATAAAATTATTTTGAGTTTCAAGGAGAAAGTTTCTACAGCTCTTTTTTTAGTATGTTGCTGACCATCTCAAATATCATGTTTAGCATTGTAAAACAGGCTTTTGTTGTTTGTCTAAATTAGGTCTGTTTTCAGCCTGGTGGGCTGAAGCTGTTTCTTTATATTCCCATCAGTCCGAAGCACAGAAATAACCCAGATTTAGTGGGACATGTTACCAGTGGTACTATTTTACTCTGCAAAATTGACTGTCCATTTAGTAGAAGTAGCAGTGTGACAGGTATGCTGACAACAGCACAAATTGGGAACTGAGAGCATGATTGATAAAACCCTCAAGTTAAAATTTCCTACCTAAAGTTCATGTCCAATCCATAAACTATTCTTCATGCTACTGCAGATAGCAGTAAAAGTCCTGTTTTACATTTTGCGAGCTTTACCTCTCAAAAATGTATTTATGTTGTGTTACTTTTAATATACAGAAGCTGGTAAATTTATCTTAGTAAATATAGGCAGAAAGTATTTAGGTGTCCTTAAGAGATTTTCCCCATGAACTACATTTACATGTTTTCAGATGTTTTTGTTTGTTTAAAAATATTTTAATCTTCCATGGATTAATTGAAATCTGACTCTTTCAGTATGTGACATTGCCTGAATTGCCTGCTGTTATGGTCTTCAAAGATGGAACTTACTTTGTTTATGATGGTAAGTAAAAGTGGACATTATCTTAAGAACAAGATATTTAAAGCATATATGGATAAATGAGGAGTTGAGGTTTTTTGAAGGGTATGTTGGGGAGCTGGGAAATTCCCCAGTTTTACGATAAATAGCGGCTTCTTCATGAGGGAAAAGAGAAAAAAATTACTAGTTCTTGCACAACAAAATGCAAGGAATTTGGTTCAGCAGTACAGAAGTAGAAATGATGATGTTCACTTTGTGTTTTCAGTAAGATGTAGCTTCCAATATTACTGTTTTGCCTACCATTAATGTACTTAGAAAAGTTCCTTCTTCCCTCACTGTACAAATTCATCATATACCTAGACTGCTTCATCTGGCTTGTTCAGGGTGTAGGCTGTAGAATGGCCACCTGAAGCTAGTAGTGGTTTTTATCACTGCTGTTTCTGCAGTGTATATATGCAGTACATAATGCCAGTAGAGCTGCCATTTCTGTAAAAGGTGTATCTCTGCATGTGTGCATATCCAGACATAAGTATTACATTGTACTCAGACCGTACCATAAGGCTCCTGCATGTTAGAAGCACCTACGGACACACACAGTTACATTGTGCAGCCTGGGCTTTATAAGCACTCCACTTACTTGCAAAAACAACTGCTCTTGATTTAGATAGTTTTAAATGCAAGTTTTCACTTTAAGTTGAAAACATATTACTCAGAAAATTATTCTGAACGTTTAATTTCTGAGGATAAGTAGTACCACAGCAAAATACTCCAGGATGACCACCAAGGATATTCTTTGTGACCTCGTAGAATGGATGTACTTGTCTTCAGTTTGTTGCCTCCAGGTAAAGCTACACTCTACAGCCTCCTTGATTTGCATTTAATTTTTTTGATCTCTTTTAGTAATTTTGGAGAAGGAAAGGCTGTCAGAGAAACACTTATTTTGCTGTGTGGCCTGCTTGCTTTTCAAGCACCTTTTAAAACAAATGCAAAAGCCATATTCAGGCTTTTAATTTACTTTGTAAAAATTTCACTTTTTCGTATTGTACCAAAAACATTATTGTAAGTCAAACAAATAAAGGAAAATGCAGTTTAAGAGTCTGCATAAGGTTTTATGTGCAACTGTTATGACTGGGCAGAAATTTGAAGAGCTCACTGTGAGCAAAACCTTCCAGCAAAATGCACTTCAGTGGTCTGACCTTGTCTGGCGTTTTGGTTTGAGTTTTTTTCTTCTCCATAGTAGGGGAAATGGATGCAGATCTAAGGGATGCATTACGCTTGGAATTGCTTGCTACTATCTTGTGGCAGATAATTGTTAACCTGAAATTACTGATACCTCAGTCTATACAATAGGATTTAAGACAAATTATTTATTTTGCATTTATTTCTATAAAATGCAACATATATCTCTATACATTTTTCTTTTTTACTTGTGATTTAGATCTAATTGATGGTATGTATTAGAATTTAATTCTTAATAGGTTAAAACATCTAGCATCTGAAACTAGCCTTCAGTGTAACTGTCAGTCACACATGATCACTTGTTCTTTTACATTCACAATCCTGTTTAATCCATCTGCATTTTCTTGATCTTCCTTTTTCACTTAAGGACTCTCACAAATATTGCTTTCTGTATTAATATATCTCTACTTTGTTCGAAACGTGACGACTTAGGCGCACACACACCTTTTAAAACAGTCTTTGAAACTGTTCCTTTCTGCACTGGGTCACAGTTAGCTTCTAGTATAGTATATATAGCATGATTTGGGAAAAGAAAGATTATTAAATCAACTTTTCACACTTTTCTATCATACACTTTTTGTTCAACAGTGGAAAATAGCTTTAGAAGTTTTAAAACTTGAGAGAAATGCCCAGAAATGTGTGATAATTTTTCTAAAGAATAAAAGGAAAAAAGGAGGAAAAATAGTGGTTGCCTCAGTAGTACTGAAATAGTAAATCTGATGGCTCACCTCTAAAAAAAAGTTTAATCTTGGTTTGTTCCCCCCCCCAGAATATGAAGATGGTGATTTGTCATCCTGGATAAATAGAGAAAGATTTCAAGGTTACCTTCATGTAGATGGCTTTACACTGTATGAACTTGGAGATACAGGTGAGATGATACTACCACTAAACTCTGACATCGTGCACTAAAGAGTAAGATAAATCAAAAGAGTACTAAGACCATGTTTTTAAACTTTAGAAATTAATCACTATCAGGTTAGAGCTAATAGTGGCGGTCTTTTGCTGATGTTGGACAGTCCTGTGACTAGAGGTTTCATCCACAGCCTACACTAGTCCTTTTCTCACAACATAAAAGTTTGTGTGTCTAATCCTGTAGTAGTCACAAAAAATAGTAGGACTTTTAATTTAAGAGCACCTTAGGTTTTGCATAGTTGCATATTAACTCTTGGAATAGATGCGGGGAATTTTAAAACTAGATTTAGAAGTATTAAATATGGATTTTTCAGATATCCTGCATCTAGTGGATTTAGATATCCTTGAAATAGATGTGACAAGGAAGGGAGAGGAGCATGTACTGAAGTGGACTTTTCCCAGAAAACTTCAGCTTTTCTTTAGCAGAAGTTCTGTAGGCCAAATGAAAATTTTGCAGCCAGGCGACCTCTGGAAAAGACAAATGACTTGTACTGCTCTTAAGGTGTACACATTGAGCTATCAGAAAAAATGCCATAAGTGTTGATTTTTCCAGGCCAGGACATCTTATCATCTGTATTCCATTTCAAAATACTTACATTCAGTCAATATTGTGTTTTTTCAGGTTTTAAAGAATATGAAACATCTATGTTCTTACATGTTTGTAAAGCTAATATTGTTACACCTACATTTTAAATTGTTATTTACAGAAATGCTATTGCAAGTTGTTTAAGTGTTGCATATTTTTTCCTGTTACATTTTTGACTAACAATTCCTCACATTACAAAAAAAATTGTTTTGACTTTATTAATACATTAGAGAAGCCATCATTTACTTTAGAGAACTTTATGTATTAATACATAGTACCTGGAATTTATTTACATCATCTTTTGCAGTCTAAAAGGTAATTAGTTGTCTCCTGATGTATTTATTAGATAGTGTATTAGGTTGAAAAGAAATGGGGAAAAAGTGAGAATTGAAGTATGGAAGAAGTGGGATGGGGAGAAACTACTGCTATTTCACAAGGAAGCCTGGGAACAAATCATAGTTCTTGCCCTTAAAACTCTTCTGTATTACTCGAAGAAGAGTGACTTCCTATTTTTGAGGGGAAAGATTCCTGTGGCATGGTGATAGGTAGGAACTGAGCAATTGGTTGGCTTGGTCGGGAGGGTTTTGAGTAAATTGTGGCACCTGGAGGGAACTGACAAATTGGCCATCTGGAGCCTTGGGTTAATCTGTCTGACAATTGCACTGTTAACAGATCTGCTTTCCTAACTTCAAGTGCTTGATCTGGAGAAACTTTGGCCAGCTTTTGAAACATACTGTTATCTGATTGACCATAGGACTCCTTGGGTTTGGTTTTTGTTTGGGTTTTTTTTTTTTGTTTTAATCAGAAAAACTTCACAAAGTAAATCCTGAAAAGATCGGTATATTCTGGTGTTGACCTTTAAGCTCCTCTGACAGAGGGCTATGAACTAAACTGTGTTTCTGATGTCATGAATTCTGGGCTCTACCAGTAAATTTTCCAATTTTTTTTTCATAATGCTCACAACTGTGTGAAAAATAGTCGTTACTAAATCGGTACAATAGTGATTTAATCACTTAGAGTCAGTAATTTGCTGCTATATAATAATGGTCTCCATAGCCTCATATATAGGTATATGCAAATATGCAGCTTGAGTAGGAAATTAATTTTTATCTGCATTTTCCCCCTTTTAACTTCTTTCTGTAGATAGGCTTTTCATAGGATGCTAGTGGTGTGACATTAAGCCCCATCTTAATTTATTTTCAGTAGCTTTGAGAAAACCGCAGCGTGGTCACCTTGAAGAGGCTCTTTGGCTCTGAGGCTGGTTTATACATAAGAACTAACTCCTCTCACTGGAGAGTACCTGTATCTTCTAAGTTGACATATTTCCCATCAGACAATGTGTGTTTCTTTTTAAATGGTTTCAAGAATTTTATTCCTTATTTTAGGAAAACTTGTGGCTATTGCAGTCATTGATGATAAAAACTCTTCAGTGGAACATACCAGGTACAGAATTGAGTATTGGTGGCACTATGGGAGAAATGTGCTAGTATGACATAGGGGAATTTGGAAGTTTCTTAAATATTAAGAAATATAGGTTAAATCAGTGGGTTTAACTTGCAAAGGTTCTTTAATTTCTGACTTAATGTACTAGCTTTACTTAATTTATGGCTTGGTTGAAGCACACATGAGTTCACTGAGATGGTGGGAGTTCCTGTATCACTCTTCTGCCACTTGTTAATGAGATCACATGAGCAAATCGTGATCTCATAGCTTTTAAAACCTATTGTGTCACCTTTTAAACATAGACAAAAGTGCTGGAGTTCAGATGACTTTGAGATGAACTCAGTGAGTTTAAACAAATGACTGTACTTCACTCACATTGAAAATTAGGTTAGCAGTGCTTATGTATTAGTTGTCTGTGGAACTTTAAAGAAGGGATATTTTCGCTGGGGTTGGAGTTTGCTGATGAGACTGAGAGGAACAAGACCTTTCCTTGTCCCTTTCTGTTTGCATACACAGACTAAAAAAAATACTGTTCAAGTACTGTGGATGCTATTTTCAACCTTTAGGAACTAAGCAAGATGAGCAAGGTGGTTTTTGTTGGTCCTTTTTGCTGATGAGGTACAAATTGCTGCTTACTGGGGAAATCTCAAGGTTTATTGTTTGTTTTTAGAAAGAGTTTATCCTGGATTAACATTGCCAATTTTTTTCCTTCTAGACTAAAGTCTATTATTCAGGAAGTTGCCAGAGATTATCGGGATCACTTTCACAGGTAGGCATACATGGTACTCTGATGTCTTAATTGAACTTCTGCATTAATCTTTCTAAGATACCAGTCACTTTTTTTTTCTATGTGAAAAATGGTACAGTGCCTGCTTTTATATTTGTATACTGATACTTAATAGGACCATTTCATTAACTGTGTTTCATCATGCGTGTTCTAGATCATCACTTTTTTTGAATTACATTGCTGAGTGTGTGCTCTCATTTTCAGTTATAGGAAAAATATTTAAGGGAGAATTCTTGCTGAAACCCACTACTGTGTTTTCTTTTTCATCATTTCATTTTTAACTGCTTCTCATACAGGGATTTTCAGTTTGGCCATATGGACGGAAATGATTACATTAATAGTTTACTAATGGAGTAAGTAAATTCTTTTTTGAATATTCTTTTCTTCTCTTGTATTTGTTGCCAAGTGTAGTTACTTGAAGATAATGTTACAAAAAGTTCTTGGCTTTCACAGCTTAAAAAAAAAATCTCTGTTGTCAGAATTCAGCCTGTAACATAGTATCAGTTTTTTGTTAAACTGTACAAATGTATAATTTAATGTTAGACGTTTGGTTTACTGATAATGCTGATGGACAAAGCTTATCTTTTAGGTCTACTTTTTTAAATTAATAACTGTTAGAATTGTGAGCTTTCATTCTTAATGTATTTTTAAGACCTAGAGAAGCATAGAATACATGGAAGATGCTGTCTACACTTGATATGTACATGGTTCATTTTGAAATTTATAGGTGGTTTAACAAGATGCTTGACAGTTGCCCTTACTTTGATCCTTTTCTAAAAAATGCATAATTAGAGAGTTGAGTTGCTTGGCATTTGTAGTTAACTACGTGTTCTCCTCTGGCCTTTGGAGTTCTGAAAGAAAGGAAAATCAGAAGTCAGTATGCTAATTCTGTAAGTTTTCCAAATCCCTTTCTCAGGGATCAAACCATTAATTAAGCATGTGTTCATGCCCCTAAAGATTCTAGGAGCTTCATGTGGACCCAGAAGCACAAGGTCTGTATTTTTGTAGAATGTCTGCAGATTAACACCTGAATGCAATTAATTTAAAAACAACTGTCTCTCAATTAAAATTGTGTGATTTGGTTGAGCTAGTGCTTTATAATTGCCAAAAGTAAGACCTCCGTCACTTCCTTGATTACTTCTCCTGTGCAGGCTCTTATGTCTGTCTGCTGAGCTGTTTCATCCTGTTTATCTGGCAGAGAAGAATTTGGTTTTTTTGTCTGGGCAAGTAGGAAATTTATTTTGCTGATTCAACAATGAATTCCCTTCTACTCTGTTGAGTACCAGCACTGATGTGCAAAGAAGTAGGAAAGGGAGATGAGATGCCTGGGAGGAAGGAAACGAAGGGAAAGAAGACAGGACTGCCACTTGGGATGGTAGTGATCTAGTGGCAAGATCTGTTCAGCTGGGTTTAACTGAATCTGCAAAATGCCTGATTTTGTAATTTTTAGTATATGGAAAGTGGTTGTTCAAGTAGTCACCAGCTTTTAATTATTTTCTAAACTACTGTATGCATTTCAAGCATAAGTAGGAAGCTGCAAAAGAATGCAGCAAATTATGTTCAAAGCTCTTCATGTGGCTACGTGAGTAATTTGAGTTAAAAAAAAAAGTATTGCAACTGCTTCGGTTTGTCACCAGATGGCAGCAAGTGGAAATAAAAAATCTGAATAGTGAGAAACATGTCACAGAACAGGTTGTTTACTGTACCAGATGGGTATAGGAATAAATTCTGTTTTCTTCACAAAGACAAAATATTCTACGATTTCTGGGGACAGAACCTAGTAGACCCTGACATTTATGAACTTGGCTGTAACTCCATTAGTAGACATTGTAATTCTTCTGTCTCTTCAGCAGTGTATTAAAATGCTTTTGTTGGATTAGAAATGGCACGTTTAAAACCATGCACAAAAGAAGAAATCAGAATATCATGTATTTTAATAAAAATACATAAGTTTACTTAAAATTTTACTTAAAAATGCTTTTCAGTATTTTAGTGAAAGCAAAGATACAGCTTTTTGTAAGCCAAGGTATATCGCAGAGAATGTCAGCTGTAGGTGTATGTAGAGCTCTCTCCTCTTGGAACTAACACATTAAATGTGCTTTTATGAATGTCTGTATAGCATATAGAATCTGTCTATAGAGGTTATCTTTCAGCTGCTCTACAACCAACTCTAAGAACATCAGTTACCAGGCTGTTAAATGCAACAGAGATAGTGCATCTGATTAATAAAACTTGTTCTGTTTTGGCTGGGATGACATATTTTGGCAGAAGTCGATAACTTGTTACGAGGTGCTTGCAAAAATACCTGACTTGGTTTGAATGCCTTCTACGTAGATTTCTTGTTTGTTTCTAATAAGAAAAGAATAAAAGTTTAATGGAAAAACATTATATTTAGAGACACTTACGTTGCAGATTCCCTCTGTGTACAAAGTTTTGTTTGGTTGTTTGTCTAGAGTTCCATGTAAAGGATGGCATTATTTTGTTACCCCTGTAATTACCCTTATGTTTTTTGAGGTGGCACCATGCTTTCAGCTTCAGTACTGGGAGTAGAGTCTGCACCTTAAAGTATTCAGCTTTCTAGAAGTTCATAAAATTGTCATCTACAAGTATTAAACTTGTTCACTTTTAGGTTTGCATTTGAATTAAAATCAAAACTGAAAGCCCCACCTAAACTGTGGGAGAAAATTTAGGATGATTTCAGTGACTTCAAAGAAAAATGAGCATCTTGAGTAAATAACCAGTCTTTTCATTAAATAATTTAGTATGAATTGGTAGGCACAGATAAGACTGAAATCATCATCAATGTTACATGGATTACAAATGTACATGGATGGGACACTACTGGACAAGGGTAAAAATGTAGAAAAAGAAGGTGTGCATTGCTTCTCGTGTGAAGGAAGTATCTGAATTCATTACTGACAGATCTGTAGAAAATTGACAAAGACTACCAGTGATTTTTAACCTTGTTTAATGTATTTAAATCTTTCTTGTCAAACAGTGGTTTTTTTCAGTATTAAAATTTCATAAACCTGATCTAATTTTGAATTTAATGCTACAATATTAAACTGGTTTGTGTTCAGAGATAATTTCTAACATTTTTTCTTTCCAATTATTATATATTGCACATGCACATGAATGTTAACTGCTGAGTAATAAAATTCTTCAAAAACTCTGCTGCTCATATGCCATCTCTAAAAGAGCTGTAGAAAAACTTTGCTTGATACAGCTCATACTTTTGACTTGACTGGCAGAGATTGATTGATAAAGGTGATAAATTAGACAATGTTTGTGTGGGATTACATCTTTGAGTTACACTTCTGCCTTTGTGAACTAAAACACATGAAATGCTTTAAGCATTTCATATACAAGGCTACTGTCTGGGATCTCTTACTTTTTGGGAAGTCATAAGGTACCTGATTTGCAGTTGCTTTGGGTACATAAAATGCTGTAAGCTTCAATACTGTCATTGACACGGATGTGAAGGAAAAAAATATTAATAAGAAACATGCCTATACCATCCAGGTGTTTATCTTCCCCCTTCTCTCTTGCTTTTAAAGAATTACTATAAAGAACACACATGAAGAGAAGATTAATGGATTCCCTTTTGAAACGATGTAGGGATTACTTGAATTGGAATATTTTGTATGGTAGTTCTTTAAATATATAAACTGTCTGTTTTATGTTTGCAGTGACTTGACAATCCCTACTATTGTTGTATTGAATACCTCCAATCAGCAGTATTTTCTACCAGATAGGCACATTGAGAGCACAGAAGACATGGTTCAGTTTATTAACAATATCCTGGATGGTACAGCTGAAGTAAGTATTCATTGTGGCTTGGAATATATTGGTTGGTGTTTATTTCCTTAGATGCTAAAGTAAGGAAAAAATTTGGTTACTCTGATAGTTATGCATGTGTTTTATATTCCTGTCCTGTCTTACTGTCTTGGGTGCTGTCATTGAATATGTGATTGTAAATTCTGCAGTCATGCTGTTGCATGTTGTACAAAGTAAGCTATCTTTTGTTTATAGCATAATGTTAGCTGGCTTCTTTTGATATTCCTTTTACTGGTGCAGTTGTAAATGGAGAGATTTTTATTCATCTCCTGGTTTGCATTAAATGCATTTGTTTAAAATTTTGAATTATAGTGCATAATTCTACTGCGCCCTTTCTTTTAGGTGGTAAACTAATAAATGCAGTAGCTGGATGAATTAAAAGTTCAGATCCAAAAAACAGTGTTATATTTGCTTTGGATGTTAGAAATGGACACAAGCTTACTCTTCTCTAAAACTAAAAAAGAGCTGTCTTTTGTTAAAACAAGAAAGTTAATAAATCAGTTGGAATTGATGACTTGGATAATTTTTGAATATTTATTCCCTCGGTGTACTGTAAGTTGGACAGAAGGCTATGTTGTGTGGATGAGGAAAGAGGTCATGGAGCAGAACTTTCATTTGTGCTTCCAGGGAGAGAATGCTTTGCCACAAAGGCGAGCTGCTAACAAATAATTTGGCTGCCTCCTGGGAGAAACCTATGTCTGGTTTAAGCCCCAATTTCACTGTATATTGAGTGCTTCCCGTGTTAGCTGAATCCCACTTTATATTACACCAGCAGTTTTAGGTCATTGGGTGGTAATAGCAAATAATGCAGAAGATACTTGTCATATGGGGTACTTTGGTTTATTTAATCTGACAGGTTGATGTAGAACATATTGGTGGATTTATGTGCTGTTCCAGACTTCTCTGGCTATGCTTCCAGTTGCAGTGTGAGGAGTATTGCTGTAACTTACTTGGTGGTTCCTTGTTTTTGAGTTCTCGCTTTTTTCATGGTTTTTGAGTGCATTGAATTATGTTATCAGCATCTGTTAGACTCTTATTTGTATGTATCTTTCTGGTTGAAACGAAGTGTAATTGGTTTCTGTCTGTTTTTTCTTTTTACTTGGAGGAAAATAATTTGTGATGCCTCCTGTTTGTTGCTATAGTGTCACTTAGGTCTTTCTATCTTTTGTTTGCAGTATCTCAGCTAGAGTGATTAAAGATTGGTCTAAATTCACATCTCTGTACAATACAAAAATACAGGATGTGGCTTCATTTAAGCTGTCTGCATTTAAGGTGTCTGTAGACATAAAATGGCTACTTTGGCTACATTCTCTGCCCAAGAAATTGTGCAGGTGTTGAGGAATGAGAGTCTTCAAAGTATGCTGGTAAACAGCTAATAGGATGCAGACTTTCTGAACCACAGGGAAATTTCTGAGAAGTCTGGCATTCCCCTTTCTCTTCCTTGGGAAGTGTTGGATTATTCACCTGGACTTTATTGTTGTTCTGTATGATCCTACACATAACCTTTTGTGAGTGTCTCATCTTTGTGGACTTCTTCTGCTGTTTGAGGGGATTTGGTCAGGTGCCAATCAGTTGACTTCCAAATATGTATTTGTTTCTCTGGCTACTCAAGAAAGGTGAAAACTGGTCCTGTTCAGCAGACAGGACTTCTGATTCATTTAGTTATTTTGAACACTGCTCAATTAGGGGTCATTGTAGGTATAGTCTGTCATTGCTTGACACAGGTTTTATTTATTACACCTTCCTATCTTCTCTTTGCTTAGTTCTTAGATTTTTCTAGCTGTGCTGTCATAATCCATAAGTGGATGTTCAACAGCTGCAGTAGTTTTGCTGCTATGTAGTTTTATCATTGCTACATCAGGACAGTTGCTAGTTTTTGTTAGTGTTCCTTTATGGTAAGAGAGCAAGTGTCAGCCCACTGTCCAAGTTGGCACTGATTGTTCAAAACAGTTGTGAGAGACTTTTTTATAAGACTATTGAATAATCTTTGTCCAAGCTTGGCAAGTTGGAGCATCTGGGCATCATGAGATGTAAGAATAATTACTTTTCATTTCCTTCTAAAGGGACTTAAGATTACAAGGTCAGAAGAATGAACTTTTGGAATCATAACTGAAAAATGTCAGCAGTTTTGATATGGTTCCATTTGAAATTTCAGGCACAGGGTGGTGATGGACTTCTGCAACGAATCAAGAGAATAATCTATGATGCCAAGTCTACTATAGTGGTAAGTTTTATTTTTCATTGAAGTAGATGGTGCCCTTGCCAGTCAGGATACAAATACTTTTAGAGGGTTTTAAAAATATTTTGTATGAGTTGTTTTATATTGTATATATTATAGGTATATGTATAGGTTTAAGACAAATGAACTTCTTGATTAAATTTTTTAATGATATGTGTGATAAATAATCAACATATCTTAGTTGCTTCATTTTTCACTGCTTTTCTGTATACCTGACATGTATTTTAAGGGACAGAACAGAGAGAATTCAAGATATTTTCCTTGATCCTTTTGACATCCTTTCCTGAAACTGGTACCACGTCACTGTTCTGAGGAATGTTACATTTTTGGTCTAATTAGTTAGAGCATAAGGGGATTAAATACTACTCTTTGTGTAGTTTTAAAGCAAACATTTTTGTCGTCTTTCTCATAGGTTAATTATGCTTAACAAAATTTTGTTGGGAAGATGTACACAAATCATTTCTGCACTCATCCTGCACCAGCAAATAAACCTGTAGTGTGAATTTAAATTGAAACTCGCTTGTTTCTAAATGAGTGGCTTCCAAAATTCTGTGAAAGTGCAATGTTTAGCCACCAGTTTCTGAAACCATAAGTCCTTCTTCCTGTGCCATTAAGCTACTCCTCCACAGGAAGTTCTCTCAAATTTTTTTGCAGACTAATTTTTGAGAATGAGACAAGTAAGAGATGAAACTTTTTTTTTAAAAGTGTTTTTTAACAGTCTTGGAACAACTGTTTTTAAAGCTTCAAAGAATGCATAGGATATGCAGTTGGCATGTGACCATTAACTATCCCAATGCAATATTGTAATATTTGAACTTCTGTGTCATTTTTTATGAACTCATAATAGAAATTGTTGAAGGTGGGGGCTTCTTGCCATTTTTGTGGAAGAAACCAACCAAACAAACCTAATTAAAAAAACCCCACAAAGCAGCAACCATAATAAAACCCAAAACCCAAACCAAACAAGCTGAAAAAACAAAATAACCCATCTATTAAGATAAGAGGACACAGTCTCTGTCAGGGAAGGTTTAGGCTGGACATTAGGAAGAAGTTCTTGACAGAAAGGGTGACTATGTATTGGAATGGGCTGCTCAGGGAGGTGGTGGGGTTCACCATCCGTGGAGGTGTTTAATAAAAGACTGGATGTGGCACTTAGTGCTGTGGTCTTGGTGGTTTTATGCCATAGGTTGGACTTGATGATCTCAAAGGTCTTTTCCAACCTAGCTGATTCCATGATTCCTCTAAAAAATACTGATTCTTATTTTGGATGTTTTTTGAATAAATACACAGAATGATAAGAGAAGTAATGCAGTAACTTTATATATTCACTGAAAGTGGTTTTTACTTTCTATTTCAACAGTCTGTGTTCAAGAGTTCACCACTGCTGGGATGCTTTCTCTTTGGATTGCCCTTGGGGGTCATCAGCATCATGTGTTATGGAATCTGCACAGCTGATACAGAGGGAGAGGTATTTGAGCATGAGGGAGCTAAAAAGGAAAGTGGTGATCGGGAGCTCACAGATGAAGGCAGTGAGGAAGAACAAGAGGAGGAAAAGAATGGAAAATACACAGAACTTTCAGATGGAGAGCTTAAACAGAAAGACATAATGGAAAAGAAAAAAGACTAACTTGTTTAGGAAGAGAATTCTCTAGAATTTCCAAACAGACTTATTTATTGGCAGTTGTCATTTATTGATTATCTTCATGAAAGAGGACCGTTTTATCTGCATCATGGTAGTTTTGACTTGCATGTATTCAAATTTTCTCAGAAACTGACAGAAAAAAAATGGATGTTCTCTTAATTGTCCTTAGTAGATTAACAAAGAGCAATTTTAAACTGAAGAAATTTTCAGGTACAGTTCTACACCATTTTTGTAAGAGTTTTGAATTGTTCATTTCCAGTTCAGAACAGTGAGATAATGTTACTTGACTATATGTGATGAACTGCTACTAATATAGCACAGCTATGCACTCATTCATATAAAGTTAAAGCTGAAAATGAGAAGAGGTTAAGAGAGCTGTAAAGTGTTTCAGAGCCTGATAGCTAAAGACAACTTACAAGTTTTCTAAGAAGTCTCATGTTCTACCTGTTGCACATTATTATGGGGGAAAAAACCAAAACCAACAAACTTTTCTATTTCCTCAAATTAAATGTAAATTGTTGGGAATTGGAGGACCGTTCTACCATGTAATAATGTAATTATTGGCAGTCAAGAATGTTTACTAGATACAGGATGTGGGAATTATATGCTAAGTTAAGTGTTTATTAGTGCTTTAGCAGCTAAAAATATTGGAAAATTATGTTAAAAACATTTTAGAATGTGATTGCCTGTTAATTATTTTCTGTGAGTGCTTGCACACTTAGAGTGCAAAAGATCTGTAAGTTTTCTGAATCTGCAGCACAGCTTGATAAAGGAAGACATAAATATGACTGTATAACTCTCTAAAGACAAGCTTTTTGAATGGTATAAATTTATTTTACAGTGTTTACTTGAGATTATTATATATCTTTGAGGTAGGTAGTTTCATTTGAGGCTGTTACCTACTCTGAAGGAGGGAGTTAGTGGAGCTTAATATTAATATTGACAGAGATTGATCAGTGTAAAGAATTTTTGTTACCTGTTTCATCATAAAAGCCACTTTTAATACAAACCTGTGACTGCAAAAAGGACTAATTTGTGCCCAGGGCTAAAGCTCCCCAAGGATAAGCTATAAAGCAGCCTTTGGCATCAATATCGTGGAAAGTACCACAAAACCAAAACTTTTATTGCTCCTCCTCAAACTATTCATGCTGGGGTTTTTCCTTTTTTTCCTTTTTTTCCTTTTTTTCCTTTTTTTTTCCTTTTTTTCCTTTTTTTCCTTTTTTTCCTTTTTTTCCTTTTTTTCCTTTTTTTCCTTTTTTTTCCTTTTTTTCCTTTTTTTCCCTTTTTTCCCTTTTTTCCCTTTTTTCCTTTTTTTCCCTTTTTTCCTTTTTTTCCTTTTTTTCCTTTTTTCCTTTTTTTCCTTTTTTTCCTTTTTTTCCTTTTTTTTCCTTTTTTTTCCTTTTTTTTCCTTTTTTTTCTTTTTTTTCCTTTTTTTTCCTTTTTTTTTTCCTTTTTTTTCTTTTTTTTTTCCTTTTTTTTTCCTTTTTTTTTTTCCTTTTTTTTCCTTTTTTTTTCTTTTTTTTTTTTTTTTTTTTTTCCTTTTTTTTTTCCTTTTTTTTTTTCCTTTTTTTTTCCTTTTTTTTTTTTTCTTTTTTTTTTTTTCCCTTTTTTTTCTTTTTTTTCCTTTTTTTTCTTTTTTTTTCCTTTTTTTTCTTTTTTTTTTTCCTTTTTTTCCTTTTTTTTCCTTTTTTTCCTTTTTTTTTTTTTTTAAGGCTGTATTACTGTATAATACAAAATATGATGTCCTCCTTACGAGGCAGCTTGATCACGTAAGAAATTGCTATAGCACTAAATTAAGGAATTTTAAATAAAAACCATGAGTAAGCTTAAATAGACAAGTTCTATGTTTGCATAAATTTGGTGATGCTGTAGAATTGTAGCCAGGGAAAATGTATTGCATCCTTTTTCCGTGTGGGAAAGAAACTTGTTTCTTCTGTTTAAGTAGCTTGGTAACAGCTGGCTTCATGTTGCCACTCACGGTACCTTAAGTAGATCTTTGACTTGAAAGATTTTGGTTATCAAACAGTATAAACAACATGTAGAGAGATCAGGAAGTTTTTGGGGAAAGATTCCATGTCTGATGATGAATCCAAACTTTTTCCATTTGGGAGGAGAGAGAAAAAATGAGGTCATAGAACACTGAGTAGCGGGTATCTGATACATTTTTTCCCTTTTTTTTCCCTCTGTTTTCTGTCTATGATTGCCTTTTTTTCGTTTTTGTCACTATAGCCAGTTGTACATAGTGGCTGGAGTTTTCATGCTTTTTGTTGATGTTTTATTTTTTTGGTAGAACCTTTGAGAGGTGTAGGTTTAGCATATACATGAGGAATAGGTGTTTAGAAAGGGGTATTTTTTTTTAAATGGTATTGAGCTGCCGAGTTGTTTTTTGAAAAAAAAATTTAAAAAATCACTTAACGAAAGGCCTGTAAATTTCTTTGGACTTCTGCACAACTCAGTGCTGATAGTCAAAATCTAGGACTATTAAGGCAGTAATATGTTTTCTTTGTCTCTTTTTTTAAGATTTCAGTACAGATCAGTTGCGTATTTAATGTTGGCTCAGGCTGGAAACCTGCAGCTTTTGACTTAATAAAAAAACCTGAAGTGGTCACCGGAACAGTGCTGTTCCTTCTTTGGAATGCAATGAAAAGGAAAAAATACCTGAGTTCTGCTGCACTCCTAAGAACTGTTTCAACATGGAGCCTTCTTTTTTTGTGGTTATTTTTGTTTGTGTTTATAGTCAGTAGTAGCCAGTTAACTTGCTGGGAAATCTGAGATGTGGACCTGAATAAGGATAAATACTGTAGAAGAAATGGATCACACTGGGATCTGTTCAAACTGTAGCACTTAATAGCTGGAGTTAATAGGAGGAAAGCCTGTATGCTGGTCACTTCTGAACTCTAATGTCCATCAGATGTGTACTGAACTGTTGAGGATTAGACTTGAAATGTACTGCTGTTTTCATCAAATCCTTCCCCCACCTACACTGAACAAGTCATGGGGAGAAGAAAGGTGGACAAGTCATATACTGGGTGTCAGAAGTGATGTGAAATTAAGGTGTTTGCTGTAGTCACATAAGTAATCTAGAATGCTGTCTGAGGAGGGGCATTTTATTTCTTTTCTTCAGTCTCTAGAGGTTTCTTAAAGCAACTTCATTGTAATAACTTTGGATTCATAAAATAATGCTGCTTTTTTTTAAGTCACGTGTAAGCCTTTTGTTTTTCTGTAATAAAAAGGATTTAAAAGATCTTGTTTCCTTTGCTTAATTTACAGTGTCAAGCTTAGATGTTACATGTCATGTAGGAGGATGTTTGTTTTAAGTTTACTGTAGGCCCCGAGTCACACAGTGCAGAAATGCAGCTGGTACTTTGCAGTAGTTTGGAAATAGACTCTAGAGGTAGGAGTTAATACTTGCTTGTCTGTGATTTAGTGAGTGCTCTAGCAGTATAACACAAATGCATTTCCAGAAAAGAGATTTTAAAGTACCAGACCTACAGGAGTTTCTGTAGCAAAGGGAAGCTGAGTCAGCCTGTCCTAGCTTACATTTCCTTCTGGAAGCACTTGAGTAGTCTTGGCACTTGGACGTGCACAGTCTCATGCTGCTTCATTGTTTAGCTAGGCTGTTTTAACAGCCCTTGTCCACACTGTGGTGCTTGCTGCTTAAAGGACAGGAGGATGGCACTCTCAGACATCTGATGTGATGAAGATAGCACAAAAGTGGTTAATTCTCATGAAGTACTTAAGCAAAAGGTTTAGCTTGCTCTATTTTGGTCCAGAACTAACTTACCCTGTTCCTCTTCTGTCAGCATGTTTGGAGAAGCGATTGTATTTGGAGGAGTGGGAGGGTAGAGAATTGTTCTGTTGACAGCCAAAAGCTCAAGTCAGCGAAAAGGCTGCGAAACCAGAATGTATTTCCCTTAAGCTGTTGAAATCTACTGAGACTACAGATGTTTCAGGCTGTATTATCCTGTGGCAGACTGGTACTGGCTCTCAAATCTTCTCGGGGAGCAAAGCTGCTTTCTGCAGTTTTGTTCTTGTCACTGAGCACATCTCTAACAGATCGAATCACACAGAGCTGTGGCATCTCATACTGCTAGAACCAACATAGACAATTTTGACAGTATTGTGCTGAATGCTTTGTAGGGCTCCTGGGAGGTTTTCCTAAGCTGCCGAGGCAGTGTACATGTTCCTGAAACAATTCTCTGATTTCTGAAATGTTAACCATTTTTAAAAGATTGCTGTGACTATCTTGTATACAGTTTACTGACATAAAGCACCGTTTACCAGCTGATGTGAATTCTCCTGTTGCTAGCAAACTTCCTTCTGCTTATACACTAAGGAATTGAAAAATGGAGTTGCTTAGCAAGGATACCTAGATTGCAAGTATTCTACATAAAGCAGTTTTGAATGGAGAATTGTGGCTTTTAACAATAAAGCCTTTGAAGAGAAGCAAGGAAACCTCTAAGGTGATAACTAATAAGAGGAATAGAATTGCTTTGTAGCTCAGTTGCACGGTTGGCGTAGTCTTCATCTGGGTTGATGACTGTCCTGACCAAAACAGTGGGTGGTTTAGGCTGTCTTGATTTAAGAGATGGAAGCTTTGCTAAGCTCTACGGCAGACACATGAAGGGGATGAAAATGCGTAGACAGAAGTAATGGGAATGGGAGAAAGGAATGGAGCAGGGCCATGTATTACCATACCACTGTCTCGTGCTTTGGGTGGATGAGCCATGTTTAACATAAACTCCCACTGGTATGCATGGAAGTCCTTCCAAAAGAAATCTTCTATTCTCTACTTCCTGTACAGAGAGCCTTTGGCTGGTAAATTTGCCTGCCATACAGCAAGTAGCATTACTACCAAATCAAGATTATTTGTGAAAGTTTTTGCTGTTTCTCCACAGCAATGTACACCCCAAGTCATTCAAAATAAGATACTTCCATGGTCATCCTTTGTTCAAATCAAGAGCCAAACCCCAGCTCTGGTTTGTCTTAGGTTGCTATACTGCTAATTTAAAGGAATGACACTTTGTAGCATACTTAAATTTTTGCTAAGGTGGCAACTTGTAGTCTTAATGCTTTCAGGAATTAAAGATCTAATCAATAATGTAGGATATTTATTTTCATCTTAAAGAAGTGCTTTGAGTTTTTATAAATTTTAAAAAAACACATATATTGCAATAGTGGCTGCAATTTTATTCTTTTTACTTGAAGAGTAAACATTAATTCTTAATCCAAAATAGACAATGTGCTAGTTCATAGACTGTTAAAGCTTTAAGTGTCTCAATACTAAAAGAAAACAAAAAGACTTTGGGACTTCAGTGTGTAAGTTTTTAATCCCTTCCCAAAGTAATTATTTTTTTCTTTTATCATTGAGTCATTTTGACTTGGAACTGACTGTAAAAGATACTGACTGTAACTTTCTGTTAATCTTTTTTTTTTTTTTTAGCATGCTTTTATAAAAGCATTTGTTTGAATATTGTCACAGCATACTGTTCTTGAAAAATTGAAATGCAGACTGGTGATTTGGATGGCCACTGGGTAATTTTGTTTATTTCCTCTTTCCTTTTGGAAAATACATCTTTTTTTGATCTTAACTTTGCATATTGGGCCAGTTGAGCTGCTTCTCCTTAGCGCTTCTTTCAGGATCAGACAATTCACTAAACATATCCTGTTGTCCTCAGGTCTATATTATAGTCTACTAGATAACATTTTCTGAAAGCAGACTAAAAAATAAAATCCCCAAATAGATACCACTATCAAAATATCAGTGTGTTTTTGTAAGACATTTTTGGAGATTATTTTGTCAACAAACTGTTAAATCTTCAAGTATCAGAATAGCTTTCCTGTCCCCGAACAGAACATTTAGGTAGAACAGGAGGTATTTCAGCAAAAGGGTGGTCCTATGGTAGACTGCATCTCAAAGGGTCTAAATGGTCTGTACAGAAATATAAAGTTTCTAGGTATAGAATTCCACTGTGAAAAAAGAGATCTTCTTTATAAAAAGTGGGACAGAGCTAAGGCTTCCTTCTTTTCATCCACTATGAAAATTAAATTTAAGGGTATTTCCTGCAGAAGATAGGAGAAATACTTGTTGGCCCAGACAAGTCCTTGACAATGCATTAGTTGCTTGTAAGATGGAAGGAAAGATACATTGCCTTCAGTAGATTTTACATGTAAAAGCTGTGTCTGGCTCCCAGTGGACAAAATAATTATAAATTATGCTGTGCCTTTATGCAAAATTGTGCTTTATGCAAATAAACACTTGAGAATTGAGCTAAACCTTGAGATGGCATTACTGTGGTGCATTATCTTCCACCTTTGCTTTCCCATCTTTTAAAAATACCTTTTTTTAAAGCAAATGCAGAAGGATTGCATAGTTTTAGTCTTCATTGCTCATTTATGAAATCCCAAAATGCTTCAATTCCATCCAAAAATGCCGCAGGTTGCAAGAGATGGTGTGATATATTGTGGTGTTAACTTCTTAAGATTTATCTGTTGTTACTGTGAGGTAAGAAGTATCAAGTGTTTTGGAGTGGGTTGAAAAGGTAGTATTTTCTAAGAGAGAAGTATTGTTCTCTGTTGAGTTCCTTCAAGAGACAGAAATACAAGAATATGAGAAATTCTCTTTGGATCTTTAAGCAGCTGGGAGCTTCTGTAATGACTTAAAATAGGATTTCTAGCAGAGGGAGGGAGGGTAAGGAATACTTGATTTCTAGAACAGGATTTAAATGAAGATATGAATCTGGAACATAGTATATTACTGTTTTTATACATTGAATCATGTGTTGTTATAGTTTAAGTGGTCTGTCTTAGAGAAGAAAGCTGTCAGTGCATTCATGTAAATCTGTGTTGAGTTTTAGTTTCCAGAGACCACCTGGAATTCAAGCATAATTCAGAAGCATGGGGTTCTTTCTGTGGGCTGTAGCTGCATCAGCTTCAGGTGTCAGAAATCTAAATGCTAAGATACACTAAAAATAACATTTTGAGTGCTCACTTAGCTTTGCAGAGGTTCAAGCCATGTATGGAAAATTAATCCAACTCAGGCATTGTGTGTTAACTGATGGAGAATGATTATCTGTGATTTAAACAATCTCAAGAAGAGAAGTTGCAAGCCTTCTTTTGGTTTCACAAATGGTGGTCATGAGGCGGGAGGAATTTTTTATATTGACATCCTTAACTTGCATCTAAAATGTGTGATCTTGGCTAGAAATGTGCAGCAAGGCTTGTAAGGGAATGAAGTTTGCAATGAAGGCTAAAGGTATGGTGATCTTAAAGTAAGACTATTCCTCATGTTAAGCTGCAATGGAGGCTAGGAAAGAGTTGTCAAGTAAATGCATAATTAAATAATGAAGCTTGTAATATCCACATTCAAATGATATACTGCTCTACCATGCCAGTCATCTTAAAAGAGTGTTAATAAACCTGTGGTTGTGTCAGGATACTATGCACCTTGTTGGTAAGAAAAAGGGAAGTTTCCACAGCACTGGCAGTTCTTCTCACTTCCCTTTAGAAGAAGGAGTGCCTCAGTGCTGACCTTTGGTGTGAACTAGCACTGCTGAGCTCCAAGCCAGTTGCTTTTCCCACGCCATTTCCTAGAAGCAGGAGCTTGAATGCACAGAGCAGCACATCTGGCGAGCAGCAGCTGTGGTAGCCTGTGTCACACACGTGTGGGTCACCCCATGGTAGTTTTCAGAAAGAGTTAGAAGTTGGCCACAGTGAACAAGAGCCAGAAAAGTGGTGGTAGTAGAGAGTTTAGGAGCTCAGCTTTGACACCCAGGATGTGTGCTGCTGTGAACAGCTTTAATGACCATCTGAAGGTACAGGGGAAAAGACGCTCTACACACTTCAGAAAGTCATTGTTGCATTGCTGTGATGATGTATCACAAGGTAAGGAAGAATACATGAGGTGCAGAGGTGAGCAGACTGAAAAGCCTGTGGGGTATTTCCTCTGCTCAGGCCCATGCAAGCTTATTTGAAGAGTGGACAAGGCCACTCTTTTGGGGACAGCAAGTTCATGATCACAGAAGGAGGCTGGTCTGTGCCTGCTGGTCCTTGGGCAGTGATCTTGCCCTGTCATGTTCAAATTAGAGTGTAGACATGCCATGGAACATTAAGTTCAGTTTCTGGCCATCTTCCTTTGACGTGAAGTGCAGTTTTAAGTGAGTTACTTAGGCCATAGTTTCATTATAGTGCAACTTTAATGACAGTGCTGGCTTAAGGAGTTTCTATCCTCATACCTTTGTAGGCTGTCCTTCAAATTATGGCCAGGCAGACTATTGGAAAAGCAGTGCTGTGACTGGAGCAATGATCTGATCCGGGTGAATGCAGCTCCTCATATACAGAATATTGTGCCAGCATACAAGAGCAAGAGTTTGGAGGAAGTAGCAGAGTGGAAAACATTTTAATTGCATTTCATGACCAGCTGCCTATGCTGACTTAAATATTTATTTTGCCCTTTGCTTGCTCCCTCCAGAAAACAAAGGTGATTCATCTGAGTCCATACAGTGAAGAAACTGTGGGTTGCTGTCCCAAGATCCCTCTTTCAGTTGATGCCTAAGGTTTTAAGTTTTATATTTTTCAGATCCTGTTCTGCTAAGTATGTAACCCTGAAACTTCATATAGCCTGTTAGCTACTGTTCCCTCATACCGGTTAGACATAACAAACCATCTCTAGGTTTGCACTTCAAGGACACCTTGTTGTCCCAGACCCCAAAATATGTAAACTAAAGCCTTTGAACGGGGTGGCAAACTTGGGGTAATTTCTTCATTGCCTGAGATTTTAGTTGGGGAATTAACCCTGATATGCAAATAGACCAAACTTATAAAAGTGTGAAAAACTCACGACCCGGGATTCATCTTGAGTGTAGCCTCTTGACTGCCTAAAGAGTAGCCTCTTGACTGTACCTTTGAAGACCCTTCAAGTAAAGACCTGATTTTATTCTCTTAATCTTGTGTAACCTCTGTTTTCAAGTAGCCACACTTCAAGGCATCAAGTAGTGAAGTAATATTGTTTGTAATCTCTCTTAACACCTTCTTTCTAGGAGAGCTAAAATGGAAGAAGAAAAATCCGAAGCCTTGTCATGTTAGGCAAAATGCATCTTGGACGGAATATAACTGGGTAGGAGTGGGAAGGATGCACACTGTGGGGAGTCACTGTCACAGGGTTAAGATGACACTAGGTTACACATTTGTAGATGAATTCTGCTTTACGGTTCTGCATGTGCATTTCAAACCTTAGAACACCTGAAGTCTGAGTCCAGACTTAGCAATCTTTTTCATTTGTGCATGACTAACTTATGCAAGCAACTAAGAGACACGGGAGCTACATTATAGGAAGGAACAGGATTTTCAGACTTGCATTTTAAAAGAATAATTTGTTATATATATAGAGAGAGAAAACAAGTAAAGGATTTTTAGACCAATCCATCTGGCAGGTAGCAATTGCAAAATTTTTTGGTATAATTTTCTGTATGAGAATGTAAGAGCTCTATGAGGTGGATAGGGTCAAGGACTCTTGCAAGAGAAGGTCAAATGAAAATCTCAAATGTCTGAAATGCTTTATTTTGGAAACACTTTTCCCAAGTTAGATGAGAACAATGTGGTTGTAACCTTGGAGAAGCAGAGGAGACAGTACCAAATGTTATATATTTTATGTCCCTAGTAACTTGACAGAAAAGCAAAAGGCACCATTAACTAGCAGTGGCCAGAGATGTGTGCTGACCACTAGTGACAGCATTGACCCCTCCTTATGACTGAAAAGACCACTTTCTTCAACCAGGTGATCACTTGCCTGTTATATCTAGCAATTTATTCTGGTTTCTTTCACTTCTTTTTCCCATTCCTCTAATTTTCAGTCTCCTTTTGTATTTTCCCCTGTAATTCTTTTGCCATCTCTGCCCTTTCCTAACCCTTATTTTTTTTATCCCCTGTTCTTTCCCTGCTTATATAATAGCAGTGATAATTATACATAAAAACCAGATAACACTGTAACAATAAATAGTTAGGAATCTTCATTCAGGCTACTGTGTGACTTCTCACGTTGTTTCACAAGGATGTTGTTTCCTTTGTGGCCCAAAATGCTCAGTATTTTACATAGGTTTGCTCATTAATTTTGACTGGCTGAATTGAAAATAATGGGCTATTTTATTATTAAAATAAGATGAAAACTTGTTACAAGTAACTTACAGATTTGAGATTGAACAGATTTGTATGCAGTATAGACCACATCTTGTCTTTGCGAGCTTTTTCCTTAGGAGTTGCCACATTTCGCTCCTATATTTAGGAAACTGTAGAATTTTGGATTTGCCCCTTTTGAATTTTTGCTACAGTTAGTGAAGGATTTAAAACTTCCCTTCAGTGATGAACATACAGATAAGCATTTGCTGATTAGTTTTGTCTTGTCTTCAGATGATAAACATGGTCTTGTAAGCTACTTTCTCCCTAGGCATTTATTAAATTCCACAATTACTGTAGAAACAAACATATCTGCTACTCTTGTTGCTCATATAGTTAATCTTTGGATCAGCAATTGATGTTCAGTTAATTAGACTATGGATGCAGAGAATATATTTTTCAGATTGAAAAAGCAATGTGGTTTGGTTTGGTTTTTTTTTTTTCTCAGTCCTTTTCTTTCTTCCTTGTCTCCTGCTTTTATAGTTTTGAGTGAAGTCTAAAGAAAGGAGATGATGTGATCTAGAAGGGAGTAATTTTAATGCAATGGCACAGTGTCTGTGGAAAACACAATGGTTACTGTCCAAGAGTTGATGTTCTCTTGGCAGAACAATTTTAAATGAGCAGAATTAATGTTCTTTGTTTTTCCAGACTGCTGTAATGGTGCTCTGATTCTCATCTAGCCAAGGTGTATTCATGGAGGCCTCTTTCTCCTTCCCCTTCTTTGTTAACATAAACAAACTACCTTAGAAACAAACTACTGTGTCCCGTGCAACTGATAAGCCACGAGGGTAGTTCTCAGAATGAAAACATCTCATTTGCCTTGTTTGAGACATGACCAGTGCTTATGTAGTATTTACAAAAATAATTCCCAATTAGTCCAAATAATTTATGCTTGAATAGAACTATAAGATCTTTGTGGATTTTTCAAATGTTTCTACCACTGTAGTTTATTACCTTTTTGCAAGGTAATTTTATTTTTGTGAATTGATTTTTTGACAGTGGTATTTTGTCAGCAAACTTCTAGTTGTGCAAACCCTAAATTTCTGTGCAACCTGCAGAAATGAAACAGGAAAAATGATGATTCAGCAAATGCTCTCTTGTAGAATGCAACCCCCAAACATCAGAAAAGTTAATTTGCCTGTATTAACTAAATGTTAGGATTAAGACTGCTAGTCAATGTAATTTCTAGTATCTGTATCTGCTGCAATGAACTGAAATGTTCAAGTTTTTTATGGTGCTGTTTAGGCTATGCCACACCTCAAGTTTCTCAGAAAAAAATTGTATTAACTTGGTTCTGCAGCACTGTAGTTGAGGTCTGGTAAACTGTGGTTCCCGGAAATATTTGAACCATGGTCCTGGGAGATAAAAGATGAAGGTAATATGTAACTTAAACACAAGTTGATCTACAGATTCTTCAAAGCAAAACAAGCTCTTCCTTTCAACTTTTTAAAACACAACTGGTAGAAGCAGAATTCGAAACTATTTTACTTCACCCTCATTGCTTTTGCATTCCATTTAACAATCAGCACCTTAGTGCCCTTCTAGAGTAAGTTGCTGCATAATGGTAAATAAATTTATAATTTTATAGACTCCATATAGCTGCACAGTCGCTATGAAATGTCTTTATATGTGAACAGTGGAAGCATAGAAACAATTGAACTGCCTTTGAAACTGAAAATCCCAATGAGAGACAAAATATAAAACTTCAAAGTAAATTAATCATTAATAAAATAAAATTTTATACCTAGATCACAGGTGTTACTGTCACACAGGTAACAATGATAAAATGCTTATTTAAATTAATATCTATGTCTTTCCAGCTTAATATATTCATATGAGTGCAATATTAAAAGATTGTTTAATTATCCATTCTTTCAGTCTTCTGAGATTCAGGAAAAAAAATCACAATAATGAATAAAAAGAGAAATATATTATAACTGTCAGTCATTTGTATAATTCAATTTTTTAACAGCATATGATTCCATTACTAGGGAGATTAATAGAGAAAGTATAAGGGTTTTTTTCCCCCTGAAAAATACATTTAGAATGCCATGATTGGTCTCTTCCACAGAAAATAAAAAGAACATCTCTTTAGTTAACACTTTGCATTTTTCAACAAAAATTTAGACAGTTCTGCAGAATTGCTTGTGAGAACAGCCCATGGAATTTAACTGAGATTTCAAATCCTAATCTTCCAGCCGTTCCTCTCTGTTAATATGGTAATATCAGTAAATACCAAGTTTCTGAATCTATGTGTTAATGTGGGATCTTAATAATCAACAGCCAAAACCAGTCCTCCTAGTTCAAGGCAACTGAAATATAATTGAATATTTACAAGTAATTCAATTGAAAAAAAAGAAAATCATAGCAAAATTAAAAAAAAAAAAAAGAAGACAATTCAAATAATAATGTTTTAAAGCATTTTCCTTTAATGTTTTCTCTTTGCAATGTTCTAATGTTTATTCATGATGCCCCCCACTCAGAATGTGCTTTGTGACTCTTTAGTTAAAGTCAACCAATAAAACCCAGAAGTGGCTTTTAATGCTTTATGTTTGAAAGTAATTGGTCAACAGTTAAAATAATTTCTGTAATAGGCCAACAGTTTAAAACTCTAACATATATATTTGAGAGTAAGATGACTATCAGTTGAAAAATCCTACTGCTCAAAAGAGGGACTGCATTGCTACGACGAATCACTGGTTTGATTCAGCTCTAAAATACTTCCATGTGTTTAAGTTAGGATTGAGCAAAAGTTGTAATATTAGTTGTGGAGCTAAATTATCTGTTGCAAACCGTTTGCATGGTTTTTATAAACAAGTTTTCAGAAATGCTTTGATTACCCACTTGAGCTTTCTTTTGAGTAATCCAAAATAATACCTTTCTGTAGAAAGGTTATGCAGCTAAAAAGCTTGAAAATTACTTTGTTGTGCTGTTCCAAGTGGGCTTACAAAATGTCAAGGATGATGCTATTTCCAAACCAAAGAAAAAAAAAAAGAAATCAACCCTATTTTTTTTTTTTTTTTTTTTTTTTTTGCTGAAGCATGACTACTGTAACTCCATGCATTTGGTTTTACTGTTGTGACTCATCCATGAATATGCTGTTTTTCTCCATGCTGGGATACTCTTCAGTGGGCTTTCTTTAGGACAGAGGCAGCAAAATAAAGTGGGTTGTATTTAAATGTTTATTAATTTTAGTATCTTCCTCCTCTCACAAATTCTACTCAGCTCTGTAGTTTGTGAATGTAGGCATTTCTAGTAGGAAGATACTCGGTCCTGTGGTGCACTATGGAACTGTCACAGAACTGAAATTCTGGGACCCTTACATGATATTTTCTTCTAAAATGCAACTTTTAGGGCTGTCTACCAACTTCTTTTTTTCAAATATACTTCAAAACAGTAGAGTGTGAGTTCTTTTTCTGAGTACTCAATATCTCAATATGTAAGATACTTAGGCAGCTCTTCACCAAAAACTGGAATGCCAGTTTAAAGGAAGCCAACAGCCTCATCCACTTAAGTGCATTGAATGCTTTCATAAACATGTCTTAGGTCTGCATCATGTTTATAATACATAAATATTAGCTACTTTGGCAATCTGACCATAACCTCTGTATGATTTTTGTGTAGGAACCCCTGGAAAGGCAATAAAAATTTTTACTCTGTGTGTGTCCCCCAATATTTTCTATTTTAATGCTTGTTTTCTCTGCCAGTTTCACTAATAGGAAAAAAAGGAAAAAAAACCCAGGGGACTGATCAATGCAGTTGCTGAGATATGATTACACTTTGCCTATTTCTTTTGAAATTAATGTTTAATTAATTAATGGTAGAAAAATAAGTCAACAAAAGATTCAAAAATGTGCCATATATGCCTTACTTGGCTACATATTTGCACTTCTGATTATAACAAATAGTTTGTTTTGTATCATGGCATTTAAAAACAAAAAAAAAAGGCATTTTACTCCAGTTGTGGTTAGATTACTTTTTAAGCTGTGTTTTATAGTGATTCTTAATAAAAATGAGAAGTTAGGTTCTAACTTAGAGTACAGTAAGCACTCTTTTTTTTTAAATAATAACACATTGTTTTCTGTTTAATGGAAGAGCTTTTTTTTTTTATATGAACTGCTTAATCTATTTAAATTTCTCTTAAGGAAAAGTCATTCACGTTAATAATATGTCTAGTAAGAAATAATGTTATTTTTCTGTTATGTTCTGTCATTTTTACCTCCTCCTTTTGCTCCAAGAATTTCTGTATATATTTTTAAATGAACTTGAAAGACTCAGCTGAGTGTTTCAGAAAGTTTACTTGCCATGTATAGCCAAACTTTTGTAAATTTTATATCATACTGATGGATTGTCAGAAAAGATACTTTTGAAAGGTCACTACAGTAGCAGAATACAGATTTAAATACAGATTTTTCATGGTATAAACAAGGATTGATATATAAACAAGATAAATTTGTATCAATAAACACTGACGTGCAGGAAAGGATTATCTAATTTTCAGCAGATTATAGAGGACTTTAAAAATAAAATATAAATGACTTATAAACAAATGAGTGTGGTTCATAACTTTGTCATGATTTCCACCAAATCATAAACAGTAATTGACTATGTATGGGAAAAATCATGAGAAGAATATATTTTGGTGGGGAGTATAGGCAGACTTTGAAGGATGTATTAGATTTACTTATTAAAAAGATCTCATAAATCTGTTTCTCTGTATGGAAAATTTGCTGGGATTTTTAACACAAAAGGCAGAAAATTGGGCAACAGCAAGCATTAGGAAAGCCTGGTAGTGTATATGTGTCCCAATGTAATATGCAATTCATAATACATGTATGTCCATTAAAAAAAATAGTTAAGGAAAAATACTGCCATAATGGCAAACCAGCCCTGAGATCCAGATCAGCCCTGATGTTTTCCTAGATTGGAAGCTCTTTGATGTCATAATGAAAGCAGTGGAATTTCAGTACGAATGTGTAACCTGTTCTGCAGGAGTGATTTGTTGACCATGGTAAATGACAAATGTTAGATAGACGTGCTCTTGAGGTGCTGCCAGGCCTGTTCCTTCTGCGCACGAGGCTTTTATAATGTGTTTGCCATTACTTACACACAGCTAAATGGGAATACCCCTATAATTACAGTTTTGTGTGTCCAACATCAAACATCTGAAAAAATATATATCTCTGGTTATTGTGTTGGGATTAAACCACGGGCTGTGTGTTATTAGCTTGCTCGTAGTGCTTAATGCAGATTGTAACGACATTGTTTGTAAATCTTGCATAATATCCTAAACCATTATTGCTCTTGTCCTGTGTCCTATCTTTCATCATATTTTACAGGGATTGTGTTTAAATTATATTGCTGTGGAGGCTTATCAGTTTTAAAATTTTTTTATACCATGAGTATGAATAGCAGCCATTGCACTTTGGGAATTTCTTCAATGTGGGCAATAACATGCTCCAGGAGTATGTACAAACCGGCTTCATCATGGTGAGGTTGATGAAATGCAATGTGTTGCTTTGTGTCTTGACATGCCTGTGGTTTGTATGCAGTATATTGGCTTAAGAAATGCAAAACCTGAAATGTATTATTGCTTGGAGGAAGAAAACCAAATACCTGGAAGAGGAATAATTTTGAATAGATTTGATGACATTTACTTTTCTGGAAAAAAAAAAAGATTGGTCAGAGTGTTTGGAAAAGAGGGAAGCATTTTTTAATTAAACAGTAATCTCTCAATCCTGCTTTGCTGTCATCCTCTTCACAATTTTTGTCAAGTTTTCTTTCTGTGCTGATGTGTCTTATGCTTTAAAAATTATTTTTCTGAACAACTTCCAAATTAGCAGTAGATGAAAAGATCTATTTTCATTGAAATGTGTTTACTCACTGAGGGGAAATTCACCTAATTTTGCCATAATTGAGATTAGAGGGAGAAAAAAAAAAAAAAAAACCAAACAAAAAAAAGAGGTGCTTATTTAATTAACAATATGATTTTTCACCGAAATTGTGGAGAGGATAAAACTTTGCCGTAAGGGCTTTAGCATTAGATCACATAAGATTTGGAAGATAAGAGCTAAAGTCACACCTACACTGTTAGGTTTGAAGCAGCTTTTCCTGTATATCTGGAGGCTGGTTCTCCTAAGTCCCAAGAATATATTATGGCTACTGGTGCGTTGGTCAAATAACACAGTGGTGTGTATCACAAAAAACTGCAACGAAGGTACCAGTTGCCACTGGTAGTTTTTTTCTTTAAAAAAAAAAAAAACAACCAAATACCAGGAGTTGGTAATAATTACTTTGTTAAATACTTATTTGACACTGCGACATTAAACCACAACCAGCTCCAGATTCATGTCCATTAGGTACCTTGTTACCTGTAAATGTAACAGAAATTATTCTTGGTCTCAAAAAACTGGAGCAGTGAGGCAGCCTGGGAGGTCTTTTTCATTCCTCCTGGCAATCAGTATGTGTGCAGTAAAAACTGGCCTACCCTGAAAACAGAAGCTGGTGGTTACTCTAAGTTAGTTTCAGAGAGACATAGGCCTGTGCTCTTAGGTGGTGTTTTAAATTATTGTACTGTAGTAGATAAACTGCTACTTTTTCTGTGAGACGGTTTTGACTCCCTTTGCCCCCCATAATAGGGGTAGTCTGTCTAATACAAAGATGTTTTCCCAGATCAGTAAAGAGGAAGAGACTTGTTACCAATAAAAAATAACAGGTTAATTAACTATATTTGTTTTCTTCTCCGAAGAAGCACGAAGAATTTAAACTTTGGCATCATCAGGGTTTGTCTTCTAAAGGAAGATGACAAAGTTTGGAGCTGGTGAACGAGGCTGATGACAGTCACTACCCACACCCTTTGTCATTTTCCTTTTAATGATTTACTATTTGCCTGATCATTAGCTGGGAAGAAAAAATGTTTCCATAAGCATACAAGACATCCAGGCTCATATCCCTAATTACTATTCTTTGGAAAGATGACAGCACATTTCACTGTAATTACTGCTCAGCTGGATCTGTGCTTATGAAAAAGAACTCATTTCAGATTATTGTATGGGATGTTAGGATGGCACTCTCTAATGCGTGGTGTTTGAAACCAGCAAAAAATAGACTTGATATTCTTATTAATTCCTTAGTGCAGCAAAATTATTTACCACGGAACTTGTGAGTATTCAGTTTCCTTGCACAGAAATGGAGAAGCTCAATGTTAAAGAAAAGCTTTCAAACATAATTGAGCTCAGGATTAGATCAGATTGCTGAAGGCAGCTGGATTAGTTTAAAATGCAGCAAACCAAGGTTATGGCTACTGTAACTTCAGCATGAAGAGAATCCATGCTTGTAGGTAGCAAACTTGCCCAAAGCATTTTAGTACATCCTTAAAATGCCGTCGTATTTAAAAGCTGACTAGAAAAACTGGAAGGTGCTGCATGAAGTATGTGATATCTGGGTGTGTAGGTGTCTCCTTACTTATTTTATGATGCAATTAAGTTGTCATTCCACTACTTTCATCATCAAAAAATTTTCCTCAGATGCATTAGGAGAAGTTGCCTGTGTACAGAGGGGAGCAGTACGTAGCCAATAATTTCTGAATTATTGGTCATCTTGGTATGAAAGAATGCATATTCAGTCCTATGCTATGTTTTTCAATGTGTGAAGGAATTTCATTAAAAGTTACGAAAACAATTGTCCATGCCAATTTTCAGGACAAAACAAAGCATGGCAACATGTAACTAACACCTTACACTTGTCTTAACCTAGTTCATTAACTTAAAATTCAGTCCAGTGAGCGTAATAAAATTATGCACTGCATCCTGCTAAAAAACCCTAACCAAACAACCAAAACAGCTGTCTTCCTGTGAATTCTGGAATGTCTTTTGATAGTATAAATAAATGCTGAGTCAAGAATAACTACACAATGTTTTGCCAAAACACTTGCACTGTACGTATGACAGCTTACTGAATAACAGCCATATATTGAATCTACATTAAGATAAAGTAGTTTCTTATATCTTAAAACCTTTCTTAAAATAATCTTATAGGATTTCTTATATCTTTCCATTTTGAAGATGTTAGCACCTTTATAGTTTAATAGAGCATATTAATGAGTGTTTTGCTTAGTAAAACTTATTTAATATAAAATTAAGTGTGTATCAGAAACTATTGTTTGAAACTATTGTGTTATAGAAAAAATAAAATACCATGAAATGGTCGTGTTAAAAATCTGATTGTAGCCATTATATGTTAAGGTGCCTTATGACACCTCATATGTCACCACATATGACATCAAGGATCTTCTTGCCAAAAGGCAGACACCTCAAAGCAAGCCAAGAATGTTTATTGCAGTAAAAGAAAGCCTACTGACTCAGGAACTTCTAGTAAAGGCAGACAAGGGCCTTCAAAGAAAGGTGTTGGTGTTTATACCTGTGTCTGTACAGCTGGATTTGTAAAAGAGTTGGAAGTATTTGCTGCATCATTCTAAGATTATGTTTGTATGCCATGCTTGTACAGGAGCTGGAGGTATTTGCTGCTTTATACTGAGAGACATCAGCTGTGTTCATGCCAGCCCTGACTTATGTTGTGACCTCCTTTCATACATTGCCATTAGTGGTTGAGGTGACCTGTCTGTCCCTTATGACAAAGTAGTGAACTAGAAATAAAAATATGTTGCAGAAGCAGAGTTTGAGTTGGATGAGCAATCAGAAGTGGAGTGCAGCCTATAACACAGCTAAAGCAATACATAAAAATTCTTGCATCAAGAGGGAACGATGGCTATTGCTTTGGCTTGTGCTACTGCCTGTTTCTACCTAAACCAGCACTTCCAGCTCCTTACCCCTCTGACACTTTTTGTTCTGTGTCTTGTGCTGTATTTATACTGCTGAAAACAGAGCTCCATGTTTCACTGAAATCAATCGCTAATCCCTTACTATTGGGAAGACTGAAAGCTGAGGCAAATACCATTAGAGCAATGCTATTGATTGGTATTCCAGCAAACGTGTTAGTTTGTCTGCCCAAAACTGTTGTTTAATTATACCTGAATGAGCAGAGAAAACAACACCAAAGTGCCACCAGAGCCTACAAGTGAGTTAATATGCTATTTCTCATTGAAGAAAGTGTGCCTGTATACGTTTAAAAAACCAATAAAAATCAGGGTTTGTGTTTCTGATACAAGGCATCTTCTTTACTCTTCATACACATTACTGTCTTCTTTATAAACCACATTTTGTATATGTGTAAGATATCTACTGTAGAGTCCTGAAAGGGACAAGAATTTTAAGAGTCTGTCACTGTTAATTTTAACTTTTATATCTTTTACTCCCAACTACTTAAAATAAAACCTGATGATAACTACATATTTTTAAGTTCAAAATAAGCAATGCGTGGGAAATTTTAGAAAACTTGAGCAGGTTACATCAGTCAGAAAATGAACTCAGTTTTTCAGAATAAAAGTAGTTCCTCATCTCTATTTTTAACATTAAATAGTTCCTAGGTGAAATCAAGAGCTCTTTATATTGTAAGTAAGAGTACTTGAGACTTTTTTGCTGGGATGGAGATCTATATTTTAGACCTGTGCCCTAAGATGTTGAACTTACTCCTACATAACAAAATTTTTAAAGAACATCTACCAAAAAAGCATGAGACGAGAAAATGGATATTTTTAAACAACAAAAAATCTTCATTAAAAGTTGAAGCTTTAAATTAAAGAACAGAAATGGAGCCAATTTTCATTCTTCCAGAGAGCCTCAAATCTCCTATGATCCAACCTGGTAACTGTCTCACCTCGTTTAATTCTTTCAACTCCCACTGCTCAGACGGAGTCTCTTCCAATTAGCCTTCCCTGTACAAGTAACAGATCCATGGTATCTACTGGATTGTTGGGGCAGTTACACTGGTGGGTTATAATCTCAGTCTGGGTGATTTATAGGTTTCTCTGTGTGGAAAAGTTACTGCTCAGTGAGCTGAGGTTCGAATTTACAGTAGTGCTAGCTTATTCCAGTTCCGTTTTTAAATACAGTTGGGAACAAGCGCATTTGAAAGTGAACTTACAGTACTTAGAGTAGGTTACCTGCCAAATTACTCAGCTATAAATTCTAGCTTCAGTTTGTGAAAAGGGGTTGGGGCCTTGGTTTTTTGGGTTTGGTTTTTTTTTTTTTGGTAAACAAATGAAATTTTTATTTTTATTAAAACCTACTAATTGATACTTATGCAATGTTTATGGTTTTATTCTATTCAGTTAACCCGGTCACTGTTGCTACTGTTATTAACATACATGGGTTAGCATTTTACCTAGGTTCTATTCTAAATATGTTGACAATATGCCTTAAGCACAAATGATGTTGCCTGCTGTCATGGGGAACGTTCTGTAATTGACCTTTCTGCATTCTGCATATACTGCAACATTATAGGTGTGTGTTCCTCATCTGCACCGGAGATATTGAACAAACATCCTACTATATGGAGCAAAACAGTGGCTTACACAGTTAATGGAAACCCAGTAAAAAGGCTGAGACAAGAGAGCAAGGAGCTCCATCAGAACTCAAAATGATGGTCCAGCTAGGATGGGATAGGAGCTTCCTTGAAGGAGTTTTTGGTTTCTTTGTAAGAAGACTGGTGGTTTTGTTGTGTCAGAAGCCACCTATAATTATTTAATACTACTGATTTCCTCCAGCTTCTAGAAAGACAAAGCTGCCATGTACTTCTTAAAACAAATAGGCTTCTTGTTTAAGATTTCATTAGAAGCATTTCTTTGTCCTAATTCATCTGTAAATATGGTGGTGTAATGCTTGCTTACACTTAACAGAGTACCTGCCAGTGCTTTCAGGCTCTTTAATGAAAGGCAACTTCATTGCAAATTAATTTATGAATTTTAAGAAACTCTGGGTGTGTTGTGTGACAGAGTTCATGTTAGTATGCCAGCTTGTAGCCCTTGTAATATGAAGCTTCTAAATGTCAGATGTGGATCCCTAACAAATGTGCTTATTTTAGAGTTAACCTGTGGCATCTGATTTTTTCCTTCTCTATGCCCATTCCTTGTTAGACATGAATATTCCTGAATTCTCAGGAGCAGAGAGTGATGCCACTTAATGATTTCAAATATGCTATCTTGATAGGTATCTTTTTACAGTGTCAGTCATTGCTATAAGATCAACTCCAGGTCCAGTGGTCAAAAGAATAAAGTTGTATGACCAAGTTCAAAAAAGGAACTTTAGTGCTGCTTGTTGACACATGCGTAAGTTGAAAAACGTTTTTTAACAACTGCAGTTAACCCAGCTTTCCAGCAGATGACACTTTCACCAAAACCCTTTAACCTCAGTTCACATAATTTCTGATTCCTTCTTTTTTCCCCTGTTGAGCTGTCATTTTGTGTACCCTCTTCTTGAAAGGATTCTTTGCTTGGATTCTTGATTACTGCAACCTCTCCATTGTTCCCAAATTTATTAGTGATGCAGTGGAACTGCATTAGTGCCATTCACAGGTGTTCCTTCTGTGATTGCGATGCCCTGTTGTTCAATCCTCACCCTTTCCTGGTGGCTTAGTAGGCAATTGAAAGCTAGGGAGATTTTTGACCCTTATCAGGCCCGCCACCTGACTTTGTAAATGCTCATCATATGTCAGTCTACTGCAACATAAGTAATATTTAAAAAGAACACCAAGCCTACTGTAAAGGTAAATGTAGTCTTACTGTTGTAAGTCCAACATTGAGGTCATTAAAGAAACTTAATAAATGGCTTAAATTCTGAAAGTGCCTAAATCTTTGTAGTTATGCTATCTTGCAGAATTTTCAGGCCTGCATATCATCTGCTTTGTACGTGTCAGAGAATGCTGGATGTGTAAGATACTGTAGTAATGTGGCAGACAGCTTGAATGATGAGTAAAGTGTGAGGGAAAAAGATGGAGGTGGAGAGGAAAGCACCCTTAGCTGGGACCAAGGAATCGTCAACCTCAGCTTGGCACACCTCTCTGTCAGGCAGGGAGGGGAACTGTTTCTATCCAGGAGGAGACACTTCACACAGATGTCAGCAACCTGCCTTGGAAGTCAGCAATTGGGACACATCAGTTGTTTAGAGAGGCCATAAACTGAGAGGCAAAACCTTTCTTTGAACTATATCTGTGTCTCCTGTTTGTGCCCAGTCTCCCATGGCTCTTTTTTTTCGGGTCGTGGCCCTGTTTCATGGATGACCCAAATCCAAGTGATACAATGCAGGGCTTAGAAGGCAAAAGGAGTAAGAATAGACTGAGTACACCAAGAGAACCAGAATGCTATGATTTTCTGCCTTGTTAAAGGTTCTTATTTTAGGTGCATGAGACTTGGGCTTGACTGAGAGGACCAACCAGTCTGATAGCTGTGAGCTGGCAGCAGCAATTGGATGGCTCTGCAGACACTGATAGGCAGGAACTCGGGTATCTGGGAGGCTTTGCTTTGGGGCTGGGCATCTATATAATGATCCTGCAGAGACAGATAGGCACCAAAGCAGCTTCGAGGATCTAAGCAAGCATACTTACTAAAGCCAGTGACTCATATCCATACAGAAAGTGTTCTGTTCCTGATTCAGTTCTTTATTATTTTAAATGCTTAATTAAGTCTCTTTGAACCCACAGGTGCAGTCACTTACTGATGCTTATTTGTTTTCTTTTATTTGTCACAGGCTTTCATTTACCAAGACATTTTAGTCAGAAGATTGAACTAGATGTATTTGAGGGGATTTTAATATATTCTTGGAAACTGTGATCAGCTCTGGTACTTTTCTGTTTTGTTCTCTGCATGCTAGTATGTGCATTTGCTTGTAGGCAGGTCTCTGGCAGCTGAGTTGACCACTACCATTCCCATTTTGCAGGCTGATTGAAAGGTGATTATGTGTGTATGGCTGCTAAATTATTTCTTATGAAAGAGTGTCGTTTTGAATTTTTCATTTTTCAGTGAGTTGAATTTTAATAGTCAAATGGCAAATACTAAGAAAAAGAAATCTTTCAGATATATGAGAGGTGAATGAAATACTTAGGATTCAGACTTTTTCATGTCTGTCTACTGACTAGCCAAACATCTATAATTTTCAAAATACAAACACTTTGAATATTACATTCACTTTTATATGCATCAGTCATACAAAATTTTAACTGCTCTCTTCCAAACCCACTGTTGATGTGCTGATTTTTTTTCTTTGCTTTAATTTCTCTGAAGTTGTTTCACAATACCTGAGCTGTTAGATTATGCTTACTAAGTTATTTCACTGTTAGTTAAGCTTTTTCATTTCATGGTTTCTTAAAGCACCATCTAGAATCCAGGCAGTTATGCAAATCACTGAACATCAGTCCTTGTGTCTGAACCTTTCCATATCAATTAATTATTTTTGGGGTTTAGTTTTTTTTTGGTTTATCTGGGGTTGTTTTTTGTTTTGTTTTAGAGTTAGGTTTTTTTAATCCAAAGCAGAATAAATTTGAGGGATTCAAAATATATCTTATGGAGTAAAGCTTGGCATAGAGGCATAAGAAGGATAGGAGGAAACTGTAGCACATGTTCATTCTGGTTTTGCCAGAAGAAATTTCAATTTCATGTCTCCTATTTGCAGGCTAAAGTCTCATCACTGAGAGTGCAAAGAGAACACTGTTGTGGTTGTTTTGTTTTATTTTATAAAATATGCCTGGAACTTATATAAAATAGCACAAAATTTGTGTTAAAGTATTAACATGGCTTTTGTTCACAGATATTGTTGGAAATGGTTTTCATAATTTCAGGGGAAGGGAGGGAGAGTAAGCTAAGAAGCTGCAAAACCATGTGCTAGGAAATAAATACTTATGTAACATATAAATAACTTATGTAATTTTTTAGGCTAAATTTTATTGTCAACTTCAATTTAGTACATGCTCTCTGCATGTTTTACAATTTAGTTGGAAAAGTTTGTAACTGATAATTTTGTTTTGACCTCCCTTTGGAGGGAGTGCTGTGCAGACTTTCTGAAAGATGGGCTTTCTGCTTATATTATGATGAAAATGTCCACTGCTTATCGTATTCTGAGACTGCAAATTCAACTTTAGTCTAGTGTTCCTTATTGTTTTCCATAGTTGTCTGAAGATGTCTAGCCAGAAGGGAACAGTAGGTGCTGGGATTTAAGGCAGCTTTGGGTGGCTACAAATAATGGCTTACCCTGAAATGTGTTTAGATTCATCCTGGCTTTAAAATCATTTTGAGAGAGGGAAAGCTGTGGGAGACTGACAGTGCTATAGGTAAGGTACCAAGATCTCTTCCCTCCCTTCAGCCGCAGGACTCTCCCTAATAATGCTGGAAGTAAAAATGAATCATTTATGAGCATCAGTAGACACATGGGTGGGGCCTCTTTTAAAACTGGTATTTTTGTTGATGCAACACGTGTGACGGCCTCTTAGTTCTGAATATAAGTGTTACTGAGAGGAAATTAGGTTGGTTCGCAGAGGAGATCAGGCAGACCTTGCAGTGCGTCTTGCTGAGGAGCTGGAATCTCCACCAGTACTGTGCTTCAGATATCAGTACATGTAGAAGAAAAATGGAAGGTAAGTGTCTTGAAACTTTAATATCCCTTAAATCAGGACTGAAAGCAGTAATAATTAGATGATCATGTGTACTGAGCTAAAAAATTGCACATATTTTTGTGTATGGCATCAAGTCCAGGGATGACTTGTATGTTCAGATGTTCTTTGTGGAACTAGTGAGAAAGGGGAAAAAACAACTTTTGAAAAAAACAATTATGAAGGAAAAAGAGAGGTATGGGGAAGATTTGGTGAAACAACAGCCAATTCTGAGAAGAGGAAATAGCATGGAAAAGAATACATTTTATTTCAAGCATAAAGTACAAAGTGCTAGGTTTCAGCATTTTTCTGTGAGGATCAACTTCCCAATGAATACCTGAAGTAGTCTGCCTTGAATGAAGGCAAAATATGAATTGATAGAGAAAAACCTGTGACTGGTACTGATGGTCAGGTTTCTACCAGAAGCAGAAAACCAGTAAGAAATGTGAAACTGAATTGCCTTCAGTATTTTTTCTGAGCTGCCTTTGCTTAAGACAGCAATCCTCCTTTGTGATCCAGTTGCTATACTTAAAATCTGATAAGCAACCTGTGGGCTGACTGTAGAGAACTTCCCTGGGAAACACAGTATCTCAGCTCCCTGATGTTCCAGTTCAGCTGGATTACTGAGTGGATGAAGAGTAGCTGTCTTGGTTTATAAACACCTCCAGAGACCAGGCAAGGATCAGGTTCTTTCAGTGCTCTTGGCCGCAGGAATTTGCCATGTGCTATAAGCACTTTCGGTTTGACCAGAATACTTTGTGTTGTGGTTGACAACTGTCATTGAGATATGAGATTTTCACTTGAATTCTGTTGCTCTTTCTTGTCAGCAGGTATGTTGCACTCATGAGCAATAATGATGTAATGCACTCCTGTATTTTTTGGTTGTTGTTGATAGTGTGCATATTTTTATCATGGGTAGCGCCCAGCTCTGCATATTTTGCTGATCTCTGTTGAAGATCTGAATGACCAATTCATCATCAAATTCAAATAGTTAGATAAAAAATAAGATTATTTTTATTCAAGGAAAACAAATCAGAAAAATATGCCTTTTTTTTTTGCCCTTTCCCTACCTATTCCACCACCTCCTCCCCTCCCCCCACATTACCTTAAATTATTATTTAATTCAGGATGTGATCCTGGGAAACTCCACTTGCTTGTGTTAAAAATCTCCTGGTCCCAAGGGCTTAGCTATAAGTCTCCCCTTATGTGGATACACCCTTGGTTCTGGATGAGAAAAATTATTTTTCCTTAAATTTTAATTCTGTATTCAATGCAGTACCCATGTAGTTAGAGAAGTTGCATTGTTAGATTTTTCTGTAGGCTTAGCAGGACCAAACTTAACCCTTTAGAATTATAATAATATACAAGACTTTGTACATCAGTAAACCCAATTTCCGAAACTGCTGAGAATCTGTGGCTCCCATCGTCTTCAATTAGAGCGAAGAACTTTTGAAAATAAAAAGTTGTATGCAAATAAGTAAAGATGAATGTTGCCACCCATCCTTCTGGCACCAGTGTCATAATTACTCCTATGAAATGACTGATATGCAGGCAGGATGCCCAAGGGGGAATCAGCCAAGATTTTTGTCAAGCTAATCACAGGACCTGGGATAGATTGTCAGCATTTTGAAATGTCACAATTTCTGAATACTTCCTTTTCCACTAAGTTCCTCAAAGATATCTGCAAACTTTTTATAACTTTGGGAGTGCAGACTGAGACATTTGCATGCATATTTAACAGCAGTTAAAAGTTTCATATTTATAAATATCTATTTTCTTTTTATAAATCACTTAGAGTGTCACTTAAGCTTTTAAATACATACATTTTTTATCAAGGTTTTTTATTTATTCTATTTACTTTATTATTTTATTTCTTTTACAAAACAAACCCAAATGTCTCAAACAATAGCATGTGCACATTTACTGTCTAGCTGGGGTTGAAAAGTAACTGTCTGTAGACAGCATGTTGTAGTGTGTGGAGAGAATATTACAGTGCAAAGTCAACTTTTCAAGTAGAGATCCTAATATTGTCCCTCAGCATCAGGTATTTGTAATACAAGCAGACACTTTTTAAAAGAAGTGAAACTTGCAACACAGCTTTAAAAATCAAAGACTTAGACAAGTTTCCATCTGCAAGCTAGGAAAGTGATGAACTTGTAAAGGGACTTTTATGGATGTATGTCTCAAATTCAGTCTTGCTGAATTTGGAACAAAGTTTTGAATGAATTTAGAAAGAGTTTTCTCTCTTTCATCACTGTCTTCTCTTTCATCTAATCTTAACCACAGTCAAAGATGGGAACTTAATTATATGGGTTTTTTCCATTGTGCTTCTTTCTCTGTCCTGCAGTCATTGAGCTGGGAGAAGTCGACCTGAACTGTCCTTCCAACTGTCAAATACATAATACCCATTTCTTCGGAACTGACAGACAGATAATAAGGAGAGGGCAAGCCTTCAGCTTTTATGCTCGTTTCCAAAATCGGGAATGGGATGACTCCGTGGACCAGGCTGCTTTCACTGTGGAGACAGGTAGTCACTCCCAAACACTCTGTAGTCTTTCCTAGTCCTTTCCTGTATAGAAATATTTCCCATAATCTTCAGAAGACTTCTTTCATAGTCTTCATATTCCCATAATCTACTCTATCATGTTCCTTGTGAAGAGACTACCTTCCCCTAACTCAGGCAGTTCTTCTAATATGTAAAGTTTTCTCACTCTGCTAGAGAAGTGACAAGTGGAAAAGAAATCCACCCTTGGGAGCTTCGCCTTGCAAATGATGCCTAAGAAAATTACTAGCCTTTTACATGTGCTTTGTTTAGTCTGATGGAAGTGGTTTTTATTTTCCTGAAAAGGCCTCAGACCCTGTGAATCAAATGAGACAAAATGCACCTTCCCAATGGGCAGATGTCTGGATCAAACCTGCTGGAGTGCTTCCTACAAAGTTCATCAGCCGAAATGCATCAGTATCAGCGTGTTTCCTCCCTCCAGTGTCTGCATTGGCCGTTATATTCTCAATATGCAAATCACATCTTGTGGTCACACATATCAGCGGTGTCTTGGAGATTTTTATGTCCTTTTTAACCCTTGGTGTGCAGGTAAGAACTTTAGTGTTATCAGATTGTTTTAAGAAAAATAGCTAGGGGTGAGTAAAAATGTTGAAGATATTTATTATTTAGGTGGTAAGTAAAGGATTTAGTCACAGAAATAATGAAAAACAAGGAGGGATTTAACTTTGTTGGTTTTTTTTTCCCTCCAAGTTCAAGACTCTCTCAAGCAAATGTTTTGATTTGTTTTATTTGTGGTAGTAGGAGTGAGGTATATTTTTTTCCCGCAACTTTTACAGTGTCGTGACAGGATAGAAAGCATTGGGAAGTTTGCTCTGTTCATCAGGAAACACATTTTTACAGCGAGAGTGACTGAGCACTGGTTCAGTCAGATTGCCTAGAGAGGTTGTGGAGTCTCCATCCTTGGGGATATTCAAAAGCCTTCTAGATGTGGCCTGGGAAACTGGCTGGAGGTTGGACCGGATCACTTCCAGGGGTCCCTTCCAACCTCAACTACTTTGTAATTCTGTGAATACAGTACAAATACAAATTAAATTCTGTAGATCTGGCTCTGGTAGCAAGCAATTCTGGAGCCTGTAGGACATTGCCAAAATCATTACATGACAAATATTCACATTGTCTGTGCTGATTTGATCTAAATCAGATACACAACTCTGTGTGCTGAGCGTTTGACTTGTAGAACAGCTTAGTGTGAAGATAAATTGCAAGCTCTTCCATTCATGTGTTCTACAGCAGGGAGAGACTTAATAAAGATATTATCTAGCTGTAAGTAGGAATGAATTGTCTGTGAGTGCTTAAAGAGCCCACAATCTTCAGCATGATTAAAAGTATAAATCAAAAATTCTTAGGAAAGGAAAGAGGGATCCAGTGAAGCAGAAGATAACGAAGCAAGTAGAAAAATATATTTTGTCTGAATGAAAGCTCTTCATCTTTTCCAGACGACCCTGTATATATGGACAATCAGGCCCATAGAGAAGAATATGTTCTGAATGAGCATGGAATACTGTATGAAGGAGTTCACAAGCACATTACCTCTCGACCATGGCACTTTGGACAGGTACTTTTTGAAGACGTGTTCAGAAATAGATGTCATCCATATACTGACAAATGAAGTGTTATCTGTATTTTTCCAGAAATGCATGCTCTATTTGTAGTGCAAAGGTTTTTAGGAGCAGCTTGGATTATGCATACACAAACCAAAATGTCTGAGAATTTCACTGTAGCTCAAATAACTGGAACAAAGTTTTGTCTAGTAAAATCAGGGAAATTGCAGAATGTTCTGGGAACAAGTGAAACAAATATTGTGCTTCTGAAGGAAAATTATTCCATTGGCCAAACATAAGTAAAAATTATATATTTTTGCCTTTGGTTTTCCTTCAGGCAGACAGGCAACACCACGCAGACCATTAGGAGCTGTGCTTGATTTAAAAAAAGAAAACTAAAGGGCAGGAAAGGAGAGAGGGCAGCTCATATAAGTGAAAAAGACTGGATTATTGACAAGAAAGGTACTTAATCAATGTCAGCATACCATGATACCTATGTTATCCTCTTTTTCCTCAGTTTGAAGATGGGATTCTGGATATCTGCTTGAAGATCTTAGATATGGGTGCAAGTTACCATCATGGCTCTGATCGTGACCACTGTTGGCGCAATGACCCTGTGCATGTCAGCATGGTGGTGAATCACATGGTAAGACCTGTAGGGGTGTGAGACCTCTGAATAGATCAGGTCACACTTCATTATATTATAGAAGGACAAACTGCATTGTAATCAAACACAGTAGGGGAGCAGGGAAGATCCTTTCTGTGCTCAGATTCACAGGAAAAATAAACTTGGAACACTAATTTCTGACGATTTTGAGACAAACTTAGAATGTGAAGGCATAGTTGGCTATTTGGAAAGGTTGCTTTTCTTTTCTCTTTCTAGATAAGCAGCCATACCACTAGCAGTATCATGAAGATTCCAGAAAACAATGATTACCTGAAAGGAACAAAGCCATTTTCCTGGAATGGAAGTGTCCCTATTCTACAGCAGTGGTACAGTGGCAGATGCAGGCCAGTCAGATATGGGTACTGTGGATCTCTTGCTTCAGTAATGTGCACAGGTATGATATCTCAGTTTGTCCTTACCTAGTTTATAGAAAAAAGAAGAGAAAACAAGGATCAAAAACCTCTGACCCCAAAAACTACTTGAAGAATTTTACTCAGAAGCATTTTACTAGAAATGCTCCTGATAAAGCGTTTATTATCAGCCTTTTGCTTTCCTATACAGGACAGGCTGAAGAGCAAGAAAAGCAGTCCTGGTTTCTCTGTGACCTTTATATTATGCAGTTATCAATACTGGAACTTTTATTAAAACACAGAGCAAGTGCAGCATCACTGAATCATAGAATAGTTGGGGTTGGAAGGGACCTTTAAAGGTCACCTAGTCTAGTCATCTAACCCCACTGTGGAGCAAAAATTTATGCTTTGGGTGATGTTTGAAGGATGAGAAAAAACACTAAGTTATGAACAGGAAGATCTCTAGTAATGTCTCCTCCAAACCACAGAAGCATCAGGCTATATTCTCCTTTTAATGCAAAAGATGAGATAATAGTGCACTAAACTCTACAGACAGAAGACTTGAGTTCCAACTTTATACCATTTATTTACTGAACCTGCTTCTACATTGACAAAAGTTAAATTGAAGTCCTGTAGATGAATGTATATGTACCACACTATTTATTTTAAAAAAAAAGTTTTATTAAAGCATAATCAGGTTAATGATTTCTGAACTTAAAACATCTGGTTTTGTGTGGTTTTTTTTGTTTTTGTTTTAAGTTGGAAGAGTAACAAACCATTGCTTTCAGCTAGGCTTTTTTCAGACTGCTTTTCAAGAACTAAAAAGAAGTTTTGAAGACAGAATCACTCCATCCCAAGTATTGCTTCCTGTCCATTGTATTTCTATAACAGCAAATTAGAATATAAGATAATTATTTATAAAATAAATGAAGGATTTGCCTGATTAATTGGGATTTGTAACGATTCATTCATATTTTTTTTCTTACAGTGATGAGGTGTTTGGGAATTCCAAGCCGTGTTGTCACAAGCTTCTGTTTTCCTTGCTCAATTGAGAATCCCCTTGGTATCAATGAGATTTTTGACTCTTCTGGTAAAAATCTGTGTGGCAAAGACAAGCTATGGTAAATAAGAAAAATATAAAGCTCTTTTGCCCTTTTAAAAAGTTAAATGATAGGAAAACCGGTATAAATTTAGCAGATCAGTGTCTCTCTTTGGTGTATCTCTTTCTTCAGTGGGGTAATGCTCTTCAGTTTCCTAATAATACATTTCAAAACCATGAAATTACTACAGAGGCAGTCTGCTCAAAGTAGATTTTCAAAAAAGAAAAAAGCAAAACCTCTTGTGAGAATCCATGCTGCCTGCTTACCCTTCTCAGCAGAAAGAAATAAGGCTATCAAACTTAGTAGCTGTAAAAGTATAAAGTATATCATGAAAAGCTAGGGAAAATTTATTTAATTTTGACTATTATCATAATCACTTGGTTGATAACTATGTTGTCCTCCTGATGATCCTTATAATGGATGGCTTCATTCTTATAAACCTTTCAATTCCTGTTAAACAAAAGAACTGTTGGCATGTTATCAACTAAAAGAAGCATGTCTTGCAATCAGGTCTGTGGGGTTCTGGAACCAATTTCCAGTCTGAGTGATACAAACCAAACAAAACCACTCCTGTCACAAACATCATTAAACAACAAAATCTTCGGTTGATTAAAAAATTATCTCTGACATGATTTTCCTCTGTCATAAGGTATTAAACCTGCTAATCCAAGAGATATCTTTAATTGTATATTCCTTCATTCTACAGGCGATACCACTGCTGGAATGAATCTTGGATGGCTCGCAGAGACATTAATCAGTGCTGTGGTGATTGGCAGTGTCTGGATCCTACACCTCTGGAAACAGGCAGAGGTAACTTTACTATAGTTGGAATAATTTTCCTCAGATTGCATTGCTGAGTTTCCCTACTACTCAGGTTACAATGTATTATAACATTTTTGTTCTTGTTTAGGTTCAGCTTGCAGTGGTCCTACATGGGTTCGAAGCATCAGGGAAGGGGAACTGGACTTGGATTATGATGGTCATCATATGTTTTCTCGAGTAAATTCAAACTATGTTGGCTGGCTTTCCCAAAACAATGCCAAAAGAACAAAATTTTTCTGTGACACATGGCCATGTGGACAACGTCTAATCACCAAGAGCGTTGGCAGTGAGCAATTTGAAGATATCACTGGAGCTTACAAGTATGAACTAGGTATGATGAAAATATATTAAATGGGTTAGAGGAAATTTTACAGGGTAATCATATCAAAGTATCAGAGTAATCTCTCCTATGTTAAAATGTGCAGAACGATCTGAAATTGTCTTTTATTTTTGAGAAAGAGGCAGATGCTTTTCTCTTCAAAGATCTTGATTTTTAAACTCCTAAATATATTTAGATGATTCAAACAAAGCACATACTAATTAGGATAGGATAGGATAGGATAGGATAGGATAGGATAGGATAGGATAGGATAGGATAGGATAGGATAGGATAGGATAGGATAGGATAGGATAGGATAGGATAGGGTAGGATAGGATATTTCAGCTCGAAGGACCTACAATGATCATCTCATCCAACTGCCTCACACATCAGGACTGACGGAAAGTTGAAACTTACTGCTAAATACCTCTTTTTAAGGCACTGACAACCATGGCACATCAACCACCTCTCTAGGCAGCCTGTTCTAGTGTTTGACTAGCCTTACAATAAAGAAATAGTTCCTAATGTCTAGTCTGAACCTCTCCTGGCACAGCTTTGAACCATTCCCATGCTTCCTGCCACCGGACACCAGGAAAAAGAGCTCAGCACCTCCCCTTCCACTTTGTCCTCTCAGGAAGCTGCAAAGAACAATGAGGTCACTGCTCAGCCTCCTTTGCTCCAAACTAGACAAAGCCAAAGCCCTTAGCTGCTCCTCACAGGACATGCCCTCCAGCCCTTTCAATAACACTGTTTGTATGCATATGTTTTGGTCTCATCTCTACAATAGTTTAAAGTATTAGCAGACTTGAGATAATCTAAAAAAACCCACAAATTCTTCTAAACCTAGGATTAACGCCTTAATTGTTGCTTCTTGTGCCAGGTCTGTCAGCAAATATGCTTACTTACTAAATTCATGTATTATTAGCATATTCTGCTGTTCTTACTTTGGGCCACGGATTACTGACTTTCATATTCCAATAGAAGGGAGGAGTTCAACCAGCAAAATTGCATAAAGGAATGAACAGTAGATCACAGCTGATTGTACATTTGCAAGATCTGTGGGTTTTTTTGGTTTATTTTTGGTTGGTTGGAAAACAATTGATAATTTCTTTGTTTTAATGGCATATTTTGCCTTTTGAGAAAACTGGTAGCATCTCATATTCACCTTATCCTTTTAAAGAGCTATATTCTGAGTTTTGTACTAACAATACATTTTGAGATTTACATTGCCATTTTTAAATTTAACTACTTAAAAGTAAAATAAGGTCTGTAATTTTTTTTTCCCCTGAGATGTTTATTTTCTTCTGTGCATTCAGACTGCTGCATCTCGTATTTCATTATCTGGTGCATTTGTTTAACAGCAACCTGCTACTTTAGGTTCCAGGAAGGAGAAGCAATAAATTTAATGATCTTTATTATCTGGGTAGAATAATAATAAGGTTCTTGTGCCTCCAACAGATTCATTATCATGTATCTTCTTCAACAGGTTCTGTGAAAAACAAAGAAGCCTATTTCCGGGCTTACAGAAGAATTCACCCAGGGTATTGCAATGCTTCCAACTGTCATATAGAGAGAGAGTTATCATCTCTGAAAAACCCATTTCTGAGCGACTCTGGAATTAACATGAGGTTAAAGATGGCTAACTGCCCAATGTATGGTGAAGATGTCCAACTGCACTGGCTGCTTGAAAATTTGCGTAATGAGAACAAAACCCTGAAGTTTAATTTGTGCGCACAAATTATAACCTACAGTGGTTGCCCAATGGATCAATTTTGGAAAGACAGTGTGAATGTCACATTGGGCCCCAGGGAAGGTAAGAGGGTGAAATTATCTAATACCCTGTTCTTTTCAAGAGATAGTTGGATTTTAGGATTTGTGAAGACTTCCTAATAGTGGTGGGAAGTGAAATGTGTTAAATCTTGACAGCTGAATTCCCTTTAGGGTGATCACTCAAAAATCAACACAATGTCAATGCTACATGCATAGTGAGAGGTAAATTGTAGTCTTTCCTTAATTTCTCAAGGTTTAGAGATTTTTACGGTATTTTAAAATAATGATTGCATTAAAATTTTAATTCTGAATTCTATACTCAATACAGAGATAAAGCCGCAATTGTCTATCAGAAAAGCAATGTTTTCTTTGGCTAGAAGGTATCAGCCAGTGTAAAACACTTCTTAGAGCACCTAGACATACCATATGCTGAGAAGTGCAAATGTGTAGCAGAACATAAACACCTGCTTCCATGGTTAATATATTTTTCTGGAAGAAACAAGATCGCTTTAATTAAACCGCATCATTGTAAGACCAAATTTCATACCGATATTAAAATTCTATTTTACCAGGCTTTAATTTGCCTATATTTGAATTATTTCTTTAAGAATTGCACTGGGAGGAAAGTTTCCAAATTTTGCATAACAATAATAGTAATAATAATAATAATAATAATAAACAACCAACTAATCTCCTTGCAAATTCACTGATAGATGAATTGAAAACTGTGAAACTGATTGCTGCAGATAGCAATGTATCACCCTAAGTCAGGAAAAATCCTGTCTATTTTCAAAGATTCCATGAAAACTCAATATTTAATTAAGCCATTTGTAAGTGTGAGTTAAACTTTAGGGGAAGGCAGGTGGAAATATTAATCAAAAATTCAGAAAAAAAATTCAAATAAATTTGTTTTACAGTGAAAAAAATTCCTCTGTGTATATCATATAATCAGTATGGAAGTTATCTCTGTGATCACAACATTATGAAAGTGGTAGCTGTCTCAGACCCAGAGTGTGGAGAAGCTCTGATGGTGAGCAGGGATATTGTGGTCAACAGACCACCTGTTATTGTAAAGGTAAGGAACTTTAATTATGGAATTTGTGATCTAAGGAACAGACTTGGGGACCCTTATAGGCCACTTCCTAAGTAGTATTTCAATAAACTTGAAATACTTTACATTTTTCTTTTATCTTATTGCCCTTTTCTTAATTTAGCAAGATTGGTGTGATTTTTAAAGTAAAGTAAAAGTTGACTTAGTAGTGTATAGAGATCATAGAAGTAAGTCAGAAAGAAATGTGTATGAATAATCCTTTTTAATTTTTTTTCCTTTCACTTATTTACCTCATTGTTAGTTTTTTAAGGATTAAAAAAATATAAAATGTGTTTGTTTCTTTTTTAACTAGCTACTGAGCCAACCCAGACTGAAAGTACCATGTACTGCAGAGATCTCATTCTGTAATCCTCTCCAGGAAGACATGAAGAACTGTGTAATGACATTAGAAGGCTGTGGTTTATTCAAAGAGCCAATGACCATTGAGTAAGTTCATCAATTCTTTAAATGGGGATAATATTGGGGCTTGACTAAGGTGTGCAAGATCAGAACAGGTTTTGAGACAGACAGTAGTTCTGATTTTTTTGGCGTTTAGCACATGAACAGGACTTTTTGCCTCTTATTACTTTGAGACTACATTAAAAGCCTCACTCCTCTTGAAGCTGATCATCATTTAAACCTGGCAAGATATGCTGCTGCTTCATTTTTCTCAAGATTTAATTTAAGTGGATGCATCAAATGTCTGCACTCTTGTCTTTACAAGAATTACTAGCTGGGTTCCCCATCCCTTACAGTCCTATTGAGTTTATAATAAAATTTCCCTAAATATTAATGAACCAGCACTAACCACGTATAGGAATGATTAGAGAACGACAGTGAGAAATAACAATATGCATTCTAAGCTCATAACACGTTAATCACAGGAAACTGGAAACTTCCAGGATGCTGTAACATTCTAGGAAAAGTAGCTGTTCATTAATATGCATTGCTTGTCCTCATGACAAGGAGAACTGACAAAAGTATGACTAGTTTGAGGGGAAGAAATTAGGAATTGTTCTCACTGAATAATAATGAACTGGATTCCACAAAGCTGCCCTATCAAACTGCTGCAATTGGTAAGCAATAAATACACCTTTGAGGCAGAAGGCTGCTACAATTTTTAAGAATTCAAGACAGTACCACAAATGATTTTTCAATTCCAGTTACAGAATTGACTATAGGAGTCTTCCAAATCTTCTCTTAGGACAGAAATTTTTACCATGCTTTTCACAACAGAGAATACAATATTTTTGAAAGAAGACAAGAATAACAAGTTGTCCTAACAGTTTGTCTCTAAAATATGTCATAACAAAATCAAACTTAATTGGATGCACTCATCTGGTAGCTCTTAGGTCTCTGAGCTACCCAGGGTCCTAATTATTTTCCTTCTCTTGCTCCAGTTTGGGAACGCTGGCATCCAACCAACAGGCACGGACCATCGTGGAGTTCACACCTTACAGGCTTGGCAGCCACCGGCTCCTGGCCAACCTTGGGTGCCACAAGTTTGCCTACTGCAAGGGATGTGCCAAGGCCGAAGTGTGTTGCTCTGCAGGCCAGAATGGTGTCCTGCCCGTCAGCCAGAACGGGTCACTCCCAGTGTGTGAGAATGGCTCCGTCCCCATGAATGGCTCTGGGCCTGTCCCTGTGGCAGACCCTGCGTTCAACTCCATGTGTGAATATATATGTATCCCAGTGTGCAACCCAAACTGCAGCGCAGGGGGGCAGCCTGTGTACGATTTCGTGTACCTCCCTGCAGGCCATCCCTTGTGCAACTCCATCTGCAACCAAGGCTTCAATCCAAGCATCAACCCTGGTTTTGAGACGGGATGCGATCCTGGCTTCCGTGTCATATGTGAGACTGTGCCTCCTGCTACGTGTGCTCCAATGCCTCCATCCATGTACAGCTCCATGCCAGCCCCAGCATCCAACCCTGTTTGCACCCCTATGCCTCATGTGGTGTTTGAGACAGGTCCTGCTCCCACACACCCATCTGGAGGTGGAGGGGGGGCGATGTCCTACTCTGTCTCTGTCCCCACGAATAATGCGGTGAGTGCATTGCTGACCCACTTCATGTCTGGCCCCAGTCCCAGTGGGGCAACCCAGGCAGTCCCTATGTCTGCTCCACCATCCTACTCCATGTGCTCTCCAGTAGTCCACACCATCGGTAATCCCATGCAACCTCCAACTCCCCTTTCAGTGCCTGGTGCCTCCATCTCACATGTTGTTTGCGGCGCCACACCCTCTCCCACCACCCAGCCTCCATGTGGCCCAGCGGCCACCCTGTCCTCCCAACCCCTGAGTGCCGCAGTAGCCCACGGCATGTGCTCCCCAGTGGCTTCCCCAGTGCCCCGTGCTGCTGACCGTAGCGGCACCCCAACAGTGCTGCAGGTGGGCAGCGCCTCGGCATCCCACTCACTGTGTTCCCCAGCCCCCCGTCCTGTGGGACCCCCGGCATCCCACTCGCTGTGCTCTCCAGCCCCCCGCCCAGTAGGGCCCCCCGCGGCCCACTCCCTGTGCTCGCCCAGCTCCGCCTCGCTGGTGGCCGTGGGCTCCCGCCCTGCCAGCTCGCCCGCCGCTCAGCCCTTGGACTCATCAGCTGCTACCTGCCCCCCATGCTCCCCATCCCCACGCCCCCTGGGAGGTGCCACAGCCCGCTCCCTCTGTGCTCCCATCTCTCGCTCCCTCTCCCAGATTGTGGGCGCCTCCGGGTCTCGCTCATTGTGTGGTTCTCAGTGGGGCCCCTCCTATGACACCACCACTCGCTTGGGCTCCCACTCCATGTGGGCTCCCACCTCTCGATCACTGTGGAGCCCCGAGGGGCGCTTGGGCTACTCCTCGACCCGTGCCACCTATGGCACTCTTACACGCCCTCCATACAGCTCCCTGAACCGCTCCTCCTACACCTTGTCCCGCTCTGGCTACACTACCCTACCCCGCTCCACCTCTCCCTCTGCCTATGCCACCCTGACCCGCTCTGGGTTGGGCCCCTCTGGCAGCACCCTGGCCCTGGCAGGGTCCCGCAGGCCCTGGAGTCCCGGGAGGAGCACTCTCACCTATTTCAAACGCAAATATCTGTAACGGAGAGTAACCTGGGAAAACCCAAAGCCAGTGAAATAAAGCCTATATGCAGACACTTTGCAAGAGGTTAGAAATAGGGTGATGAAGAGCAGCGTGCTGCTCCTGAGCATTTATCTGTGGATTTGAGATGTGCCAGGAAGCAGGCTGCGAGCCAACTGCTGAGGGATGCATTCGATGTAATACTTGTATGTCTTGAGATACGGTACGGTGGAAGTGACAAATGAATGTGCTCCCCGCGGAGCCGTCGTGACAATAGTTGCACGGTGCAGGTAATCAGACTTATTTGCTCAGTCAAGCTGTTTTATAAATGATGCTCTTTCACTCTCTCTTCTCTTGATTTCTTGCAATGCACATTTCTCAGATGTCCCTGGGCTACAGCACTCGTAGCAAATCTCTCTCCCTGCATGAAATGTGCTGTCCTTGGGATGCTGCAGAGGTGACAGCAGACGTGCCTTATGTCTCACCTAACAGACACTGGGCCCCTGAACCCCAGCGTTGTTGTGGTTCAGGTCAGTTCTGCGTGCACTCTGTTCCCTAGTTGTGTAACACTGAAAACTGTGGAGGTCACAGAGCAACTAAATTGTTACAAATCAGCTGAAGAGTTTAACAGCTTGGGTTTTTTTTATCCTTTTTTCTTTTTTAACAATCAATTTAGTTTTACTACTCTTGATGTATTACAGACCCAGTATCAGGAATCCAAAGGTCAGATTAGAAAGTCTGCTAAATTCTATGAATAATTAGTACAATTTATTTGCTTTCACAACTGACTGATTTTCATATAGCATATTTCAAGAAGTTTTTCATATACTTGTATGCATTTAGGTTCTTAGGAAAAGCTCTAATTCCACAGCTGTGCCTTTTTGATTCAGTATAGCTAGAAAACTTAGAAAAAGAAGTATGATGTTATCCTTTCTTTCCATCACCCACCCCTCCCAGCCAAAAGGTTAAGAAGGTGAATGGAATGTACTGCGTCTTCTTCAGATGATGGTACTGTTCCAACCTTCTCCAGGTGTTTTAGGATAAGAAGGTGAATGGAATGTACTGCGTCTTCTTCAGATGATGGTACTGTTCCAACCTTCTCCAGGTGTTTTAGGAGTTGAAATCATACATCGTCATAATGAAACTATCCCTGAATTTTGGATTTGCTCACAAGAATTTTGGATTTACTGACATCACCTCCCATCCCTCCATTATTTTCCTCTAGTAGTCCATTAATTTTAGTAGCAAGTGTTAGTGGGGTTTTGTGGTAAGGTAAGTTTGCTGGTGCTGCAGAATCTTCAGCCATGTAGCAATAGTATTTCAGTAATATCGCTGTAGTTCATGCCCCTATGTGATGAGACTGAGTAACCTTCTGAGGATTTTGAAAAAGTGTCGTGTCACATGGTAGCTGTGAATGTGCCAGCACTATCAACTGCATAGTAATTCTAAGTATGGTAGAAGAAAGATTTGCCTGGATATTGTAGTAGAGTGATCATAACTCAGTCACCTGGTTTTTTACACAGTTTCAATAGTCTATGTTAGATATGTGCTGAGAATTTCTTTGCCTGACTGACAATAAAAATAGAAATTTAAAAACCACCTGTCATTCTATTGTTTTGGGTTTTTTTTTTGGTAATACTTATTAAATATAAATACTTATTAAAAGGTGAGGACTAAATCTCTGCAAGTGAACTGATTTGTGAAATCTTCCCTCCAATCCGCTTCTGTTAAATTTCCTGTTCTTTTCCTCAAGGTCTGAAAACAAGGCTTCAGAATAAGATCTGAAGTTAGGAGAAACCTCTAGACTTCCTACTTTACCTGAAATACTCAGTTTGATATTAGAGGAAAAATGAAGCCATTCTCTTTGCTTTCAATAAACCTTTCCACTTGTTGCATGAGTTTTTCCTTTACTCTGTAAAACTCTCAATCCACAGAAATGCCAAAATGAACAAACCTTTGGGTGGCAGAGAAAGAGGTAGAAAAGATACTAACAGCATTTACTTAAGAAAAAAAAGTGATTATTTTTTTGAAAATGTGTTAATAGTACATGGTAGCTACATAATTGTCAAATAACATTTCAGATTTCTTTTCCCAGTAGTGGCATGACTTCTCTGATGTTCCCAGTTTCTGAGAACAAGCCTGATTGCATATATTTCAGAAACTCCAAAGATTTGGTCACTGGAGTTGTTGAGAGGTGTGCAACCTCCACTCCCACTTTTCTTGCCATATATGCTGAATATGCATTGCTTTTGAAAGAAATGTAGTAAGTCAATTCTAACTAGAGCCATAGGGGATGACAGAAATTCTTTAAGTTCAAAATTATTCTAGTACTGAAGAAATGCTGTTGAGTCTGTTGTTGTCTCATACAGCCTGGCAATAACAACATGTAGCTTGTAGTCTCCCAGCAAAGTCCATTGCACAGTCTCTTACTCATCTGGGGGGCCAAGGGGGGCGGGCAACACATGGACAACTAAAGAAAAGGAATCCCCAAAACAATAACAGTGAAATCCCACAAAACAACAGAATTTAAATTATCTTCTTCTTAAATGTTTATGAATGAAAAGCCCTAGCCTATGTTTTATAAAGTAGCTCCTATGTCAGGAAGCATGGTTTAAATTTCCACAAAATTTCTGGTTTGTTTTGTGGTGGATTGGTTTATGCGTGGGTTTTTTTCCATAACTGGCAAAGTCAGACCAAAATGACTGTCTCAAATATACTTACTTGAAGTAAAACTCAGAAGAAATTAATTTTTTTTGCCTAATGCATTAAATATATTGAAGATTAACAGTATTCAGTAATGTGGTGTGATACATAAAGAAGTCTATTTTAGAGAATGAAAGGCCAACTCAAGCATGACAGTTATAGTCATCAGAAATTAAATACAGTACTGTCATATTTATGTGTTCAGGAATAAATTTCTAATTTTAATCTCAGTTCAGACATGGATTTTATTCAAGTGAGGGAAATATATTCACATTTTTCCCTACTCTATGAAGGTGAAAAAAGGCATTTGCTCATGCACTGTTATAGGTACCCTTTCTATGATTAAAAATTATAAATGGGAGTAGTGGAATTTATTTTTGTGTCCAAATGACATGAGGTTGTATTTATTTTAGAGATGAGGAAGAATATAATATGTGGTAATTTTCAGTTCTTATCTCTGGCAGTTCATTAGACCTTTACAAATCATTTTTTAAATGAGAAGTTTCGATGATTTATCTGCAAGTTAATGGTTTCACTTTTAATGCTTTAGGTTTGTGTTCCTTTGGACATTTGCTGACGGCATGCCATAAAATGCTTGAGTGAAATGTGATTTATTTTTATATATTCCATTACCTGCAAGAAAAATGTTGAAAGGTATAACTCAATGAATAAATTTCCTACCAAGCATTAGCTATAGAGGTAAATTAAATTTTATATATTGTATCAGACGAGAAGATTAAATTAGGGAAAACTGTATTAATCTTATTTAGTGTTAAAATCAAACAAAATATTTTGGAACATATACTATTTATAAAAATAAAGCAATTAAATATTACCAGGAAAATGTGAAAATATTCAAAATGCAAAAGATAACAAGGATTTATTTATTTGTTATGCAGCAATTTTATGTCTTCTATTGTATACTTCCATTATATCTGACTTTTCAAAAGTTGATTTCTTCATGCTGCATCTGCAGAAGTGTTTTTATAAAGAAAGGCCTTTATTTGTAGAAGGAAATCCTATCCAAATACTTTACAGATGTCCCAGCTCTTTCTTTCTTTCAATGCCTTAAATGGGAGGAATTTCTTCCACGCCTTTATATGTTCTTCCTTCTTCTTTGTCTTTGAACTGCAATGTGTGTTATGTAATATAATGTGCTTTTATGCTCATTTGTATTGAGTAACTTTCTGACTCTGAGTAACATCAGAATAAAAGTTTAGTACAGGATACCAATGCAGGACTGAAAACAGAAACTATTCCCAACCCAAGGATCAAATACAGTGTACGTGAACAGCTGAGCCCTCATTACTATTCTGTTACTTGTTTATAGAAAGAGTTAAGTCTGGTACCACATTAATTTGGATTTTAAATTATGTTTTGTAATATTTCAACTGGCCACACCTGTCTAACTTTTCTACTAATCATAACTTTTCCTTCTTTTCTCCTGAGGAAAGTTGCTGTTGATGGTGTTCAGTAGATAGCTTTATTTATTTGAGCAACCTGTACCTTTTTGTATGCTCACTAGCCATCATACATTGGAATTGCATGGCTCTTTTCTCTATAAGACATGTTTAGTGCAGGCTTCCTGTCATTGCTACAGGGTTTGGATAAGGAGCATTCACTGATGCATAAGATTCAGTTGGAAAAAACAGCAAAATTACATATCTAGAAAACCAGGAGTTATGCATAAAGTAAGGAAAATCTTCATGGTGTAAATAAATGTCACCACTAGACACCATTTCATTTTAGGAAATCTCTTCTGTCATTCTGGTTTCTCTGATTCCTCTTCCTGAATATCGAACCTCAAATTTCATTAAAACTATGACAATACGTCAAGTTGGCTTTAGATTAATTAGATATAAGAAAATGCTGATCTTTGAGATAAATAATACCAGGACTCCTTGCTGTTCCAATCTATTAAAATATACCAGTAAACTTAATCCATCATCTACAGCAGTTTCTGGGTAGAGAGTTCAAACACTTGCTATTAACCCTGACCTAAAAATACTGTGTTATTCTAACTGAGCTAAATGTAGCATCTTCATGTCTCATTTTTGCTTATCTGTTAATTTCATTTTGACCTTTTTTTGGCCTTCATCTCTTTTCTAAACCAGCAGAACAATTAGAATAGCTAGAGACTCCTCAATTGCAAATATCATCAAGATTGCAACAACAGCCCTCATTACACATTTCAGAGTATCTAACAGGGAATTCTGTCTTCAGAGCACAAGCATTACAAGACTGGGAGAATTCTGAGCTTTTTGTAATGATCTTGTTTCTTTCCTTTAGGTGATCTCAGTCAATTTTATAATAGCATGAGTCATTAGGGGTCCCAACTGCACATTAGCTGAATACTAACGTGAACTTCTCTGCATCACTGACTGAGGCCATTTGCCAAGGACAGTATCAATGCAGAAGGAATGATAAACAGGATTCATTGAGACCTGGTTTATAACAACTTCACAGTGAAACTTTATATGCACCTATAAAAATAGGTATGAAGTTTATTTGAAGACTGTAGATCAGACAGAAATAAGTTATAGAAGGCTTATTTCATATAAGGGAAATTTAGACATTAATGCCCAAAATTATAATTCTGAAATTTTTGTGATGGATACTGCTTAATTCTGTTGCTCTCCAAACCGTGCAGGAGCCTGATTGCTTCTTAAAATCTTGAGGTGCCTAGATTTATGTCCCCATCTGTATCGACTTTTGAGCAGTGAGATCTGCATTGAACCTGCTGTACTTCTCATTACTCTTAAGCTAAGTCAAGGTCCTGAATTTCCAGGCCAAATTCCCTTAAATGGTCTAATCCTTGACGTGCTCAGAATGCACACACATATATAACACACAACATAGCACACACACATACCTGCCAAGTTTATAAATAGCCCTGATCATTTGTATTTAAGTTACACTTTAATGTTCATCTTTAATGCCAAATGCGAGTACAATTCTAAGCTAGACCCAAAATCTAGGACACAGTTAAGTGTATTATCAATATCCCAAAGGATTTGCTTTCCTTCTGTTTCTCCCACAATATAATCTTTTTCCCCATCTGTAGCAGAAGGGTGCTGTCTTTCTGTTCCCCATTACTGAGGAGACAGTAATTTTCTCTGTCTGGGAAGGGCTTTTCTGGAGGCAAAGGACATATTCAGTTCCAGTAAACAAAGAATCAAATAGGAAAATACATCTTGATGTAAATGTTCCAGGCACTTGTGCCTGGTTGTACTCTAAAAGAAAGGTTTAGCTTTGTTCTGCTGATTTCCAGAGGGATGGATGTAGCTATTGCTTTGAGTGATGTCCATAATCCTCATAGCATAATATCATGGTGTCCCACAGTAGTAGGGAGGAGAAGAGAGATCCAGCAGGCAGGAATTGTGCAGCAAGATCGATTTATTTAATTATTTTACAACTCTTTTATAGACTTTTTTCTTCATAGTCTAATTGGTCAAAGGATCAGCCACCCCTTGGGGTGATTGGCTAAAATCCTAAAACATCCATTGTCAAAATATTTTCCTGCTGTACCATAAACAAAACTCTGCAAGGTCACAGGTGTTCATAGCTTATAGAGCTCTGCTAATATCTTCCATGAGAGAGAAAAGTATCTCGTGGGACTGGAAGGAAGCAAGAGAAATTCTTGCTAGCACCAATATTTGTATCCACAGCATAAAGTTTTTCCACCTACTTCTTTGCTAAATGTTTTTTCTTGGGTGTCTCTAGAAAGCTGAAGGCAAACTACCAGGTAACATTTCCTGGCTCCTTATCTGGACCACTACAACACTTGCCATCCAGATAGCGTCATATTCTTGATTTATTTTAGAGGAAAATGAATGAATTAATGAGGGAGAAGTTTCCTAAACATTAGTCTTTACAGAGATTATGTAGAAAAGGCATTGTTTGCTCAGTAGAAGTTTCTGGTTCAATTTATTCTGTCCTATATGCATTTATCTCAGTTACTTCCTTTCAAAGCTTGGCCTGTGTGCTTCTTTTTAGCAAGTGGCTGTCTATGAGAAGATTTAATTTGTAAAGATGCAAGTTACTTGAGTTGCTTTTAGATATCATTTTTATCGGCTGTATCTTGGCTGATAGAGCTCTAGAAAGCTGACAGAGGAAAATGTTTGCAAAAACCTTGTGCCAGGTATAGCCTTTGAAGATGAAATAATTTTTATAGTTACAGATACACCTATCAAAATGTATATATTTCCATCTGCATAAGATGTAAAATTAAGTAGAAAAATGTTAATTGTGTATGAAATGTCCTAACAGCCGCAGTCTGCAGTTGTTCAGTCAGTGCAGTAGAATCTCAGTCACGTACAGATGCCTCCAGCTCCATGGGGCCTGCTGCTGCCATGGCTGAAGGATTAGCACACACTGGTGTTCTAAGTAGAGAGGATCCATATCTGGAGAACAAGCAAGTTTGAAATTATTTGCAAATCTCTACTCAAGGTCAAGTGGTGGAAGTATTAAATAGTTTACATTTGTGTTATTTTGGTTATATAGAACAGCTAAGGAGCTTTGACTTATTTTTCCTTGTTTTTTTTTTTTTTAATTTCAGTAGAACAACTGCTAATACTAAGAGTACTAGTAAATGATACTCCTAGTACTAATACATAAAACAACTTCTGAATGTGTGGATGATACTTTTCTGCCAATTTTAAAGCTCATGATTTATTGACTATGTGTCTTGGGGTGAATGTATAATATGGTATTCCCTATTGTCTGCCCTATGCCAGACATGAATCCTGTGCCTTTCTGTGTCTTTAAGCTGGGTCAGAGAAAGGAAAAAAAGAAAAACCAAAAACGGAGCAGTTTTGTGTTCAAGGGCACACGCACTCCCCTGCATTCCTGGCTGCTACAGAGCGAAGGAAGCACCTTCCTGCTTTTAGCCAGCTGTACTAGTTTGAAAATAAACCAGTGGGAGGCACCAAGTCAGAATAACAATTTAATGGGGAAATTAAAGAAAAGGAAAAAATAAAAGAAAATGCTGGTTCAAACTGACAGAGTCAAGATACAACCTGAGTCCCTGTTAGTCAGGGTGGTGGTAGCAGTCTGGTGGAATGGTGGCTGCAGTCCTCTGAAGGAGTGATCCTGTAGAAAAGGGGTCTGCTCTTCCTCAGAAGGTCCAGTGGTGGCTATGTAGCACCTGTCCTCTGGAAATCCAGTGGAAAGGATTGTCTCTGGTGCTCAGAGTCCCAGTTATATCCACGATGGGATGCTTGGTTCCTCCCTCTGGGTGGAGCATCTCACAATGGGGTAATGAGTCATGAGGCCAAGTGTTGATTAGGCTCATTAACAGAAGATGGTCCGGAGGGAGTTATCTCTGAGTCATGCAGCAGGACAATGATGGGCCATTAACAGCAAGATAGTCTGGGGTGAGGAGGCAAGGAAACACTGCCCCACCTGATTTCCACAGCTCATGAGGATGGTAATAGAATACACTGCAACCCAGGACACCAGCTCTTGGCTCCTTTTCTCAGGAAAGAGATGGAGAGTTAAACTCCTTTGCTTTTCAGCTAGTCTGCAAGCTGAGGCAAGAGAGTTTTTCCCTGGAACTTTGGCTTCTTCTTCTCCTTCTCTTCTAGACTGTTCAGCAACCCCAAAATGTCATCAGGAGGCCCTATACCATGGCCGAGAGAGGCCCACACTGAACCCCAGCTCCAGAAAGGAAAGAGCCACATCCACAAAGGCTTTGAATTTTACCAAATTCTCTCTACAGTGAGAAGTTTTATTATTTAATGTTATTCTCTTTTTTTTCTCCTGTGCCTACATGCACTCTGCTTGTTAAATAAATAACTTTTTTTTTCACTTTCCTCCGAGGAAAATTCTTTCCTAACCTGGTAAGAGAGGGGTGGCTGTAACCTGCCTTCTATCAGAGGACGTTCATTTCGGACGTTCCTCTGAATTTGTCTCAAAATGAGACGCTATGTTTTCATTTAAAAAGTTTAGTTTACTCAATTTGGTCTCGTGTTTAAAAATAAGCTACAATAGGGCTAAGGCACTGACCTTCCTTTCACAAGTATAGACACACATATTGGTATACTGGATCTAAAATCTCTTGCATATAAATATTTAAAAGTGAAAAGATTATACTTTCAGTTGTAACGTGAAGAATTCTTTGACATCTCTACAGTGGAGAATTTCCCAAACATTTAAACTCCTCTTAAAATTGTAAAGAGTATTTTAAATTGCCAAATTATCTGGGGTTTTCTTTGTGTGTATTAGCAAATATCTGAAAATAAGAATAAAAACATCAAATCTTTTTGTTGTAATATAAAAGCAGATAATGGAAAGGAGGGTGTACTTTTTTGTTATTTCATTTTAAAGCACTTCAGAGCTAAGAACATGAAAATTTTCAGCAATACATGTGAGATACAGTGCAAATTGTTTGTCATCTTGGGAGTAAGACAAAATTTGACAACCTATACTTAACACAGCTAGACATTTCTGCATTAATAAAAAAATTGAAGAGGCAAACTCCATTTGGATTGCAAATTTTAAGATGCTTTTTCTGAGCTTTTATTTGAGCTCAAGAGTTTTATCAGAAACTATTAAAGTGTAAATTGCAGCTGGTAAACCCCTATTATTATTTTGAAAAAGAAAAGGAGCTCTTCCTTAATGAGAGATCGGAGATGCTTCGTTATCTAGCACAATGTTGTGTTTGATTAAAAGATAATGACATTGGGAACACATCTTTTTTGGATTTTAGTTGCTGCTCAAGTCAGGATATGAATCTATATTAAGTGCACTTTAGTAGAATAATGTTTAAGTAAGCATTATCTTCACCTCTCTCATTGGGACTGAAACGTGCATTTAAAACAGAGCAACTTTTAATTATTTGACTGAGTTGTACCTGATGTGAAGCTACTATTCACCATATGGCTCAATGAATCCCTAGTTAATAAGCTGTGAATGCTATATCCAAAAGATCATAGAGAAAGTGAAATATGACCATTTTAATTCTAAACCACATGTCTCAGATATTAAAAGAAGGAAAACTACTAGGTGGTTTGTGATATTGGCTTGGAAGGAAAGAATTATTTGGTTTTGTTTAAAAAAAATATAGAATAATACACAAGGGATATTTTTTATGACAAAAAAAATCTGGTTAAAGCAATACTAAAGAGAAAAAAAGGTAATATACTTACTACTGTAAGTATTTTTATTTTTCTCCAAATAGAAAACATTCTTTGTGTTGACTCACAAGTTCAAGTGACTTGGGAGGCAGGACCAAAATGTGTGTTTTTGTCTAAAAAAAACATTTTGAGGGATAGCACTAAAATATTGAAGTATTTAGGGTGTGAATGTGAAGGTTAAAATTAAACCTCATCAAAGTATTGAAGTTTTTTGGAAGGCAATAATTGATATCCTGTTGTAGACATTCCTGGTATCTAAAATCAGTATATAATGATGCTAAAATAGCCTCTTTTAATTAAGAAATTTTTACATCTACTTTCCAATGTCTGGTAGAATATACATACTCTCAAAAGAGTAAAAATTTTTGTTGTATATACTTGATTTACTATTTAGAAAATCTGCTTGAGCTTTCTGGAAATGCAGAGCTTGTACTCCAACTTTTGACCTTGCCTAACATCTGTCAATGTTAAAATCCTTGATTTTAAATTTGCTGGATTAAGGATTTTGCATTTAATGTGAGTCTTTCTCCATTTTGTGTTATTTATATCCAAGATTATTGAACTTGGTGTCAAACTCTTTCTTTGACAGATGTTCACTGGGAATATTTCTCCTTTTTGAGATTATAAGAAATTTGAATTTGTATTTTCTGTTTATGAGAGATTACTCTACTTGTCTTACATCTTATAATTGCTTTGTTATCTGGTCTTTCATTCTGGAAATGTTGTCTTATAGCTGATGACCATGGGATTAAACCCCAAGAAGGAACAGCATAACATTTCAGAGCCTTCCTGTGTGCAAGTCTTCCCTCACCCACCCACTTGAAGGGCTTGTCGTGGGCTGGGGTCCAGCCTGGTGCAGTCGTGCAGCTATGCAGCCGTGCAGCCATGCAGCAGAACTGTGTGCAAGTGGCTGAGAGAGGCAAGGTCCTCCCTGTCTTCACTCTGACCTCCTTTGAAGCTGCAGCTCTTGCCCTTGGTCTTGCCTGAGCTGGTTGGCAGTAATCCCTGAGCCTCCTACCTCTTCATTCCTGACCCTGACCACCACCCCATCCTAGCTTCAGCTCATCCCCATTCCCGTGTCCCTGCCAAGCCATCCTGCAGCTGTGACCCTGCTCAGGCTCTGCTCTACCCTTTCTGATCAGGAGCCATGGGAGCAGATCCCATGCTGGTGAGGTCCCTGCCCTGTTGGCAACACCGTCGCACGTGGCTCTCTGCTCGACGCTATCGCAGCTTTCTGACAATCATGCTGACCTCTGGTCAGAATTTTGATTCTTCCCATTTTCTTCTAGGACTGATTTTGCTAAATATTCCATGGAGAATCTTCTTTTATTTCAGACCTGACATCATTGGGAGAATGGGACAGCCTGCTGATGCATAAAATCACATTAGATGTCTTTCTTTCTTGACTCATTCACAGCTTGACGTGGCTCCTACAGATATCAGTGTCTGAAGTCCTGCTGGATTCAGTGGAGCAGGAAGAAACCTGTAGAATTTTACTGGATGAGCACTGCGTGTATGAAGGGCATATGAAATCTAATAATAATGCTTTACTACCTGAAAATTTTATTCTAAGTGTAATATTTATTACCTGTATTCCAGCAAGACTTTCACAATACTTTTTTTTTGCATTAGCAATTTATCATCCTCTTCATTAGTAATATATCATGTGCATAAGTATTTATTACAGTTTGTCTCTTGGCTGAAATTACATTTGAGAATGAAGATATAAATGATTTATTGACACAGAAGAATACTAATTACTGACAAAATCCCTGGAAAATTGGGATAACATGGAGCTTTAGCATTGAGATGTTAGTATCTCTGCCTCCAATAAATTTTCAACCTTAATGTGTGCCTGTGAAGAATAAATATCACAGCCTTACTCATAATAAATATTGAGAGAGAAAATGTGTCTCAAACAAAAAAAAATATACGATAGAACTTTAGAAAGAAAGAACTTGAGGTAGAATAAGATGTTGATTTTGTACTTGATATTTTCTGTTGAAGAAGTTATCTGCTTGAAAGGCAGAAGTCCTTAAATAAGTCTTGTTTCCTCTTCCCCCATAACTTTATTCTATAATTTGGCTTTTAAATAGTGAATTAGTTGCTACTTCTATTGTTATGGCTATATCAATAGTGATTACGATTATTAATTATTTAGTAAACATTATTATTATTATGGTCCTGCATTTTAGGCCCCCAATGTACAGTATAAATAGTTTACAGAAACCAGCAAGAAAAAGGGCAGACCTTTTCCAGATAGACAGATTGCCTCAGTGCTGAATTTTTAGTGATCAGAGCCCCCAGATGGAACCAAACACCCCAACAAATATCGTAATGAACAAAGGAAATTGCCTGTCTCAAAATTATCCCATCCAACTCAGCATGTCAAAGGATTCCAGAACCTGTCAGGGAGTATGGATCAGAAGAACAAGTTATGGTGGGTTGTAGGTGGCTGAGGCTGAGATACAGTCTGATTTTTACAGTACAGATGTTAAGGTGGTAGGAGCATCTCATTCCAAGCACCACATCTATATTTTACCCAGTAACCACTAAGGTGTAGAAGAAAAGCAAAAACAGAAGGTGATTTTGGAATGCAGACAGGAAAACAGGGATTTTCTTTTCCTAGGCTAATACCCTAAATATTTGGCTAGTTGGACATGCTCATTGCTTCTCTATAGCTCAGAAATTTCATGACTCTTGCATTTCTTTCAATTCAGCAGCAGAGGTTCAAACGGAAAGATATGTTGCACAAAATAGCCTAGGATGAAGTGGTCTGTCCTTCTGCTAGTTAAGGATGTTTCCCTCTCCTGTGAGGATGAGCTATCCAATAGTCTGTAGAATACAAGAGCTAACCTCATCTCCTCCCCCATAAAAAAACCCACTAGGAGCTGCACTTCAAAGGAATATCAGTGCCAAATGTGTTAAAGAATGTTTAGCTTGTGGATCTTGACCTGGCTTTGGTGCAAGTCAGCTGCTCACACTGCTCAGAGAGTACGAGTGGGATGTGCAAACTGCAAAGTTTGGCCACTGTGAAGAAACAAACTGGGTGTGAACAGAATTACAGTGCCTCCAAGCAAAAGCCCTCAGAATGTAGAGTAAGTACCCTGCATGTAGGTGCCCGCATTTGTCAGTATCTCACTTTATGAACTTTAACCCACTGTGAAAGTCACCTTTATTTCATAAAAAAAATAACAAATGCTAAGGTAAATTCCTATGATGCAAGATACCTGTCTATTTTCTTACTTATGCAGGAAACAGAGTGAAATCACACAGTTAATTTGCTTTTTATCGTATATGAAAAATTCACAGATTTCTTGTTTTTTCTTTTTTCTTAAGCCTTAGATATATCTGCTGGCATTGCAATTTACTGTTTCTGCATGACATGCAGTCTATGTGTAACGCTTTTTTTACTTCATATTGCATTGGTTTACTTTAAGCAGGTTATTTTCATTTTGCTTTGAGTAGCATTGTATTAATTTTAGTTAATATCTCTTTGGAGTGCACAGAATTGGCTGAATGATGATGATATCATTTCATGTTAGTTTAGGTCTTCATAAGGTAGCACTACTACCTTAAATTCTTGGCAGTGTTTTCTTGACTAGAACCTTGTCTCTTGTGCTGTAAAAGTAAAAAACCCCAACATGACCAGGCAGCTTAAGAAGGTTCTTTGAAAAAACATTAAGCTGGAAAAAGTAGGTTTAAATATAATTTCTTTTGCTGTTGGCTTTTTTTCCCCTGGTTAATTATGCCAGATGACTTCCCTGAGTTCATTGCAAGGCCGTATGACTTCATGTGCCTGCAGTTATGGGTGGGGAAATAATCACCCAGGAATGAGGGGGTGGTGGGATGACTCTGATGATTGAGCTGGCTTGTGTCATATTAAGCTGGTTATGAAACTGCAGTGTAAAGCTACTCCATTTAAACACAATAGTCAGGGTCTGTCTTTATAATTTATAGAACTCTGTAAATTCCATAATTTACACAGTAGTAATGAGTAAAACCAGGGAAAGCAGTTAGATGAACATAGTTTCTACTAAAATTTTCCCACTATTACTTATTTCCGAATGGAATCTGGTAAATAGACATATATACATGAGGAAATGCAACAAAATGAAACTCAGCAGGCAAATAATTGTACTCTTCTGATTTCTGGGACTTCAACAAAAGTTCTCATTCAAATTTAGAGCTTTATTTTTTGCCAGAGGATACCTATGAAGTCAGTTACAGTCCCTCTTCATGAAGATCATTTTATTGCTAGTGCCTGCTCTGTGCTTTGGAGAGTCTACAGGGCGTGTTTACCACCATAACATCTATTTGAACATTCTTCTGAGTCTAATTACTTTTACCCAAACAGTACAGGAGATTTCTTTACAAAAATAAGAAACACAAAGCCATATTCTCCCTCGAGGAGTTGCGAATAAGAGGTTTCATTGCAGATATGAGTATGTAAACCTGTATACCCGTTTTACTGCGTAATATGTACAAAACCATCAGAAAATGTATCTCAGAAATGCTTAGTTTTTCTGTACTCAGGAAAGTAGTCAGAATAATCTGAATGCTTTCTCCAATAAAATGCGGACAAGTGAGAGCAGGAAGTATTTGCAAATGTTTATTTGAATAAGTGAGTCTGAGTCACTTGGGTAACATTTGCAACCATTTTCCTTAAACAAATACAGAAAGAAGGAAAAAAAAACCACAACAGTGCAAGCAAATTTTAATCCTCAGTGTTTCTAAGAAGGACTTGTTTGAGAATGTCTATGGCATTAAGAACTTAGTCCAGATGTCTGTGTGTCCACTTTTTTATCTTTCCAGTGTCCTTCCTCTGCTAATAAAAATTGCAGTGGTCCAGTACAGGAAAAATGCTATTTAATTAAGACAAATGAAGAATACACATAACAGTAAGATAAAAATTACTCAAAATGAACTATTCTACTGAAATATGTTTATGCAATCTTGCATTAAAAAAACCCCAAGATATAAAGTGACTGAACTGATGCTTTGCATTCTTCCTTTTCCAGGTAGATCTGTACTGGCATATCAGGAAATAAGAGCTGCCTTCTAAGAGGTAGGCTAGCCTCCCCGGTACTGAAAAAGCTTCACTGAGTACAGTATACATAACTATTTTTTGTGCCCACTAACTTTCCCCTTGGCTCTGGAAAGTATGTCTGCATGGCAATGAAAGTGAAATAGTAAAGTTGAGCAGCTGATGCTGAGAATCCAATATCCCAAGACTGTGTGCTTCAATAGAACATGTAAATAGGTGGAGCTATAGATTATAAAATAGGATTTTCCAGGTCATCTCACACAAAAGAAATGCTGTTCATGTGTTCCAAGATGACTTTGAAATATAAAGCAAAGCTCATAATGGAGATTTGAGAAATTAGCTTTGAGAGCACTTCTCTGTCCCATAATTCTAGTGCAAATGCACACACTATAAACATATGTGTATGTATCACACAGGGATCTTGTACTGCTGAGCATTGTGTTTGCTCCCGAGCAGTACATTCCTGAAGGCTTCTGCCTGTAGTCAGCTGAGCTGAGCTGTTCTTTTTCTGTACTTGGTTTCACTGTCCCTTTCTCATCATAGTAAAATATGAGATTAATGAAATATATCTTTCCATGAATACTTTCTAGGTTCTTCCCCTGACTGTGACTGCAGAAGAAATTGTTTGTGATTGCTTGAACAGGCATGATTTTTCCTTATCAATTCCTGATATAGCAGACTATGTCATGCTGCATCCTCTCAGCATGCTGTGGAGAAATTATACAAACTTATTCATTCACTAACTGGAAACACTGCATATGCCGTGCATTGAACTCACACTCCAGTGAGAAAAGATAATTTCAGTCAAGGGCCTATCAATCACAATAATTCCTGAGTCACACAAACCTGAATGACTTTTGTCAAGATTAATTCCTTACTCTAACTGAATTTTAGGAGAAAGAACCTGAAATAACCTATGTATTTAATCTATACACCATTTTACTGCAAATCTAAAAAAAACCTATTTGGCTTATTTTTGTTAACCACTTAAACCTATACAATTAGGTCAAGAAACTATTAAGGTCAAGATTGGATATCTAAGTCACTGGGAACTCCCTGTTAACACATAAACAGTCCTTACCAAAAATCCCCTTCATGCTTTCACCAGAAAGGCACAGCTGGAGTTAATACAGCTTTCCCAGGCAAGTTTATAAGCATCAGGAATTACAGGGTGTAGCATCACCCTAAATATTTCCATTATATGGACATGTCATACATTAAGTGTCTTCTATTTTGGAATGTAAATACCACTGAGACTGGCAGCTGAGTTGAATCATCAAACAGGAGATCATCTACAATTGCAGAGAAACTGAACCTACTGCATGTCCTGCTTTGCATATAATGTCATGCCAAGAGAAGGTGAGGGTGGAAGCCTGGTGGGAGGAAAAATGTGATAAACAAGTTGTTTCTTCATTTTTTGCCTCTCCATGTAGATAGGTAAAATCTATTTCCTATCCTATCAAAGTGGTTCCCACATTTTTCATGTTCATCCCTGATTTTCTAGATATTTCAGCCTAAGATCAATGTAGATTTTAAGGCACATTTACACTAGGCAGTTTGCACAGATGTGAAATTATATGAAAATATATTTCGAAATTAATGGAGTAAAGTGGATTTGATTACCCAAAATTATGTAATTTGCTTTAGATTTTTTTCTTCCAGTAAAAACATTTTTTTTTTCTCCATTAAATCAGTGACAGAGTAAAAAAGGCATGGAGACAACAAATGGTTATTAATCCAAATGCACCCAGTGCAACTGAACAGGGTTTGGCATGATGATTGTTAAGCTACAAAATGAGGGAGAGCATCTCCTCTAGCTGGCTGCAGCCAAGGTGTTTAGCAGAGCATGGAGAGAAGGTGAAAGAAAACCAATGAAACATAAAGCATCAGGGAAGAACTGAGACAGGCTGACATGACAGCAGGTAATGACTGGGAAGGGGAAGGAAGGCAATGAAACAAATGATGTGTTTAAAGCATAAAATGAAGACAAGCAATGCCTCACATTCCCTACTGACGGGCAATCCATGTTTTGTTAGGATACCTGGTATTTAACAGAGGGAGAGGGGCTGGGGAGTGTGCAGTGCGGGACTGAGTCGGCAGGGAGGCTGCTAACAAGGTCGCCTGAGGGAGTGGGGACCCAGCTGGGAGCTCTGGAATTGTCTTCTCTCTTGCAGTTCGTGAGAAATGGGGTTTACACACCACACAGTGCACAATTGCACATGCAATCTGTACGTGTTCATTTTGTCATTGCTATAAATTGGTTTCCCTTCAAGAATATATGTTAATTTTGAAAAGCCACTCCACCTAGGAAACACACAGGACTTGATCTTTCAGCTTACCCGAGAATGAGAAAGTGTAGATCTGATTTTTGCATAAGTCAGGCTGTTGTTTGAGATCAAAAAGGTTTCCAGTTCTGTAACTGACAGAACCTTCCAAATGTCAGCATATAAATATGCAGCTTTTACTATGGAAACTTATAATTATGGAAGCTTTAACTATGGAAACCTTCCTCCTATAATTCTGCTCCTAACATTTCCTTTTCCTCTGATGAAGGAGCAGATTAAATTTGCTTCTGCAGCCCTTTTCTTCTGTGCACTTTGTCTTCTCATGCTGACAAATGCTACTATGTGAATGGAAAGGAAAAGAGCCCTTGAGCTGGGACAATAGGTGGGTAAGGCATCATGGCAGATGTTTGCCTACCATCTGTGACATCTTTATATACATAGCTGTTCAACGAGGTGGGAGTACATTCCTCTTGACACTAGGCAGGAAATTTTTTGCTGCATATTGGCTTATATTAAAATGGGTTAGGTGATAATACATCAACCTTTCCTCTATAACATCCATATACTTTCTATACTACTGGGTTAGTAGTGGAATTTGTTTGTCTTTTTAGCCACAGCTGCCATGCCATTCTCAGCCAAAAATTGCATGATTGGCCAAATGTAGGACAAATGTACAAACGAATTGTTGCAGATGGGGAAAAGAAAGGATTCAGAGAAATACTAAAAGTTTTGGGTTTGTATTCCAAAAACATTTAATTAAGCCTAAAAGAAATCCTGCAAGAAGGTCCGCTGTGGTTCTCCAGTTCTGATAGAAGATCTGCAGTGTTGTTTAGGACATTTCAGGTTCTGATTCCTATAGCTCATGCCAGCTGGCAGCTTCTGCAAGGGATTGTTCATCAGCTAGAGAAAGGCTGAATTCCATGCTTCCATTCTCCAATACATTTGCAGTATTACCAGCGCATCCCTTGTAATAAGGAGGTCAGATGAGTTATTCTGCGTCTGTTAAGATTCCCCCCCTTGCTGGAGACACGCTCAGTGGCGTTAATCAACAGATTTCTAGCCATGTGCAGCTTTAAACCAGTAAAATACTGTGGGATAAACAAGAACATCTGCTCGGATGGTTATTCAATGTTTAGTTGAGTTTTTCAAAGTACGGTAGTCCCAGTGTTCACTGTATTGGGATTTCTGTACATTTGGTGTGAATGGGATGCCTTGGTGGAATACAGCTAAGAATGGAATTGAAATGGCTGATTTAATTTACAGATATTTTTTAACCCTGATGGTGATTTAACCATGGTACTTTTATGATGCTATGGTTTGTGGGAGTCTTACTGGATTCTGCAGCTTGGAATTTCTGACTCTGTAGACTAAATAATGTAGTATAGTAAGCATGATATTTTATTTTGTACTGAATAATACTATTGTTTAAGCTGATATTGTATTTGATATAGAATCCAGAAATTGTAATAGCATATCCTTTTATATTCTGTCTTTTCTATATACTTCAGTGGGGTGAGGAAGCTAAGTCACACCTAACAGACTGTCTTGGGGTGACTTTATGATGTGTATCCCATATCGCTGCCCTATGCCCAGAAATTAATTCTTGTGCCTTTCTATGCCTTTAAACTGAGCCTGAGAGGAGGAAGGAAAAACTGAGCAAAACTTTTTCAAAGCAGTTTGCAGCTTGTTCAAGGTCACACAGACATAGCGTTTTTTTCCAGCTGCAGCAGGGGAGCGAGGAAGCACCCGGTTTGCTGCTTTCCAGTCAGCTTTTGGCCAGTTTTTTCAGCTTCTTTTTCTCCAGAGAGAGACTGACAGTTGAATTTTTATAGCTTCCCTGGAATTTCGGATTTTCTCCCTTTTCTGCTGGACTGCCTCAATATCAGAGCACATCTGGAGGACTTTCCACCGAGTGCAGAGGGCCTGGCCCTGGGCCAAGCCCCAGCTCCGAGGAGACCAAAGGGAGGACTCGAACACTTTCACAGGTTTCTCTCCACAGTGAGAGATTTTATTATTTAGCATTATTTTCCTTTTCCCGTGTGTTTGTTAAAGAAATAGTTTTTATCTCCTTCATTTTCATTCTAGGAAAATTTATTTTCCTGAACCTGGTTGGGGGAGGGGTGGTTGTGCCTTCTCTCAGAGGATGTATTTCTAAATTTGACCAAACCAGAACACAGAATAATTGGAAGTCAAAGCTAACTGGATTTTAAAACCTTGTAAAATGTCAAATGATTTTTATTTTAGAGACACACAACATTCAAAAGTATGTTGCTTTAATAATAGTATATTAAAGGTGAGGCCTTTTATGCTTGTCTAAAAATCTTACATTCCTTTTATATATAATTTAGTTTCTCAATTTTTTAGAGATATATATCATACTGCATACGACTCATAGGATACTGTGGGTTACTTGACTTTTCCCCTTAGAGATTATTTTTAGCATTCAGTTAAAACAGATGGCCATATTGGCAGTGTCCCTGCTGGTGCCAGGGTGTCCCTCATGAGGTGAAGGACTGAGAACAGAGATAAGCCTTTTCCTCAGGAAGTCTTGGATGCTGCTTTTGGAGGCTGGAATTTCCACACAGTGTAGCCTGCAAATAAGAATCAAAAAGATGGTCTCTGACTTTTACAGGGGACCACACTCGGCCATCCAGGACTATAGAAAGTAACACTACAGAAATACCTTGAGGAACAGACACATCCCAAGTAAACCTTTATGAATTCATATGCTGTATTTCATATCTCAAATGAGAGCTTTTAAAAATATGGAGGCATAGTAGTTTTCTTTTTAATCTTTTGGATTTTTATTTTCCCAGGAAGAAGACAATAAGATAATTAGTTTACCTTATACCTCTCCACAATTAGCTACTCTCATTCACCTGTTTTGCCATGTGTGTTTCCCAAATGGTGTTGTCAGTAGAAGCTCATTCTGGAAAATGTTTTTGTGTCCAAACAGCAACATCCTAAATACCCTAACCATGTCCACCTGATTGTACAGAAATCAATGGGCGTCACCAAAGTTCTCACAGCAATCTATTCATTCCACCTGACTGTGCTGCACACATCTTGTGACTTCCACCTCCCTCCCCACTCTTTCTTGTAAATATATAAGGTAATACCCAAACTGTCAGAATTTTGGAGGCAACAGAGGCTCCGATTGCCCTGAATGGTCTGTAGTGTCATTTTGCAATCCCTGCCTCTGCAGCCTCTCCCAAAACACCTCAGGGAGTTTGAAGCCTGTGTGGAAACTGGGCTCAGAGATGCTGCAGGTGTAACCCTGGAACATCTGAATGGTTCAGGGGAAAAGGGAGTGGGGGTTCTGGCCAGTTCATCATGCATTGTTTCTGCTCCTCCTTCCTCGTAAGGGAGGACTCCTCACATTCTTCTCCTGCTCCAGCATGGGATCATTCCCATGAGACAATTACCTCCATGAACTGTTCTGGTGTAGGTCCCTTCCAAGGGGCGCAGTCCTTCAGGAACAGTGTGGATTCTCCATGGGGTCACAAGTCCTGCCAGCAAACCTGTTCCAGCATGGCCTCCTCTCTCCACAAGGCCATAGGTCCTACCAGAAGCCTACTCCAGTCCAGGCTTCCCATGGGGCTGTAGCCTCCTCCTGGCATCCACCTGCTCCAGTGTGGGGTCCTCCTTGGACTACAGGTGGATCTCTGCATCCCTGTTGTCCTCCATGGGCTGCAGGGGCACAGCTGCCTCACCATGCGCTCCGTGCGCTGCAGGGGAATCTCTGCTCTGGTGCTTGGAGCTCCTCCTGCCCCTTCTTCTTCACTGACCTTGGTGTCTGCAGGGGTGTTCCTCTCACATATTCCAATTCTTCTCTTCCCTGGCCCCAATTATTGTTGCACTGCATCTTTTTTTCCCCTTCTTAACTATGCTATCCCAGAGACACTACCACAGATGTTGACTGGTTTTGGCAAGCAGTGGGCCCATCTTGGAGCCAGCTGGCATTGGTTCCATTGGGCATGGGGAAACTTTATGTCAGTTTCCCATAGAAGCCATCTGTTTAGCCCTCCCTACCCCACTACTGAAACTTTTCCATGCAAACCCAATATATCTGTGGAGATGGGGTAGCCCTGGCCTTGCTCTGGGAATGTCTCTTGGAAAGACTGCATTTATTTCTCTTCATCCAACTCGGCTGAACTGCTGGCTGTCTACAGTCCATGGGGATGATGTCTGGCAGACACTCAACTCCACGCAGGCATTATCCACCCTCTTTCTGATGGTGAGTTTCTGCTTTGAGCAGCAGGGCTCTGTCTCAGGTCCACATTGGCTGGTGTGTTCTCAGAGGACACCCCTTACAGTGTCTGTCTGGTGATCCTTGCCAAGCAGTGGCACTCTCCTGGCTAGTGGAGGTCATTTGTGTCCCAGTCAATAATTTGTGAAAATAAAAGCTCACAGCTCTGACTGTGTCATTGGCATCCACTGTCAACATGTTCCAGGTGTGAGACCAGTGGGTTTTCTTCTTCTCCTCATAAGGATCTTCTCAGACAAAATTTGCACCATAACTTTAGCTCACACAAAAAAATACATGCATTTGTCAGGAGCCTTTCACACCTGAATTGCAAGTGCATTGGAAAGTAAATTGCAGCCAACATTATTATAATATGCTAAGTAATACAGGAATATTATTTCAAATGTGGCACCTATCTAATGACATAAGGTCTGTAGGGCCTCAGGCATGCATAGAAAAGTCTGCAGCCACTTGCAATGTTCTCAGGACCTGATATGGTTTCTCTATCATATTTTCTTTCTTTAGTAGAGTGATTGAATTGGTGCCCCACTGAAATGAAAAGACACTGGAAAAAAAAGCTTTGTACAGAAAAAAAGCTTACTACAGAAAAAAAAAGTTGTTTAATATGGCTGGTGTTCTTGCTGTGTTTTGAACTTGTACATTTTCTGTCAGCTATTTACAAGAAAAATATTAGGAGAAGCCTCAGTATATTAGTCATCGTGTTTGGACACTGGTGGAAAAACTCTAACACATAATCAACTTTTCAGGACCCAGAGCTCATCCATGTACAAAAAAAAGTTAAAATTCTGAAGGCAACCAAGAGTCTATTCTGCAAACAGAGAGCAAACATAATGTACTGGCACTGGCCTTGGCAAATGACCACATTGTATTTGTAGACCTTACCACACACTTCAGACTGCACTGCTCCAGTGCTTAGTCTCTTGGCAATGACTTGGTGAGTCAAAGTGAATCAGCCCTGTAGTGAATCCAAGTCCTATCATTATCAGGACAGTAACTCCTCTCAAGTTTGAAGGCTTCCTCACTTGTTTTCCCCACTTTTGTGCCATGCTGTGTCCTGAATTCTACTTTATCTTCTCACATTGCTTCCTTCTCCATGTTGCTCTTACTGTAATAGTTCATTATGTTCTTTCAAGCTTTCTGTTTTTAAGAAAAGATAGGAATTGCCTACCCATTTCACTCGATTCATCATTAATTGCACTTAGGTTTTTTATTTTTTGTTTTACATTGCTTTTCAAGATCACCTTTTACTCATATGTGTAAGTACATCAATTGTATGTATAAGTAACTCATCTTTTTAATGTATACTGCTGTGATTTTGCTGAAAAACTGAGAAGTAAATGAGATGAAGACCACTGGAGACATAGGGTAAGCCGTAAGTGCAGAAAATTTTACCTTTGTGGAACAATATGACTAGATGCAGATCCCTTCTGCCTGGCAGGAAGTTGAAAAACATGGTCTTTTTGTGCAGTTTTGGAAGGTCTCTGGCATTTCTTTTATTGCTGCCTCCATTGTTTCTATAGGTTTTGTTAAGATGTGCTGGCACAGGTAGGTGGCAGTAGAGACACACACATGTAATGACATCGCTGGTAGATCACATCTCTACTGTTTGAGTAATAAAGTTGCGTATTTAGGCATCATGAAATTACTTTTGATGAACCAATGTCCACCAGCAAATGTCACACCCCACTGCAGATGTCAAACTCTGTTAGTAATTGGTTGGTATTAAAGGTGTTTGTAAATCTCAGTGTTCAGCTACTTACTTTGGATATTGATGTAGACCTGGAATCACTTAAACAGATTTCCTACTTCCCCTGGAGTCTGTCTTAGCTGTTTCTTCCTTGGAAGAGGTAGAAATTAATTGTGAAGATTTGTATTTGAAATCCTGATCCAATATATTTTGCTTTTTGTAGTGAATAGCAAGGCCTGAGCTTTTTGCTCAGGAACATGAATAACAGAAGTGTGTAGTATTTTCACTCTGAAACACTGGACAAATTTAAACTCAGTGGTGTGGAGTTGTTCATCATAGTTATAAATGAGTTTATTTTTAAAAATCTAGATAGAGGTGTGTCTTTTTGTTTATTAGAGGTTTATGAAAACAGAAGTTCATAAAATTTCCCCATTTTAGAACTTTCCTCATGCTTCTCAGATACAAATTTATCTGAGAAGGTAAATTTATGTGAGGTAGAGCGTGAACTGTTTGTCAGACGATGCACATATCTCATCTGTTTAAAAAATTAACATGATGTCTGAATTCAGAATTCAATGTCTACACACCAGTAAATGCATACTACATGGGTGAGTTCCCTGTAATTACAATACAGATGCAGAACCAAAGTACTTTTTATTTTATTCTGTTCTTCTTTTATTTTTAGTACTTATTTAAAAGCCATTAAATATTTGTATAGAATTGAACAGTTACCCAAACAGTGGCTAGTTTTCTAAAATGCAGTTCCATCAAAAAAAAAAAAAGTGGATATGGCAGTAAAAAAAATAGTAGCAAAAGCAAATGTAAAACCATCTGCCTGCCTGGTTTGCCAAAGTGCCAGATGCTGCCTCTAGTAGACTCTGTTCCAGTGCTTTGGCATCTGGATGGTCCTTTGTAATGAGGCAAAACTTTGACAGTTACTGAATTTTGTGAATATATGTGTGCTTGGTTTAGCAATGATGATATTTTCAGAAATCAAGCTTCAGCAGAAGCCACTCATGAAAAGTAAGTAGGTCCAAGCCTTCAAAAAAAAAAAAAAAAAGACAGTAGAAAATAAAAGTATTTATACATTATTTATAATTCACTAAAGAAGAGATTTATGTAATTTTTGTCTCTTTGTAATAAGTGTCTATGAAAGTTACATGTAAACTGTTCTTTTAAGAACTGTGTTAAGATAAATCAAATGCAGGCAGGCATGCAGAGAACAGAAGTAAAGAATATTTGTTATTCTATGATTGATAGAACAACTCATAAGAACAAAATTTAGGAAACAATTAAAATATTCTGCTTGGGCTGAACAAGAAAAGTGATAGAAAAATAAGTAATAAAAAGTGCATAAATAGTTTCACGAAGACTAATTTTAAGACTTAATCAAGAAACAATATACTAAGCTGATTTTTTTTTACTTTAATAAAGAGAGAAAAGTCTATATTCCATGAGGTCCCCACAGATCACTATTATTTTTATCAATACTTGTTCTTAGAGGATATTCATATCATGATTAAGGACAATATTACACCATTTTGTATATATATTTGTATATAAAGGTATATTACAGAAGGAAAAAATAGTGCTGAAGTGTTGTATATTGTAACATCATCCAAATTTTTGGAGTTTAAATTTCTGCAAGCTCATGTGGACCTCCAAATAGTTGACTATATACCTTAGAACAACTTTAAGGAAAAATTTCTAAGTGAGAATTGTGAACATTTGTTTCTTGATTGCCAAGTTGATAATCTTAAAGGCATTAGTTACTTGAAAATCTAGTGTTTATCATAAATGTGATTGCACAAATTCTTCTTACCAATAAAAGTGCTTCTGCTGAAAGCCTGAGCTGAAAAACAATTATTATAAAAGTTCTCCACTATTCTTTGAAAGTAATACTGTAACTTCAGAATTTGCCAGAATTGGGCATAGTGGACCAAAGCCATCGCAGTGGAAAGATGTAGAACACAATATTCTTTTGTGTAGTGTTACCTTATTTTTCTAACAGTTGAAATTTCCGAAATATAACATACTTTGTGAAAGCCAGGCATGCAGGTGCTCATGAAGCCTGAGAAGAGAGTTAGGAATTTCCCTACTGCCAAAAGGATGAGGAATCAGAGTCTAGATTGTAGCTGAAAACACAAATGCTCTCTGAAAATAGCACTGCAGACTCTGAAAGCCTTTCATATGCTCTTTCCATTTTCATTTTGCAAGACTTTCTATAAAAAAAAGGAGCTGTATTATTTCTTCTTCATGAAGAATGACTTAAGCTGGACAGTCAATGTTGTGCAGTATAAAAAAGCCAGAGGCAATGTATGGGAGCAGAGGTACCTGTTACTAAAACTGGGTGTGGGTCTGTCTGTGTATGTGTGTGTGAGATGTTTTGACCTTTTTTCAGTTTTTTTGTTCATCAGGTCTTGGTTATAAACATGTGACACAGAATGTGTCCTCCCCCCAACCCCCCCCAAAAAACCAACACAAAAAAACCCCCCTCTTTTCTTCTTTTTATCCTGCTTATCAACACCGAAAAGTATGTGTTTAGCTTTGTTAATCATGCTCTAAGTAGAAATGAAAGGCTTTAACTCATGCAGAATGTGGGATGTTATTATAAATGAGTTGTTACATATAAAAATGCAGAACCTTTTAAGGTTCATTTTAAGCTAGTCAAAGTGACTGTTAATGGAGGATTGGAGGACTGGAGCAAACTGTAACAATAAAGGAATCGGTGGAAGCTGTGAGGAATTTCACTATGTGGTGGCTGCAGATATTCGAGCCAGTGTAGGGCAACCAAGGTGAAGGACAGCTGTTATGAAATTTGTAATTAAAACATTTGCAATTTGTGTTAAGACAATTAAAGGGCAACAGTGGCATGTCAGCTTTTAAAACAAAATTATAACTAATTCCATCACTGGCCATTTAGCAGCTAACCTGGTCATTTAGCAAATAAGAATGACTTGTATTGTTAGTCAGCAGGACATAATAAAACTTTAAAGAATTTCTTTTTAACTGTATGTTCTGTGTGTGGGTAAATACACCTTTTCAAAACAGTGCATCAAGGAGTACCTCTGATACCAAAAAGACTACTAATAGTAGAAGCTATGTACCAAAAAATATACTAATATGTTTCTGTAGCCAAAGTTATGTTTTATGTTGGTTATATCCAGAGAATGCCTGGCTGTCCTTTTGATGGCAATATGTCAGTTCCTCGACATTCAGTGTGTGATGGAGGGAACAAACTGGTTAAACAGCAATTCGATGTCAAACAGCCTTTAAGTGCTCCTTAAAGTACTTTAGCTTAAAAGCACACCTTGTCCCTTTAAGGCTCAAATGTTAGTACAACAGTGTGTCTCTCCTAAGTAGCTCAAAGTAACTTCAGTAAGGGGTAAATTGCTTCAGTTATGCTCAGTTCTGCTAATCCTTCTTCTTCACCTCCTTTGCTCTGCTTTATGCATAATCCCTTCCCTCTCAGCTCAGGTGTCTGTTTCCGAGGAAGCTCACCAACATTTTTTTCCAAGAAATCTACTTCTTCCAAACCCTAGCAGGGCCCCATGATAGCAGGGAGTAGATTTGTTACTTGTTTGTCTGTTTGTTTGTTTTTCTACCTTTCTGTTACTATTCAGATGTCTTATTTCCCTGGATAAGAAAACAAGCACGTACTTTGCACTGGACTGCACTGCACAGCATTTAAAAATGTTCCCTCAGAAATCATGATTGCAGTGCACACTCTTCCCTTTCACCCCTGCCCTCTCTTGCTGTATGTGAACACCTATGGAAATAAATTCAGAAAGTAAGGGGAGAGAAATTCAACTAATTCAATGAAATTCAACATTTCATATGAAATTTGGAAAGCACAGCAGCTGGACTTCTTGACATTAGTCATCCTGTGATCAAGGCTGGTTTAAAAGGCATCTGTTTAGGTAACATTTTGTTCCTTTAAAGGCTCTCCTGCTCTTGTCAGCATCCAAAACTATCTGATTTCTTTTCAGAGTATATGCTTTTGCAGGTATAATATTACCTTTTCCTCTTCAATTATTTAGTAAGTGTATAAATTCAAGTCAGTAGTTTGGTCTTTTTTTCTTACATTTATCTTAGAAAAACCTCTATTTTCTCATTATCTCAGTCCTAAAACTCTGAGAAATAAATGCAGAGGTGAAAGGTCTAAACTGTTTTTGAGGCTGTTTTTGCCAAAGGGAATTTAATGATGAGGTCTTAATCCCCCAAAGGAACACCTACAAAACTGACCTATATGGCCAAAAGTATAGTTTTACATTTAAAAAAAGTTACAAGGATTCTTTTCTTCTCTGTCAAGACAGATATAGGTAAGCAAAAAAGGGAATTATTTCCAAGCACACTAGGTTATTCACTAATGAGCATAGAGTAGAAGGATTAATTCTAATTGTAGAGGAAAGGTGGGTGTTGAAATCAATCATAATTACTGTAGTTAATTGGCAGGTTAAACATAGGACAGAGGTATGTTATGGTCTGCAACAACAGATATTTATTGCTTATATACAGCAAAACATTCAATTTAGTCTTTATTGTTGGAATTAATGAGTCCTTTCATCGATAACAATTTTAGTCCTGTAATTAACAGCAGACTATGTACAGGAATATAAAAGGCTTCTTGATTTCAAACTTGACTGTGAAAAGTAGGGGTTTTTGTTCACCAGGAGAGGTGTTGGACTGCAAATAGCATGGGGAATGTAGACAAAGGATGTTTCCCTAAGTGTTTAATTGTTTAAGTTGTTTGTTTTTTGCTTAATACCAAAGTCAGTCATCGAAAGTTTATTCTAACTGTAAGTATATGAAATTAAGTAAATTTCCCTTGTTGTCCCTAGAGACAACAGAAAAGATAGGACCCAAAGAAAGAATGCCACAAAAGATGCCAATAGTTTCTCCATTAAAGAAGGCCAAGTTAATGTCTCTGTTGAGTTTTATCCGTCCCTATGATGAAGCAGGATCTAGTGTGCTTCTCTAAGGGTTGCACTTTGACCCTCACCAGGCTCTTCTGTGTCACCAGACCCCTTGGAGCCAGCCTAGCACCTGACAGAACAGGATGTCTGTGGCCAACAACTGCTCTGAAAACTGAACAGATGTTTTTCTCTCCAGCAAAAGGATGTTGTGCCAAAATACTCTCATTTTGCTACTCCTTTCTCATTTCTTACCACTTAACTTGTTTCCCCTGGCATTTCTTCTTTCTGTGTTTTTTATCCTCAGTTCTCCTCTCTATCTCTAGATTTCTAGCCCTTCATCTGTACCACCTATAGTCTTTCTGTTCCTGCCTTTCACAGCTCGACCACCAATTCCTCTTTCTCATATCTACAGAAATGATGCCCCTCTTTTTTTTTCTCTTTTTTTAATACCTTCATTATCAATCCTTTCATCTTCTCAGACATCTCAAATACTTCTTATCTGAAAATGGGACAGGTACAGCTCATCATGAGCCATTCAAAGGAGATACAGTGATTGCTGAACCTGCTCTTAATAATTTGTCTTGCTCCCTATTCCCTCTTCTTTATCCATCTCTTTCTTTGTCCCAGATGAACCTCTGGATTCTTTATTTCTGAAGAAATAAAGGCAGAAATCACACTCTTACACCTTTCTTACCTATTTTAATATGTAAAGTACCAGTCAACCAGTAACATCAGAGAGAAATAAGACATGAAATACAGATCTAGAGGACATCTGCCTGCCTGGAGAAAATACACATTTTGACCTTGGTTAGTCACTTGGCATGAATACATGTCCTCTTGGATGAACTTCTGTTGCTGTGGCCAGTTCCTGGGTCTCACTGAGTTGCCTCAGGCAGGTGCAGTGCCTGAAGCCTAACGCTCTCTATGCTGGTTTTGGCTTAAACCATGACACTCTCCAACCAGCAGAACCCAGTCCCTCTCTGCCCTCTAATTACCTAGCTGCATCTACAGAGCTTCATTTTGTATTTCCTTAATGGTCAGATTTCAACTTCCTAGACTTTCCTTCTTCTTAGAAGGAATAATAGCCATGTAAATAATTTTTTTTTTAAATGGAGTGATGTGATTTTCCTCTGGTTTAGATTTTTGGTTTGGTTTTTTGTGTTTCTGATCAAACATGTTCAGCCATAAAATGTTGGGATTATCCCAACCAGAATTTTCTTTACATCGTTGGGGGAAAGAGAACCCACAGAAATATGGCACTACTACCATTGTAAGTAATTGTTTCTCAAATCAAGAACAACTGTGAAAGCCCCAGTGCACTGTGTCCTAAATTAGGCCAGAGGAGCATGCTTCCACACACAAAAGAATGGTGTCAGGGCAATAAAAACACATGAAAATGGGATTCTTCTATGAGGCTGCTTTCATAAAGCAGCTGCTAAAAAAACTGATTAAGCACTAGGATATGAGTCTTACTTTCCACCAAGTCAGTAAGAGGTTTTTTAGTTGTGAAGGTCCTGAGCTGACACCTGATGTTGATTTAAAGGGACAGGTGATTATCCACAAAGTGAAAAATAATGTGGCATTATTCCCTGAGATATAAACTGTGATAGCAATCAAAAAAGAGATAGAAGTCTACTATAATAATGGAAGGAGTGCTGAGCTGACACCGGTGGAGATGAAATGAAGTTGACAGGAGTTTCATTTCAGAGCTGACTGCACTGATGTGGCTTGGGTAGTTCTCAGTCCCCATGCCAGTTGTCAGTACCACCAGTCAAACCTGAGCCCCTCTCTTTTCTCCATCCTCTCCTCTGCTTCAAGCCCCAATTTACAGTTAATACTTTAAATTATCCTGCTATTGTTTACTATGTCCTATTTCAAAAAGTAAACAAATGGGCTAGAAGACCCATCATTATTTCATGGCTTGTATTTTTTCCCTTAGCTTGAGAAGAATGGTTTTATTTCAGGCTACCATTCACTTTTCTGTGTTTCAGTTCTTTCTCTCTCCTCTTCTCTTCCTCCCCGTACCTTCCAGTGTCAATGGATTATAAATTATGAACAATATTCCTGCTTCAAGGAAGCTAGCTACTCCTTATCTTCTGGGCTGGCAGGGAGAAAACTTATATAAGGAAATGAATGTGAAGGAAAAAAAAGGTGAAGAAGGAATATTGTTAGAAAAAGAGGAAGATGCAAAAAGTGGGCATATTAAAATTATTTCTGTCTTTGGTCTCCTCCTTACCTCTGCTCTGTTACAAATATGTTCTTAGGACACAACATGAATTTTTGGAATGGATATTCATTAGTTATATTTAACTACAGACCTTTGTGTCCATATTTTCAGTAAAAAATTGCTCAAGAATTCCATGAGGTTCTATCAGTTGTAGTAACCTCATATTTTTCATTTCTATAGATATCAGTCTTTTGGCAGAAAAAAAAAGGCTGTTGTTTTACACATCAAAGGAAATTTAAATAGATGAAGATTATTATTCTTGCCTTTAATTCAGGATCTTTGTGAATCACCACGATTGCAGATTTTTGCACAGATCCATATAAGGTGGAGATCTCTTATAGGTTAGATTTGAACTCTAGAGTATATGTGAAAAAAAAATATTCCACTTATTTCGTATGTCATTCATAAATACATGACCTGCTGTGCTAAAAAGAAGCAGTTTTCTTACCATTCTGGCAACAAACACACATTTTCTTGTAATTGTATTACATGAAATGCATATTCTTATTTCCCCAGGTCAAGGGAGGTATAAAGTAAACTCTGGCTTAAAAAGAGGATCCATAAGCATGTGAAGATAACTGCCTCAAAATTTCACGTATACAATTTATGTTTTCCTTTTTATTTTGAGTGATTTAACCTGCAAATTTCATCCAATTATACACCTGAGTTAATTGTCTTGCATATTCTCTACTGTCAGTCATAAGGAGTGTTACACAAAGGCTAATAATAATAGTTTTGGCTTTCTGTAGTTCTCCTGCACCCTTGAAAGGCTTCGGATTTTCCCCTGGCATTCTCAGTATATGAGGTATGTTGAGACATGCTGCAACAAAGTGTTATTGTTATTAGCAGATACAACTTTTGTTACCTTGGTTTTGGGTATTTGCTAGGAAAACTTTTGAACCAGTGTTGCCAAGGAGTGAATTTGACCTGTTTCATGGTCTTCTCACCTGTTACAGACAGAATTCTCATTAAGTGCCTGATATTTTTATTCCTGAAACATCTTGGTGTTGCTGGAAGCATATCAATTGATAACAGAACACCTTTTAAATAAATTCAGTATTGAATAAACACCTGTTCATTAAATCTGTAGCTGTCTCTGTGCAGTTTGGTAGCAGATGCTCTTGTGATTATGATACAGACTGACAGGCAAGTTAGATACTAATGAACTATACTACTGATGCGTCTGGATGCTCTAGAAGATTACAGCACAAAAAACTCTGTATTTCTCTCTGAAATAAAAAATTCCTTTCTGCATGGAGGACTGAAAAATCATTTTTAGTTTAAGACCATGTTAAGATCCAAATTATTATTTGATATTTGACCCAAACTGAATTCTCCAGGGACTCTGGCTTTTCCTAAGCCTTTTATTTTCAGATGTGTACTCTTGCAGAAAAGGATTTCTGGTCAAGGAAGATGAAATTTCAGAAGCACAGGTAGGAAATGGAATTTGTTCTGATAATACTGAGCTGTCTAGATAAACTGAGAGACTCCGTTAGTCTTTTGCAAAAGGCTGACACGAGATGTCTAGACAGACAAGTTTGTACAAATGCCAAAAGTGAACCCAGAGTCAATCTTTCTTATTTTTTTTTTTTTTCCTGTGCACTCAGAAGTAGCTTGAAAGTGATAGGCAGGTTGAGTAAAATTAAATTTTTCTGCCAAAGAATTTGGCCTCAGTGCTTTGCTACACCCTTAGTGGTCGGCCCAGAAAAAGGTGTGGGCTGACCACTAAGGGAGAATAGAATAGAATAGAATCATTTCAGTTGGAAGAAACCTAAAAGGATCATCTAGTCCAACTGCTAGTGGGATCTCTAAGAGATGAATCACAAGAAAGCTCAGAGCAATGTATCCCTGGCATGAATTATACTGCCACTGAGAGACAACTCCACTTGCTCCTAGCCCAACACAGTTTCTGCTCTGTTCTCTCACTCCCTCAGCAGCCTGTGATGGCAGCAGCCAGCTGCTGCACTTCCAGGTTTTTGCCCTTAGTAAAAATGAGTTATGTCTGGTGGCAAACACAGTTCCTTACTTCAGCTATGTCTCCAGCCAGTCCTGAAAGTATTTTCAATGCCCAAAATTCTGCTTCTATGCATGAAGCTTAAGAATGGATTAATCTTAAGAAAGAAGGTAAAGCAGTGAAATGTTGTCTTGGTGGGAGCTACTAACAGCTGTGAACATGAGATTCTTGGACTGAAAATGAAGGTTCTTAACTGGGTAAGTGATAGCATACAAACCTGTAAAACAAACATAGGAATAAGTGTTCATGAGAGACTTGCAGTAAGCCTATGCTTTTCAGAATATTCAGGTATTATCTGGAAATAATATGGGAAGTAAAGTGAAAAGGAGTCCTAACAATGTAAAGTATTCAAAGTGAGAGTAAGACTGTGAGAACCAGTGAAAGGGCTGCCTGAGCTAGGTGGGGACAAAATGGCAGAAGAAAGTCAATGTAGATCAGTGTGAAATGATGTAAACAGAACTCCCACACCAAAACCTAACTTTACCTGTGCAGCGATGCAGTTTAACCAGCCATTTGGGAATCTGATCTTAGGGTTGCAATAGTTTTTGAAAAACTCCATGTCCAGTAGCAGTTGGAAGCAGATAGGATATTAAAAATTATTAGGAAAAGAATCATGATGAAAATACCCCTACATCTTTATTTCAAATCATGGGACATTAACATCTATTACACTCTGCCATTCTTGGTTTTTTATCTCCTTAAAAGTACTACACCTTCAAAATGTTCAGGAAAGAGCAGTAATAATGATCAAAGGAACAAAATAGCTTCAAGTGAGTAAAGAACTACTTTCTGTCCTGTAATTACACCCTTCCCAAGGCATTTCCTATGGGCTTCTCTTGGGGACAGAATGTTGGCTGTGAGGGCCTTTGATGTGGGCTGGTATGGCAGTGCTTTGGCTCTGCTGTGTCTGTTGTGGAGGGAGGAGTATGATACCAGGGCAAACCAGCAGAGTTAAATTTCACTGAAACACAATATTCCCCACTGCTTTCCTTTGAAGAAGTGCTGCTTTCCTTTTACAAGGGAAGTGTAAGAGTGAGTAAGGCTGTAAAGGAATTCAGATTAAGCACTGCCTCATCTTGAGAAGTTCAAACACACACCTTCCATCTCTAAGGGGATTTCCTCCCTAAAAGGCTGGAATTAAAGCTATTCTCCAAATAAATATTTAATCTGGCTTTTGAGTTACATTTGGCTATGTCTTCATTAGCAAGCAGCACAGCAGAACAGGAGGAGATCTTTAGAGTGACTCAAAAGGAGCCCAGCTCATGTGCCAGGGCTGGCTGCAGGGATGAACCATGTGCTAGGGGAGTTTTGTGGAGGGTTTCACATCACAGCCATAACCCTGATACAGCACTACATGCTAATATGGATGTGCTCTACGGGAATCTAGTTCTTAGCCCTGTGTATAATCAGGCTGGACATTAACAGGAGACTGACAAACCTTGTGTTCCTTCCCCCGATACAATAATTATTCTTCTACAATATTTCCTTCTTTTTTTGCAGTACGGCAAAATTTGAATGGAAGAATGGCTCAGAATCATCTGTAAACAAGTATCTAGGACAGTCACCAGAGGATGATAATATGGGTTTGAGATGATAATATGGGTTTGCCTTTGGGTTGAGAATAGTGCTGCTCTGCGGAGTCCTCACGAAGTATTGCACTAGTTCCATCAAACTCTCCTCTCAACTGTTTTAAGAATGAAGGTATAACCCCATCTCTTTGCCAAAAAAGACATTTTAGGCTACTATGACAAGGTGTTTATGAATCTTAAAGAGGTGTATGAAGCCCTCTCACATTCTTCCTAAAAGAGTGAAGAGATGCAAGTCATTTCAGTTTCTTCAGTGTTTTTAAAAATCTAATGCCTGGTAAATCTTCTTGGAGATGCATAAATTTTCCTAAAATTACAGATGAACTCAATAGTTAAACTCAAAATAAGAACCGTAATTGTGAATTTTGCTTTTCAGTTGTACAACAGAGCCTTTTTTTGTCTTTAACAAAAAGGAAAAACTAATAAGGAATGAAAATAGCATTCTATCGAGGTCTTTCTGTCATGTTTAACATCTTAAGGTCTTCCAAACCCTTACATTATGCTTTAGATTACTCTTTCAGTTTTATCAAATAATGAATTGTTAGAAAGAGATTTTCTTAAAGAATGTGTAAGCAGTAACTTGCTTATCTTCACCTGTATCTGGCCTACCTCATCCTGGATCTCAATGCTGACAGAAGCTGCATGTGTGGTACCAAGGGCCATTTCAGTTTTCAGTAGCCAGAATGTTACCACTTGATTCTTTCTTCACTGACTTGGATTTTGTAGCAAGGTGTTAAACCTAAAACCCATTTTCACCCCAGTGAAAAAGTAATTCCTTCTTCTGCTATTACTTTTTCATTGCTTATGCTGTTGTCTAAAGACTCATTTAGGGTTAAGCCCCAATAGACCCTATTGCCTTTAGACATTAAACAAATTCCTCTGAACAGTAACCCCTATCACATTTATGGACATAGGTGCTGTCTAAATTGTAGCCATTTCCTGACAAGGACTGTGAAAGCAAGAGTTTTAGCCAAGAACACAAGGAATTTCTCAGCTTCTTACGTCTGGGGATTTTTTGGTTGGTTGGTTGGTTTGGTTTGGTCAGGGGTTTTTTATTTATTTTATTTTTAACTCACTGCAATTTTCAGACTGTTTTTCACAACACAGTTCATTAACTACCTCCTTTAAAAAATATTACTCAAGTGTGCTGCAAATATCTTTTGGCTTAGCCATTGTGTTTCCAGGAAGCAGGATGGTTAACTGCAGCCAGAGCGTGCCCCAAGTTCCTAACATTCCCACAGGAGTAATGAGGGTTTGTTGCACAGCACAACATTCATTGCATTAAACAGGGAGTGACTGTAAAACTTTCTGGAGGCTTCCCACTCTAAGCAGCCATCTATCCTGTGTTATTACCTGTTTTTTATCTGCTACTAGTTTTTCCTCTGGTAGAGGGAGTTGTCTGGCTGACAAAATAATGCAATCCTCAGCTTTGATTTCAGTGGAGAAATATTTTCACATTGATATATGCATGCAGTAACTCAAAGAATTTACTTTTAGTTGCTTTCTAATAGTTTTGAATGACCTATAATTGAAAATACTTTTCTTTGAGGTTTCTCTTTAATTGCAGCATTAGCTTTTTCCTTGCAGTATAACCACGTGAAACAAATACAAATGCTGGATTCTGCACCTGGGACAGTGTAATTCTGGATGCCTGGGTATAAGTATAGAGTGAGGGACAAGAGGCTGGCAAGCAGCCCTGCAGAAAGTGATCTGGAGATTTACTTGATGGGAAGTTCATTATGAACCATGAGTGTTCCCTGGTAGCCAAAAGCACCAACTGTATCCTGGGTACAGAGAATGGGTCAAAAGAAGTGGTTGTCCTGCTAAACCTCAGCACTGCTGTGGCCTCAGATAGACTATTCTGTACAGTTTTGGGCTCCACAATACAAGTAGGATATAAAAATACAATGTGATGATCCAAGGTGGGCAACAACACTGATGAAAGGAGTGGAGGACATGACTTGGGATGGGTGGTTGAGGACGCTGGGTTTGTTCAGTTTGGAGGGAGAGGAGGAGTGATCTTGTTGTTGACATGATTTTGTTCCTCATTATGGGGACAGAGGTGGGGGTGCTGATGTTTACTATCTGGTATCTGGTCACATGAAGGAATGGCTTAAAGTTGCAGTTGGAAGTTCAGATGAGATACTAAATGAAAATTCTTTACTGAGGATGGTCAAGCACTGGAACATGCTCCTCTGGAGAGTGGTTATGACCCCAAGCCTGTCAGTGTTCAAGAAGCAATTTGGCAATTCTCTTAGACATATGTTTTAACTTTTATGTTACAGTTTGTGAAGTTAGAAGTTGGACATGCTTATCCTTGTGGGTCTCTTCCAGCTCAGGATATTCTGTGGTTCTGTGATCCTGGTACAAAGGTAAACCTATCCTTTAAACCCATCAAGAGGGAATTCATCTCTTCTGTGTAATTTCTTTACACTTTTGCTTAATTATATAGTTAAAATAGATATTCATACTAATTACTGTGTTCCCCCCTCCTTTACAGAATTTTGGAAAATGGTAAGTAAACATATACACCAAAACCTATGAAAACCAAAATGAGAATAAAGCAATACAAAATGTACTTTTTCAACATTAATTTGTGTTTACTTATAAGAAATGCTTCTGTGTGTATTACTGCTTATAGCACTTTCACATAAGCCTTATTTACAGTGCAGCTTGTTCTAATAATTAACATGAGCCCTAAACACACTGAAGAACAAGCTAATGCTATTCAAGTTGGAAATAAAAAGCCTACATAAATGTTGAGATAAATACTTTCTAATTTATAACATATTTTGCAACTTAAATATCACCCAGTTAAACTCTGTCCTATTTTAAAAATATTTGTATAATAAACACCTGCTTTAGGATCAGACTTGTGAAAAATAAATTCTGTTATACATATAGGTATAGCCGCAGATCTTTAAAATTTGCATATTTCCATTGGAAACTCTCTGATATTAAGCAGCTGAGAAACTGGACTCTTGAAGTCCCTTAAAATTAGTCTACAATTAATGAAAATGTCACCAGTTAGATTAATCTAAAGCAGGTCATGGTCCATTTCAAAAACAGCTGTTTGTATAACAAAAGACAAAGCAGTACAAATCCTTAAAGTTCAGTGGATGAGATATATTAGTAGTTTATGGATAAAACTAACATTTACATTACAAGTCAGCATGTGAAGCCCTTTGAAGTCAAAAAATTAAATCCTTGTAGTTTCAAAGTCAAACTGTTCACAAAGAAAAGATACTTATGTGAAAGACTTTTAATTAAATATGCAAGGACAGAGAAGGAAGACTGACAAGGCAATTCTTTTCAAACTTGAATTCAGGCCGTTGGTACCTTTAGCTGTGTCCAGATTAAATTAAGGCAAGAGGAAAAAATGGCTTTATTGTGTATAATTCATGCTGGTTTGGATAAAGGTGGATATAGTCTGACTGCTACAGATACCTTTTCTTCTTTTTTTCTTTCTTTTTTATTTTAATTCTAGACAGCCTATTTCCTCTGTTGTCAGTTTTCCCCTCCACACTTGCATGATTGGGCTTGGATCAGGGAAGACAAAAATCCTGCTACCTTTGTTCATCACCTCTTTCCTCTTTCTCACTGTTGTTGATATTTTATCTTGCTTCTGAAGATGAGATATCATTGCAGTCATTGTGATTTTTCCATTCTAGACAGTCTGTTTACTCCCACTGGGTATTTTTAAAATTATGTCTTTAAAGAAAGGTCTTTCTTTTCACTAACATGAAGAGACAGTAAAGAACAATTCCAAATACGGAATGCTCAGGTCCTGGGTTTCAGCTAAGTGTCTCAGGAAAGGCAGAGTTTTATCTGTTAATTTTAACCTGTTTTATCTTCATTGCTTATCTAGCTATTTTACTACTCTATTCACATTTAGTTATGTTCTTAAGGACAGCAATCTTTTGCCACAGCAGCATTGTGGTACTTCAGCACTTCCCCACCTCGAAAGATACCCGTTTACTTTCAAGAGCAGAGTTTGCTTGAATAGTCACTTAAACTTGCAAACAGCAGAGGAATCTGAGCATAACAGCTTAAAATATCTTCATTACCACAGTGACATTGCTATGAAAGCAAGGTCTGCATTTTATCTCCCTTTTCATAGTCTTATTTCCGTATTACTTGGATTTATATTTTAAAAAAACCCCTTTTATAGTTAAAATTGTGACCTATCACCAATCACATATCTAGCAATACCTTTTTTGAAAACTATTTCTATGCATGTCATTCTAAATCAGGTGAAGATGTTTTTTAGATAGCCCAAAAATACACCTTATTTTTGCATTACTTTTATATATTATATGAATATTATGGTATGAACGTACTAAAACTGAGTGTGGAATAAATGCTATTGAATTCATGGGAGATTTGTAACTTGACTTCATGAGTATGAAGGAGTTCTTTAATGATATAAAAGTACTTTTTTAAATGAGAGAACTAAACTGTAATTTGGAAGAAAACTTATTTTACTGCTTCTTGTTACAAAGTAATGTAACATTAGATTTTTCTCCTGTTGCTTGTAGTTGTGATAATCTTTACCACAGAATATAAAAGCATTCATTAATTAAAGGAATAAACTGCATTTAAAAATTTGGATCGTTTGAGTTATCCCTCTAATGTAAAGGTCATGGACTCCTGTAGTTAAACTCTGGGAGCTACTGAAACAAAATGAAAGTTCCAATCAATTTCTGTTTCCTTGCAGAAGGGGAGGAGAGTGAAGAGAGTTGTAAACCTACCGGTCATCTGGAAACCATGCCATCTTAAATCTTTATATTCCTTTTTGATTCTGAATTCCTGAGCAAATGCAAAAAATTACCAAAAAAAAATTAAAAAATAAAAAAAAAAAAAGAAGGAATTTGAAGTATCTGTTGGTAAAAATGCTCTAATTAAATATTGGTTCAGGGAAAGTGGCCATTGAAGTTAAGGTGATCTCATACCGTTTTTTAGAAGGACTAACTTTGTTTTACAGACTGTGCTACAGAGAGCCAAATGACACTTCTCCAGTTCTGTCTTTTCAGGGAAAACACACAGAATCCACACAGCTGAACCTATTCAGCTTCACATCAGTGGTTACAAACACATATAATTCAGTCGAGGAGCTCCTCAGAGGATGTTATTGAAGTGCTGCCTCTATCTGATTTACATGTAAATGTAGGTATTAATATTATATAGCAAGTAAAGTAACGCACAGGGTTTTGGTATTACTCTAGAGGCTTTCAGAACTTTTCTTGAGTAAAAGATTAATAGAGAACAGTAAAGAAAAATCAGAGTTCTCAGCCTATTATGAAATCCCTCTTATAGTGTCGTAACTATTTAATTTGGAATTCTGTCGATAAAGTGAATTTCTCTGTTTCAGAGTATCAGTTTCTAGAGATCATTTTAGTTATTAATAGTTAGATAATTAAACATCTGGAAAAAACCTGAATATATTAGATGTGAACCTTTTTTTTCTATATCTGTGTGGGAAAATAAAAGGAAAAGCTTTCATCTGAATGATGTTCTGTGTCACAGCATTTCAGTGTTTCTTATACACACCTTTTAGGATGTTATCATGAAACCGGGATACACTATATAAATATCAACATTTGTTTTAGAGTATTTCTGTCTGATGTAATTTGAAAAACCACATTTTAAACTTTTTTTATCTAAATATTTGTTGATTGTTTCATGCGTGACTCAGATGTTTAGAAAGAATGGTAAATAAAAGTGAACTTTCTATCTTTCAATGGTTCCTTGCCCATCAGACTGTCTTCAAATTAATTACTTCTGATTATGAGTGTAACACATATATATGCTTGTTTCCTACAGCATTGGGAAATTCTGTTTACCCCTAATTCAAAAATCTATGAGACTGAACAACAACTATGATCCTGTTAGATATTAGATTTCTACTTTTTTTCTCCTTTTTTTTTTTTGGTTTTTGTTTTAGATTGATGTTAGTATTATTAGATACAGCAGTAAGTTTTTTTTTAAAGAACTTCAGTACCACAGAGCTGATAATTTTTTGTCTCTTTTTCTTTGGCTGGACATCTGGTGGCCATTAACAACCAAGCATTCTGATGTGTTATTCATCTGTGTTGATATTGCACGAAGGACTTTGCCACCTGTTCAATTTTTATTCACTGAATAAAATTATTGTATTTAGACAGAAAGCTTTTACTACTTTGAGTTAAACGTGAAGGACATACTATCAGAGTGTGAAGTTCAGCAGGCAGTGTTCACAAAACATACTAAATCCCACAATTTTGAATCTCAAGAAGTTTAATTCTTCAGGGAAGGTTTGCTTGCATTTGTTTGGAACTGCACATGTGCTTACAGACATTGAGTACTATGTTGAGCAAGTCTCTGTCTCGGAAAGTATAGCTAAAGTCTTTCCCACTAATTTTTGAGGACTTCCATTCTTACAATAGGAGGGATCCCACACTCTGGCCATACCATTGACAATCTATAAGGTAGTACAGGTTATTTCTCATTAATCTGAGATCATGACAACAAACACTCCGAAGATAATAAAGGAACAAGCCCGCTGCCAAACTTAAAGGAAACAGGGTTACAGAGCTCATCTCTCTTTATCACCTGTATGCCAAATGGAACAAGAGGAGGTTTTTTAAAATGTAATTCAGGTATTTATAATGGAAATCTAGTCTACATAGCTCAAGTAAAGAAACATCATCATGAATTTCAAGGATCCAGTGAAATTTGGTATTATATGCAAAATAATGCAGAAATTTCCCAAGTAGTTAATAGACATGAATGCCTTTGAAAGCTTTCAGAGGGTGAGCATGCCCAACTCATTTTAGGTTTCTAAATTAAGGGTTTAGTCACACAGGAGGTAATGCTCCTTTCTGATCAATGGTAATCAAGAAAAGCTAGAAGTGGTTTAAAATGTACAGAGTCTAAAGGTTTAAAGTATACAAAGTTAAAGGGAGATGAAATGCACACACGTTTGCGCATAAAAATGAGGTGTCAGCGCTCTACTTAAGACTTGTGGCTATTCTGAGGTGCTCAGCATCAGAAAGACTAATGTCTTGGGAGAATGTAGGTCATGTCATCCTGTGTTAAGGGGAAATAATATTTTGCATATTTGGAAAAACATAGATTGCGTGTGATGAAATTGAACAAACTTAACTTGCCAGTGAGTTTTCTACAGCTGTAAATATGTTTGTGTATGTGTGGAACCATGAGAGAGATGAAGACATTTCTTAGCTATTTAAAAGAAAACAAACATCCCTGTCCTCTCCAAACTCTGGAATAACTGTTATCTCAGAAGCCTACAAATTTTGCATTAATTTCTCATTTCAATTAAATATGCATCTTAATAAATTTACTTTGGGCTTGTCTTTAGTTTTAACATGAGGTGTTAGGACATTATGCATTTCAGTGAAATACATAATTTCACTTGGGTTTTGGGGTATGTTCTCCCTGCATGCTTACAGAAATTCCTTTTAATTGAACACCATTTCCTGTAGGGAGATGACTGAAAGCTTTAGAGCCTATGGCAGTTAGGATCTGTGTTATTCATTTTAAAAACTCCAATTTTCATTTAAATATCACAGAATTATCAAGGTTGGAAGATACTGCCAAAGTTATCTCGTCCAGCTGTCAACCTAACACCATCCTCATCACCCCTAAACCCACCCCCAGATATATGTAAAATAATAATACCAAATGTTTTGTGACACCTGAAAAAAGTAACCTTACTCTATTAAGTCTTCTATGCAATAAAAGTGACACTTTAAGATTAAAACGGCTTCAGATATTATAAATTTGAAAGTTGTCTTCCATCCCTGATTATATTCTTTGCTGCTCCTATTCATAGGAAAAAAAATAGTTCAAAGAGGGAAAAGAGACATTGTGGATCATCTAGTCCAAACTCATCTAACTTCAAAGCAAAATTAGGATGCTCAAGGCCATAGCTACACAATAAGTGATTCCACTGTTACATTTCTTTGATGTTTCTATGCACAAAATAGAACTTAAATTTACTAGAGAATTTTGCAAAACCTGTTTGATATTTCAAAAGTATGAATAAGGTGTGTTGTCTTCCTCAGATCTTATTTTATTTTTCCTCTAACTGATTTCAAAATCCCACATAATAAACAAGATGTTTTTTGATTTATGAAGACAGAACCATACAGTTATGACCAAAAAAAAGAACAATCTTTTGGCATTGGCTTTCTAAGACAAATGATCAATCACATAATGAAGTCCATAAGAAGTATAGTTCAGCAAGGCAGCCAAAATTTGGTTAACTTTGGTTAGCTTATTCTAAAGTACAATAGGAATGTATCTTCTCTCTTTCAGGGTAAAACCCATCATTTTAAATTTCTTAGAATTGGAAGACAGCTGTGTCAGTACAGACCTAAAATAGTGGAACACTCTTTAACTAAAGAATGAGATAGAGGAGACACTAGAAGGAATATAGGTAGAAAGTCTTCCTCTGTACCAACAGATGCATTTTTTTTCTCTGAAGTGATTTTCACATAGCTCTTTATGCACAGAATTACCTTTAATGTATTTTTGCTTCACATGCAGTCTCTTGATCAGCTTCTAGCACAGAACAGATTTCCAGTCTTTCTGTCTGGCTTCCAAAAATCCTCCATTTCCATATTGTCACACTGTCCTTCAAATACTTCTGCTAGTATATTAATAGGGCTCCTTGGATGTTTTCTTCCCCTTCCTGGAACCTATGCTAAATTAGATATGTATCCATTTCTGGAGGAAAAACAAAGTTTCTCTGACCTTTTTTAACCTTTAAAATTTTAAATACTGCATCAAAATCACATTATTACTGCTTGGTATAAGGATCAGTAGAATTTAAAGAGTTCTATTGCAAATATTGCAGAATTTGTTTGAAAGGCTGGACCACTCCCTCTTTTCATTTTTTTCCATGGTATTAACAGGGAGCAGAGGTACAGCTCCATTCACTCCAAAGAACTGCGTGGGACAAAATATTTTAAATTGGTAGCCAGCTCCTTAAAATTCAAAGTATTTTGAAATCTAAATATGGTTTTAGATTCAATTTTCTCTTCTCAGCAAACTACAGAGAGAACTATCTATTTATTTCACTTGAGAATTCAGGGACCTTACAGGGTATTCAAATCTGGATCATTGCATAAATAGGACCCAGTTTTGCTCTCTCTGGAGCAAAAAAAAATTAAGCAAAAATTCTACTTGAAATAATAATTAATTACCTTGCAAGTGAAATGAAACATGAAGTAACAGACTAAGATATCATAGAAACATTTTTATTTGAGTTGACAATACTAGCATGTAACAGGTTTTGATATCTGAAATAAAGGTGGTATTCTTAAGTGAAGGTGGCACAACATATTTCTTTTAAAAAGTAATATATCAACTATGAGAACAATGCATGTGATTTTTAATATTGCATCTTAACTGTAAGGGATAATTCAGTGTTGACACCTGAAGTTTTTTTCCCTGGAGTTGGCTTTATACCACTGTATGTACTGTATCATAAATGTGATCATTCTGGAGATACAGTGTCCAGAATCTGCCCTCAGTAACAACTACTTTAGTGGGTAACGGTGGCACTGCTGTGTTCCTAGGTCACAGATTGGCCCATGATTTTCTGATTATTTGTATTTAAGAATTGTATCTTTATTCCTTCTTTGAACAGCTATACTGAATTGTAACCTCTGTGAACAAAATACATCTATCCTTAAAAAAACTATTGGTTTACTTTTTTTTCTTTTTCAATCTACAGATAATATTAAACTTTCTAATCTGTCCTGGACTCAGAAGACTGAGTATTTTTTTCTTAGCTCATCTATTCCTGCAAGGATTTAGACTCTAAACAAGGAAAAATTAGTGTGGACTTCACTTGGAAAATTTGAACTTTAATAAAAATATGCCCTGCAGATTTCACTGGCTTTTAAGATCTTCATCCAAGATCTTCTGAGTTCCCATGTGGTGAGTTTGGATGATAAAAGGATAGGCCACATGAGATTGTGCCTCTCATTAAATGGCAAAACAGATTCAACACAGAAAAACCGGTTTCAAAATAGCTGATTTCTACTTAGATAAAAAAATACCTTATTGAAAAGTTATTTCAATTATTTTGTATACAATAAAAAAATTAATACTATATTTACAGGTGGATAATATTTATTAAAACTTTCTTTGTCTACTTGGCTCTGCGCCTTCAGTTTCTGAGCTGAGAGTGTCTAAAATATAAATTCATGCTCTACCTCTTCAGGAATCAGCGTTGATCTTCCTTTAGAGGTTGTTGAGGCTTGTTGGTGACAGATACAAATAAATATAGGATAATGGCACAGGTCAGAGCAATAGTAGTTTCATCCATAGGGAGATTCACAACATCTAGATTAAGTCTTTGATCCATAACCCCACTCCCAAGAGCCACTGTCTCCACTGACTAACTGAAGGCTTTATATTAGCTTGTCAACAAAGCTCCTCACTCCAGGACTCTTAAATCTGGTAAACACCACCTAAAAGGGTGGAAAACTTTAAAAGGGGAGTTGAACTGCTGCAGAGGTTCAGGAGCAGACTGTAATTCATTCCTCATATAAAGGCCAACTATCATGCTCTCATGGAATAACTCTGATTTAACCCTACTTCAGAGTCCACTATTTTACCCTGGCCCCAGGCCAACACTTGCCACTGCAGTGCTAAAAGCTCTCATGAGCAAACAGAGAACGGGGGAAACAAAAAACTAATAAAAGCCCCCTCTCCGGCCCTCTCGGATCCTTCTACACACCAAACAAAACTGTAAGAGATCTCTTAACACCAAACCCAGGTGCTAATAACAAAATACCAGTTTTACTCACTCACTCACTTGTGCCTCTGTGTTGAATTTGGAAAATTCTTGGGGTTTTGGGCTCTGACACCTCCTGGAATGTGGCAACTGCCCTCCCGAAGCACTGGCAGGGGGAGCAGAGCTGAGCTGAAGGTTTCTAGAAGCCTCCTTATCCCTTCTGGTGGTGCCATAACTGATGCCTTGAAGTGGCTACCTGAAAACAGAGTCTAGACAAGATTAAGAGAATAAAAGTAGGTATTTACTTGAAGGGCCTTCAAAGGTACACCCTGGGCAGTCAAAAGACTCTGAGGGGCTCCACCCAAAATGGACCCTGGGTCACGAGTTTTTCCCACTTTTATAAGTTTGGTCCATTTGCATATCTGGGTTAATTCTCCAGTTTACAACCTTAGTTAATGACGTAACTACCCTAAATTTGTCCCTTCTCTCAAAGGCTTTAGTTTACACATTTTGTGGCCTGGGACAACAAGGTGTCCTTGAAGAGCAAACCTAGAGAGGCTTGTCATGTCTAACCAGCGTGAGAGAACAGTAGTTAACAGGCTGCACAGAATTTCAGAGTTACACACTAAGCAGTACAGGATCTGAAAAATATAAAAATTAAAACCTAAGGCATCATTCGAAGAAACTTCTCTCTTTCTGTGCTCATTTTCACAGGTACAGCAGGGGTTTAGAAACTAGAAAACAGAACAGGGAGTTGTGTTTTCCATGTGATTTCATCTATTTTTAGTTTAATGGCTTTTGGCACCAGAAAGGCTAGATTTTATAGCCTTATATTTCGTTAAATCTTTCATGACTTAAACTAGCATTTTTTTTGTGGTTCTTGTTTTCAAAATTTGCTTATCACTGCCAGCTTTTCATCTACTAAAGAAATCAAATTTGTTCTGCTTTCATAACAGTACATTATGAATACCACATGGTGTCTCTGGCATTTGCTATTTTGTAAATTAGTTTAGAAATACCTGTGACGTTTCTTAGATAAATGATTGTCAATAAAAGAATTAGCAGTGATGACATTTAGATACTTATAGAACCCTCTGTCATTCAATAAGATGAAATTATAGCAAAAAGAATTCCCTGTGGATTAAACACAATGTGCAGTTGATCAGTTATGTGCTAAAATGTCCTATTATTTCATAATATGTATTCTGCTAGTATGTTCTCTCTTGCAAATCTATGACTAGCTGCCAAAGCATTTCATTAGCTAAATGAACCATAATAGAGAGTAGATGACGTGCATGTGTTGGTATTCATTTATGTAGTTTGAAGTGAGACACGTTACCAAGTGACCACGTTGTTACGTGACTTTTCCTTATCACTTCTGATCTTTCTGAAAGCTGCTGAAAGAATTCAGCACTCTTGTTAACAGCCTGGTTACTTCCAGCATATGGGACATCAATTAGTGCTCCACTTCTAATGAGGAGGGCTGGAATGAGCATGGGATTCTGTGGTAACTCTGCTTAGACCATAGTGTTTCCTGCCCTGGAGGCTGCAATCAGAAGCAGATCAACTCTGAATCTGTGAAGAGTAGAAATAAAGTTCTTTGGCCCTCAGCAGCAGCAGTGGATAATCTGTCCTACCAAACCATTTAAGCATAGCCTGTTTTATTCTTCCCAGATTGTGCTAGTTTGAAAACAAACCAGTGAGAGGCACCAAGTCAGAATAACAATTTAATGGAAATTAAAGAAAAGGAAAAGAAAGTAAAAGAAAACACTGACAGAGTCAAGATACAACCTGAGTCCCTGTTAGGCAGGGTAGTGGTAGCAGTCTGGTGGAATGGTGGCTGCAATCCTCTGAAGTGGTGATCCTGTAGTAGAAGGGGTCTGCTCTTCCTCAGAAAGTCCAGCGGTGGCTGTGTAGCTCCTGTCCTCTGGAAATCCAGTGGAGCCCCCCTTTGGTGCTCAGGGTCCCAGTTATATCCACGATGGGATGCTTGGTTCCTCCCTCTGGGTGGAGCATCTCACAATGGGGTAATGAGTCATGAGGCCAAGTGTTGATTAGGCTCGTTAACAGAAGATAGTCCGGAGGGAGTTATCTCTGAGTCATGCAGCAGGACAATGATGGGCCATTAACAGCAAGATAGTCTGGGGGGAGGAGGCAAGGAAACACTGCCCCACCTGATTTCAACAGCTCATGAGGATGGTAATAGAATACCCCTCAACCCAGGACACAGATACATGAAAGTTAGGGCTGAGCAGGAGCTGGGGACAGGAACACAATAAAGTCATGGTCAGAGTTGCAGTAGTAATTCCAGAGAAAGAATCAGTAGAAAAATTATCAATATTGAATAGCAAAGATGACAGGGCATCTACATAACTTTAAGCAGAGATTTACCTAATACTTTACCATCTTAATCTATGTCAATGCCAACATTTGCTAGTTTTCTGTTGTCAGCGTAAGAGGCAGTCAGTTTAGTTCATTGATGAGCTTTGCTCAGATTGGAAATATACCATTGCAGTCTACCTTCTTCATCCTTAATAAATTCTCAGGCCTTGCATTACCTTCATGGAAAGTTTATATAGACAACATTAATGTACCACAGAATTGTTTGCTTTCCCCTCTTGACTGATGGAAAACTCAGTTTTAATAAATTCTCAACATGCAAAAATTTTTGACAAAGTTTAATATTTGCTGTTGATCATATTTCTAACTTATATAACAGGAAAGTAACTCCCAGATTGATATTTGTTGCTTATATGACCATTTCTAATATATTGAAGTGAATAAAAATATGAATTGTTTAAAGTCTATATCTCAATTTTTCTGATACTTTCTCTGGATATCTGTTTTCAGTTCCTTACAACTTTGTTACAGTTTAATCAATTTAAGCAGTCTTTTTCAAGAAGACATTTCTGGAACATGCAGAACATTTCAAGGAATAGTTCAGATTAAAACAATTGACATTTCTGAGGAGCAAGTTTGGAGAAAAGTGTTCTTATATCCAAGCTGGAAAGCAAAATAATCCATTTTCACATTTAACATTTACATTTAAAAGTTTTTTAACTCAAAATTAAAGGGTTTTATTAGCAGTAATGTGACTTACCCAGCTTTAGTATTTATAAAAAAATACAAAATTCATTTGTTACCAATGCAGACATCTTTTTATAACCTATCTAAATTACAAAAAAATATAATTTTATAAGTGTTGATAGGACTATTTCCAGGCCTTTTTGTTCCTGCCTTTTTCTTCTAGTTCTTCCTCCAACCTGCTAACATCTAAGTTGGAGAGGAAAAGAGCTGAAAAGACCTGGTAATAGTCTGTCTTCATTAACCATTAGAAGAATGAGAGGATGGATGTGATAGGAAAGGCAAAAAAGGAAGAATGGACAGATTTGGGAGTAAAAGGGAGAAAAAATTTGCAAGGAGAAGAGTTATGAAGTAAATGAGCATAAATGATGGAGTGTGGTATAAATCAGTACATGCCTGAGAACTGACCAGACCTAAAGGCAAGAAGACTGGGAGCATTGGGTGTGGTTGCAGTGATGCCTTTTCTGTGTCTCAAAATCAAGACTCATGCATGGTTAGAAGGGAAAAAGGGATTTTACCTTGGTATTTATTTTAGGTGCCCCACATCCAAGTCAAATGCACCCCAATGCACACCACAATGCACCCACACAAAAGATCTGGTATAACATTATAGGTCTTACTAATTAGCATATCTATCAAAGATTCCCCAACGAGACGCTGCAATGAGCCCCCCTCCCCAAGGAACCTTCCCCTGGATGATTCTGTCTTAGTTTACAAAATGTGTTCTGGAGAGGACCTTGGGGTCTGGGGCACACTGATCCCTAACTATGAGGCTTTTAAAATGTTTAGTCTCCTAGCTTGACAAACAAGTCCAAGAATGTAGGCTAAAAACCACTAAGAATACAGAAGTTATAAAAAGGTATAACAGGGGTATAAATAAAAGGCAAAAAATCATCATGGCATCATCAGGAGGAGGTAAGCAAGTATGCTGTGTGAGGGCAAGAGCTAGAGACAGAACAGGGACAAAGGGCAGTGCAGAAGGCTGTGGGGTAGGCTGAAGCATTGTTGATTGCTGCAGGAAATTCACCTTCAAAACCCAGAACCTAATGCACAACTGATTATATCTACACTTTGCTGCTCCTAGCATTGAATGATAGAAGAAAAATAGCAAGTGTTTTTTAAGAACTCTATATCAGTTCTGACAATTCTTAATTAAGGTCTGAATTTTGAACTCTACATTCTTTTTTACCTTTTTTAGCTATGACTTTTAGTGTTACGGTAAAATACAGATTCCTATTTTGCCCATTCAGAACCACAGACTGAGATTTCAGTCTCTTGCTGTTCCTATGACAACACCCCCAGCTCAGTGTTACTGTCATTTTCTAAACTAGTCAGCAGGTCTTTTTTCTTCCTTTGTGGTTTACCGGTTACACAGTAAAATCACTTGACATGTACAGATAGCTAGCAGAGGCTGTTCACTTCTTAAACAAAGAACTCATAGCATCAACTAGAAATATTAAATTATGTAGCTGTAAATTAAATGCCGTGGATGTACGAGGATTTCAGTATCAAACCATTCTTGTATGGAAAGCACCCCCAGTCACTTCTTCTGACCAGTGAGGAAGTAGGTTGTATTGACTCAATGTATATCAGGTTACTCGAAGCTTCTCTAGAAAACTGAAGGATTTACTCAGTTGTGGCCAGCCGGTATTTCAGAGCTGGAAACTGGGCTGAGTGTTCCTATTTCTATTTGAGAAATTCGGAGTAACACCTGTCATGATAAAACAATCTTTAATTAAATAACATCAGAATGACATAATCTCTTAGCAACAGAGAAATACAAAAAAATCTCATAGATCAATAAGGCTTCTGTAACTGATTTTTTCAGGGAAGAGATAGAGATAATTCACATGTAATATTTTTACAGAAAAAAAAGAATTTTGCTTTAAAAAAGCACTGTACTGCACAAACTGACATTATAGCATCCTGGCATTAAGTTTTGAAATTTCCTTCAGTTTCTGGGTTCAGGGTCTATTTCTATAGTGGAATAAGTGATGCAACATACTTAACAGATGGTGTCATTTCTATTGCAATAGAAATTATCATGGAAAATGTAAGTATTGCTACTTGACTTTGACTTTGATTTATTCAAAATACAGGCCAGCAGAAAGGAATTGTTGTCTGCTCAGAACACTTCCTATTTAGCCATGAGGACTTTTTTTCTGTGCAAGATCTACATGAAGCAATCATATTCCCTCCAACCTTTTATATTTTTATATCTCATAGAAATGCTATTGACTTGCAATTGAATATAATTTAGTGGATGCAAAAAATCTTTGTACTGGAAGACCTCAGTTTTAAGAGGGTCACCTACTTCCTTTTTCAGGAACAATGCAGATTTTCCTCAAAAACTAGTGGGACTGAAGGCCCATTTGTAGCTTAGTCTCTTAAAGACAAAATTCTGCTAAAATGCTGTGTAAAGAACACTTTCTGATGAACACTGAACGGATCTGATCCTGAGGGTCACAATCCTGAAAGCTCTTTTCAGTGACAGATAATTTTTTGAATCTAGTGAGTTGATTCAGGTCTATGAAGCTTCTCTTTGTATCCTACCGTGTCAGCACCTTGCAACATTCAGCCTTTTCCCCATCCTCTTGCTGCTACCAAACCTCTAGCCTTTTTCCTCATTTGCATTTTTGGTCAATTAGTCTTCCAGCAGAGAATACATGAAAACTCTAAAAAATAGTAAACCCATAAAAACCTCAGGAATTAAGATGTCTTACCTTTACCCTTTTTCTTCCTTTTCCTTTTTTTTCTTTAAAGGGCATATTACAAATCTGTTTTCCTAGACAGCTCATGACATAGCTCTGGTGTCTCATAACTAGTTTTTATTTGATGCATCCAGATTTTATTTTCATCTCTGTTACTGAATTCTTTGTTGCCTGAGTTGGGGAGAAAATAAAAAATGGGGACATATTTGCCATCTCCCAAATGGCAGCATTGTAATGGATTTTGCTCTCTGACTGACAAAAGATTAATTACAAGAGTGCGGAGAAGTTACCTTCTAATTCAAGCTATCTTTCTGATGTTGTATTAATGATGTAGTACAGTGTTTTTTCTGCCAACTGAAATATATTCTGGGAGTATCTCTATTTCTCACTTTTAAAAACCTAAAACAGCTATCATGCTATGTCTTATCTAGGTCAAATACTACCTTTATTGCTTTTTAATTTGTAGGAATTTACTTTATCACTTCCAAATGACTTCTGTGCTGGTTACACATAAAGATGTTGTTACACTATCTCTCAAAACAAAATCTGAGTGCTAGTTGGAGAACACATCTTAATTCCAGTCATCCTTGTAATTTACATATCACACATCCCCTTGTTATCTGTTACTGTCTCATCCTGGGTTATTATTAGGCTCTATCACTTTTGCCTCAGACATAGACTGATAGGCTGCAAATGCTTGTCAACTGTTGAGAAATAAAAATATAGTTTGAAACTGGGTTTACTAAATGAAAAAGAGCCTCAACTAAGTTTTGACTAACTTTTTCCTGTATCTGTGTTAATTTCAAAGTTATTACTAGCAGAATAATGACATTTGGATATATCAGGGTAATTATCCCATTCTTTGGCATATTCAGTTTTCCACTGTTTTAATTGAATGGTATATAGAAGTATTTAATGTGTGCTAAAGAATGCATCATAAAAAAGCCATTACATGTTCTAACATCTGTTGATATCTAAAGATCTCATTTTTTACAGCCTTCGGGGCAGTTCTGTTTTGCGCTTTCTAATTCTAATATAGACTAGAAATATTGCTTGACTGAGATCTTTATCTCCTTGTTTGTATTCTCTTAAATCTTCCTTAGGCAGCTGGGGTTCTTATCTTTAGACATACTGCAAACAAAACAATCTCAGCTCACTTTGGACACAGTTGCAACCAGTTTTCCAGTCTCTGTTGGGTTCATCTTATTAAGTCTAAATTTTAGAGGCACTGGTCCTAGTTTCTGATTCGTGTCCGTGTTGCTCCAGGCTAGCCATATCTGGAATGCACCAACTAACATGTTCCCCAGGGAACACACCCTGATGGTACTAATTTCATTACTGCTTCTGTTTTAACAAAAAATATTGCAGTGGAGAGGTAATGAATGAGCTATGTGTAATGGGATTGTCATCTGCAATGTTTGTGAATCAGTCACAGGCCTTTCTAGCCTCCTTCTCATGTGATTGCAAACTACATATGATTTCTGTTGTGTCTCACTCTTCAAGACCTAGTTAGATGAGCCATTGCTGCATGACCAGATCCTTCATTCTGGTAGAAACAGTAAACTAGAACTTTCAGAATATGGAAATACATTTGACAGATATGAACACATGTGTCTGCAGGTCCTAATGGATTGCATTTGCAACCATGTCTGTAGGGAGGACAATTTGGATCTTGAAAAGTAGTGATTTAAAATAATTTCATATTTGTTCGTATATTTGCTATGGCCATCAGTAGTTCTGGAAACCTAGGTGAAGAGAGAAACTTTTGAGATCTTTCTGCATGTGTTATTCAATACAGGTGTACCCTGTCACTGGGGAGTCTGTCCTAGTAGCAGGAGCATAGCTTGGGACAAGAAAGTCCACTACAGGCATGACTGTGTCTTCCCCACATATAGTTTATGGCTCCTAGATTGATGGAAACAGATCTAAGTAGCTGGGGCCCCAAAACTGGGATTTCTGATGTGAATAAAGTGGAAATATAACTATTAAAGAAAAAATAGGATAAAAAATGCTACAAGACTTGGTGTCACTTCTGGCTTGTATTTATGCCATTACACCTTCTCTATGAGAACTTTCATTTTTTCCCTTCAACAGCTCTACAGATAATTATGACATTTCTCAAAGTAAAAAGAGGGATTAATATTCCAAAGTATTTTTACTATATTTTAAAGTAAATCTGTGTGGTTTAATAGTTCCAGATGCTTTACTGTTCTGTACACTTGGTTTCCCAACTACATAGTTCCCTATGGTCTTTTATCTTCTATTCCATACCTACTGTTTCCCTGGATTTTCTATCAAGTGCATCCTTCAGCAAGATGATTAATAATGACTGACTGTCACCACCGATGTGAGATTGTGAAATTTAGATGGAATTTAACACTGGTCTGTCACTGGCAATTTATATTTTCATTAAAATGTTTGAAAAAATGTATATTCAGTGTAATATAAAAAAGATTAAAAGTTTCATACTTTCATAAATAATATTGTAAATATATCACCAGATGAAGAGCAAACGTGTATGGGAAATATATAGAAATTAGATGGTTTCCAAGGCAAAAACTGAAAGATTCACATATGATCCAAATCTGGATATTGAAATGTAGTGTGAGAAAGAAAGGCTCATACTTTTTTTAAGTAGAAAACTCACAGCACAGCTGTGAACAATCATTGTGACAAGAAAATTGCCATACATCAGAAGGCTGAGAGGCGTATATCACGAAACTCTTGAGCATACAGAATGCTTCTCATGGTGTTTTGTTAACAGTAACTATTTCCTTTGCAGAGGTGTTTTGAATGAAGACGTTTCTGAAAATAAATGGATTTAGCTTTTATATATTATTATTATTTTAATAATTTGAGATTTACACATTTATATTTTTTTGATTAACAAGCTTAACATCTAGAACACAAGCTTTCAAAATACATCTGGTGTAGCTTAAAGGAAATGTTTCCAATCTTTACTGTGTTTGTGAACTGCTTAATCCAGTGTTGTAGAGTTGCTGTTAATGGTGTGTGCTTGCGTGGATGAGCCAATGCCTTCAAATAGGATAATAACAAATGGTGTTTATATGAGTCATAATTTCTGAAATCTGAAACTTTGTTGACCTACTAACATTTACTAAAATGAGAAGAAATCAACCAGAGGGATCATTGCCACTACAGGGAAGAGTAATTTTCTGAATTATAGGAATGTTCTGAAGTGAAAGAACTGACAATTGCAGTAATTGTAAAGCAACCAAAAGCTCAGAAGACAAATGATAGAACTAGAAAAAAGAAAAATATAATTAATTGCCATTTTATGGCCCCTTTTTTTAGACTAAAAAAAATTATACTTTCAGTTTGGGCACTAGATTAAAACTATAATTAGTAGCACTTTTTCTGAAAAAGTGGACCTTAATCATGTTTCACATCTTTTAACTTCACGGATCAACTTGTTACAAAATGACAGCAATTTGAGACTTCTGAAAGAATTAAAACAACAGAAATTATCCTCATAAGAACTTAGCATGTTTTTTGGCTTTCATCGCTGCACTGATTTAGTTTTGTTTTCTGATTATAACAGTGCATATATTTTTTCCTTCTAAATATCAGTCTACTGAAGGGATTCTGGAGTTCAATGTGTGTGGTAGCAGATGACCTTCATAGCAATTGCAGCAGACAGTATATTGTCAAATGTGTTCTTGTGATAAGACAAACTTTAACAGCAGACTTCCCTTTCCATAGATCTGATTTTAACACTGTCAAAAAGAAAACACGTGCTTAAATTTAGAGAAGATATAGAATAGAAAAGAAGCTACATTATGAAATATGATGCACAGTAGTGAATAATTTATATTTTATTTAACCAACGAATATTTAACATTCTGATTCTTCTGGTTTTCTTTCTATGTTCTTGTCTACATTTTTCTGTGACGAATTCTATCGATTTGAAATTATGGGCGTTAACTATTGCATGTTTAGTACGAGAATTAAATCTAGACTACACACCAGAACCATCATTTCCCCTTTTCCCAGGTTAAGAGGCAATCTTTCACTTTAATGATGAAGAAAACAAGTGTTTCTGACATGAATAAGAAAACGACATGAATAGGATATAGGAGCACACAGGGTGCGTTACAATCTGACCGTCAGTGTACCCTACTGAAATACTACTGGCAAGCCCTTGGGCATGTTGCTCTAAGCCATTAACACCCAGTCACACTGCTAACGAGCTATTCTGCCCTGAAAAGCATGCGGTAATGTCAATACCGAAAATCTAACTCGCAAATCTCTTTGATGGGAGACATTTTTAATTGCTGGATTTCATGTATGCCTCTTTTGCATAATGTGTAACATAATGTGCAACTGTGAAATGTTTGGGGTCTGACTCTTTTAGGGGCAAATAAAGCCCATAGCTTGGTTGGTGGCATCTCTTTCTATGGGCTGGATATTTTACCTGGAGTTAATTTTGCTCAGATTGTTTGTGGAAATTTAAGAGAATTAAAAATTTAAAAAATACTGGATCCTGATGAAATCCCAAATACACTTTGTGCATTTCAAAGCCCAAATGCTTTAGAAATTATTTGTTATGGTCGACTGAGTCTGTCTGGGGTGAAGTGGATTTTCTTCATAGCAGTCTGTATGGTGCTGTGGTACTGTGTTTTTGATTTGTGACTAATACAGTATTGATAACACACTGTTGGTTTGGCTCTTGCTGAATAGTGCTTGTGCAACATCAAGGCATTCTTTTTCTTTTTTTTTTTTTTTTTTTTTTTTTTTGTGTTTTTCCCACACTGTCCCAATATCAGATAGGTGGTCCCAACATCACAGAGGCTGGAAGTATGCCTTCAGTACAGCCAGCTTGAACTGACCAAAGGGATATTCCTTACCACATGATCTTGTGTTTCATGATGGAGGCTTGGGCAAAGGAAGAGGAAGTGAAGGCATTTGAAGATATGAAGTTTGTCTTTGCAAGTAACCATGACATGTGCTGAGGCCCTGCTCTCCAGAAAGTGGTTAAGCATCTTTCTGCCAATGTGAAGTAGTGAATAAATCACTTATTTTGCTTTGTTTGGGTATACAGCTTCACTTATTAAACTGGCCTCTTGAAAATATTTGCAAGTAGCAAAAAATTATTCTTAGGCGTTATGTCAAGTCCTACCTTCTCTTACAGTAGAGTTGAATAATCAAATCAAACGCAATGGCTGCATATCTTTGTCCATGAAGATTAGCTTTATAGGTATTCATTTAATAGTATAGATTAAACAAAAGAGTCTGCTACTAGTCAGATTCTGATTTTCAGTTTTGAGAAGTTTGACAGTATTTCAGAAGTTCAGGAGGTATTATTAGGTTTACTAAAACAGGTACTCTGGTCTTTAGTCTTATAGTCTATTCAGGGCAAGGAAGGGAGATTCAGCTTCCTGGCAAACTTTCCCTCACCTGGCTTGGCTGTGTTCAGAAAACAGCTTGTGTCAGGAATGAGCTGAAGTTTTATTTTATTTGTCTGAATAGCTTATAATTAAATTCTTCAAACACACTAGATGTTGCTTGTAAAAAACCCCAAACCTCTACAGTAAAGGGAATTCCAAAACTTCTCTATTATTTAATCTTATTTTAAAAATTAGGAAGTTATTAAAATATCTAGTGAAATCTTTACCATAGAATTACTCTTTGCAAAATTAATTTACTATTGGTCATAGAGATATTGAACAGAATTAACAGCTTTTTCTATCCACTTTTTTTTTTTTTGTGAAATCATATTTCTGTCTTTTTTTTTCTAGATAACTTGTGAAATAGCCATCAGAAAAAAACAAACAACCTGATAATGTCCCTACACTTTGTTTTTTCTGCTCATGTAGATTTTTCTCACCTCCTCTAGATCTTCCTTTAAGTGGATATGTAGTTCTCATGCTAAAGTTTTAATTAGCAGGTTTAGAAAAGGGGATGGTAGTGACTTTCCCTTGTCTGTTACTCATTACAACAACAGATTCTTTCCTGCTGTGCTGCTTCCTCCATATCTGTGCTTTGGTTTTCACCTCCTACCTAAGGTAAAATACAATAAACTTCATCAAAGTTTACCTCACTGATCACTCTATTGGGTATCAAGACAACTTTGAATTCTGATGCTGTCCTTCTAGCTGACACTTTATTACATTATCTGTGTTGTTAATAAAGCACTAAACAGGACTGGTCCAAGGCAGGTTGCATATGACAGTTCTTAGTTCAAAGCAATGGACGTCAGTTGAGATTCTTCCTCCAAGCAAGTAAACCAGTTAATACTTTGAAATGAAAGTTCCAAGTATCTGTTATTTGGTCTTTTCTAGAATGAAATACCAGAGCCTTATATTGGAGTTGCTATTGGTCTTTTCTGCTTTATGATGAAATTAAATATAAGATTGAAAATTTTCATCTGGGATGGACTTATCTTAAAACTACATATCATCAATGCAACTGTGAAGTACAAATTCAAAGGCATGGTAGTTGCCCCAAAGAAATTCATTACAATGGACATTGTATTTACCTGCTAACAATATTAGAACAAATACAGAAACAGATGCCCCATTTTTGTTCAGTATGTGCAGAAATCAGCATGTCAGGGGCTGAATATGGATGAACTGTCCATTTCCTCCTCTGAAATGGTTGACTAAAAAGCATACTTATATCTCACTGGACCCTGAACATTATTTTCCAACTGAACAGCTTTGGAAAGAGATTGTTTACATCAACAACAAACTTATAGTAAAATGTCTGGTGCAGGATTTCTATCTGACATCATGGCCTCCTAGGACTTATTTTTCTTTCCCCTTTCAACTAAGTAGTCTGCATTTTAAACAGATTACTTCGATTTTATTTTACCTTTAATGAGGTTTAATGCCAACCCCTATAGCTGAGCAGCAGTAACACAACACGAAATCAATTTATTGTTTTCTTAGGCATTTAGAACATAAAATGCCAAAGGTGTTAATGTGTTTGGAAAATGTCTACAGATTTCACTACCAATAAAGTGCAAAAATTCCTGTTTCAGTTTTTTTGTCACAAATACTCAATTTCTCATATAATTGTTGTTATTTTCTCCAATGAGAAGATAACCTTTTAAAAAAAAAACAAAAAAAATACCTTTGTTTTAAAGCCATTTCAAGTGCTCTGAAGATCCTGACATTTAGATATTTATTCATCCAAAAGAAATTAAGACTTTTTAGTAATATAGCATATGTACAAAAATATCCTAGTATTAAAATCTGACAGCTGTAGTGACTATTAGACTCATCTTCTCAGTGAAGAAAATAGTCTCTGCTTTTCTCTTCTGTGTTACTTGTTATGAAGTCTTCTACAAAATTGAGACATTTACTTGCACTTTTCCCCATGCAGTTTTCTTCCCATTCATATCTCAAATTAACAGAGGATTTTAAGTGTTGAAATGAGTGATATTAGATACCAGGGTACTTGTAGAAGGCTGGCTCTAAACACTTTGCAGCAACAAGCACAGATCACCTTAGACACTATCCTCTCTAGGAGTGTTAGCATTGTAAAGTCACAAATCAGGAATCTCAGATGAGAGTGATATAAATATAGCTCTTTTTTGTCACTAACGAGGGGCTGAATTTATAAATAAAACTTTGGTGGTACCCTGGTCAGCAGAGTCACTTTTTTAGCAAAAGTTAACAGACGTTTTTGTCAATGATACAAGTAGGTACTTCACACTGAAATTATTGCTGTTGAGTGATGGCAATGGCATGTCTGCCTGTCTGTCCAAGAAGGTAAATGCTTCAATTTGACAAACACAAGGGTAGCAAGTATGGAGACAATCCGTCTAAGATTAGGCATGAATTGCTCATAAAAATAGGGAGATACTGAATTATACTGGTATGCTTTATGGACCAATGACTTTATTCTCAGAATCCAGGTATTTGGTATTACATCACCTTTTTTGAAAATGGCAAATGAAAAAGAAACTAAACCCAATATTATCCTTTAATATGGGCTAATTTAAATAATCTGAAATATTTTTCAAAATTAACCAATTGAGACCATTTTTTTTCCTAGTGGACAAGTATTTTAGGGGCCTGGGTTCAGAATTCTCAGCATACAGAAGCATACAGTTACCAGGCATCCAGTTTTAGGTGTTTTTTTCTTCAATAGCACAGTGTATCTCAGTGGCAGATTTAGAGAAAAACATGCAGTTTTTCAGGGCAGCACTTAACTTAATAATGGGTAAGACTATGGCTTTTTTACCTATAATTCTTGCTTCATTCTGTATGCTCTTGCCACCTTTGGTGACATATAGTTCCACCCCAAAGCACAGTCCAATCTAAGTGTTGAATGAAGAAGCAGTCACTGCTTCTGGAAAATTAGGGTGTGATAAAAGCTGGAAGAGTATCAGATACAGTACACTTAATTTTGATTGCATTGGAAATGCATTGAGCATACATCTCTAATTCTCAGTTCATTCAAACAGCTGCTTTAAAAAATTTTCTCTCAAACACTATGGCTGGAATGAAGCAATATGCCTAGTCTTTGTCTTTGGTTTTTATGCACAAATTCAATTTTACATCTTTTTTAAAACATCTCTCCTTGGCACGCATGCAGCCAAGCAAAATTTCTTTGATGGAATTATTTAAAAAGAAGAGTTTCTTGCCATTTCCCCCCTCCTTGTTTCCTTAGAGGGTAATTCTACTCCAAGGAAATACTTTAAATCAGCTTGCCCAGCAAACCAATAGATTTTTACACACCATTACAAGCAAATTTTATAGTCACAAAAGAATGAGCCACAACAAGCTAATGGGCTAAGAAGGCTGCTCATGAACTCACCATAACCCTACAATCCTTTCATTGATTTCATGGAACTTGTCTAAAATATCTGTACCAGCACAGCAGGAAATACTGAGGACCATCAGTGGTGCAATTAAATAGAACAAATCACATTAATTGATTAAACATTCATTTTTACTTGCCTAGTGTTTCAAAATAATGTTAGACTAGCTCAAGCTGACACTGTTAAGTATATATAAAAGATACAGCCAATTTTTATTTTTCTTTCCATTTTTGGATAGTGCAACGTATTTGCATACAATAATAAAATCTGACTTCAAAGAATATTGATTAACCTCAATAATTAATTAATTAGATTAATTTCTCAGTAGAAACAAAGGAATTTGAATAACCAATTTCATATTTTTCTTTCTCTCATAATTTATTTGAATAAAATTTTATCTACACATTTTTTCTGTTTTGAAAAGCAGAAGTTGAGAAATGGAATAAGAATGTATTTCAATGTGAATTTATTTACACATGTACTTGTGGTCTGATATACAGAATCACAGAATCTCAGAAAATGACAAGAAAATGACAAGCAAAAAGACTCACAAGGACTATTGAGCCCAACTCCTGGCCCTGCACAGCACCATCCCCAAGAGTCACACCATGTGCCTGAGAGCATTGCCAAACGCTTCTTGAACTCTCTCAGGCTTGGTGCAACCACTTGGTGTGGGAAGCCTGTTCCAGTGCTCAACCCCATTTTTGGTAAAGAATCTTTTCCTAATATCCAAACTAAACCTACCCTGACAGTTCACGCCATTCCCTTGAGTCTTGTCCCTGGGCACCACGGAGAAAAGATCAGTGTCTGCCCCTCCTCTTCCCCTTGTGAGGCAGTTTTAGTGTGCAATGAGGGCTCCCCTCAGTCTCCTCTACTCTAGGCTGAACAGACCAAGTTAAGTCATTCCTCATACAGCTTCCCCTCAAGGCCCTTCACCATATTTTTGTCCCCCTTTGGACACTCTCTAATAGTTCAATAAATTGTGGTAGCCAAAACTGCACACAGGACTGAAGGTGAGGACACACCAGTGCAAAGCAGAACGGCACAATAATCACTGTTAGGTTTTTTTCTGAATATTTTAACCCTAGTGAAAATTCAGTTTCCCTCCAGCTGCTAAGTGTCACATAGTCACATCACATTAACTGTTTTGGTTTGTGTGGCAAGGTTTCAATAACAGAAGGCTTCAGGGGTGGCTTCTGTGAGAAGACACCAGGAGCTGCCCTCATGTTGGACAGAGCCTGTTCTAGTTGGCTCAAACTCTTAAGACAGACCCACACCGGCCAGAGCTGAGCCCTTCAGCGATGTACTACATGTAATACAGTTACATGTAATAACATGTATAAGAAAGGGTAAAACCTGCTGTGAAACAGCAGCTGGGAGAGAGGAAAGAGAATATGTGAGAGTAATCTCGCTGCAGGCAAGATCAGTGAAGAAGGAGGTGCAGGAGATGCTTCAGGCATCAGAGCAGAGATTCACCTGCAGCCCATAGGCAGCCCATGGTGAGGCAGCTGTGCCCCTGCAGCCCATGGAGGTCCATGCTGCAGCACAAATCCACCTGCAGTCCAGGGAGAACCCCACACTGGAAGCTTCACAGCCTGAAGGAGGCTGTGACACTGTGGGAAGCTGCAGCCCTGTGATGAGGAACCCATGCTGGAGCAGGTTTGCTGGCAGGGCCTGTGATCCTATGGGAAGTCATTCTGGAGCCGACTGTTCCTGAAGGGTTGTACCCCTAGAAGAGGACCCACATGGGAGCAGTTTATGAAGAACTGTCTCCTGTGGGTGGGACCCCACGCTGCAGGAGGAGAAAGGAGTGGCTGAGGAAACATTATAAACTGACCATAGTCCCTGTTCCCCATCCCCCTGCATTATTGGGGAAGAGAAGGTAGGAAATCTTGGAGTGGATTTGAGCCTGGAAAGAAATAAAAAGAAGGAGAAGGGTTTTTTTAGATTTGTTCTTAGTTCTTATTATCATACCTTTTTAAATTGGTAATTAATTACATTAATCTTTATATTATAATCACAGAATTATTTGTGTTGGAAGGGACCACTAAAATGAGCAGGGACGTGTTCAACTAGATCAGGTTGGTCAGAGTCCTGTTCAACCTTACCTTGATTGTTTCCAGGAATGGGGCACCCACCACCTCCCTGGGCAACCTGTTCCAGTGTTTCACTGAGTTTTCTCCAAGGCAAGATTATTTTGCCATGACAGTAACTGGTAAGGGCTCTCCCTATTCTTATCTCAATCCATGAGCTTTACATAGCATTTTTTCCCCTGTCCTGTAAAGAAGGAGGAATGATAACTAGTTATTTGGCAGGCACCTGGGAGCCAGAAAAGGTCAACCCAACACCTAACAAATGTTTCATTAGAAGTATTTTTATTTCTGCAAAATAAAAAGGGAGAAGCAAGAGAAGATATGGGGAGCTATAGCCTAAAATGCAGAAGACTGGACTTTTCTTCTGTCTGCCAAAATCTATCAAATGTGAAGATTATTCTGCATTGTCTCTTTTTTTGCCATTTATCAAATCCCTTTCCATTACTTAAAAATTATTTTTTTGTACGTGCATACATTGCAAAGAATCATTGACATTGTGTTGAAACTAAGACAGACAATACCATTAAAATTTGCATTAGGAGGAGACATTTTTCCATTTGACTTCACATTGGATTGTGAACTGGACCATAAACACTAACTACTGATTCCTGTAGCATGTATCCCAGAATCTTTACTGAAAATTTCAGTACTACAGGTACCACTTGCAAGAGAATTTCCAAGCCCTTGATGTTATCCAGTACATTCAGGACAAGCTTTTCCACTTTCTCTTCATTCATATTTGATAGTCTTAACCGTAAGAAATAAGTCTTCCTTGGTTTCAGCAAATGGATTTTGCCTACTAAGGTAACAGATGGGGGTATTAGCATACCCAACACATAAAAAGATAATGACTCATGCTTATTGTTGGCCTTTTGTCTTCCATTTCTTTGCAAATGCTATATGGACTATCTGACAAAACTCATATAATCAATAGCGCTTAGAGGAGATACTTTAATTTATTTTAATGAAATCATTCTACAAAATGTTTTGCAGCCCATATGGTGGCTTCCTGCTCTTTTTCATACACTATAGAGAGAGACTTGTGTCTTTATTTCCCTATTTTTTGGGTTTTAAATTAACCCCATAGTGTTACATTTGTTTCCTCCATTTTTTTCCCTGTGAGTTTAAGTATGTGAGAGACAACTGACTGCCAGAGATTGTGGCAGTCAGATCATCCAATCCCCCAAGAGCAGAGTAAGCTGTCCATGGTGAACATTCACTTCCTGCTGGTTTGCATCCTGATTTCAACTGGGAAAGATACTACGTAAGCAAACAGCTGCTTTTTAAGGGGAAAATAAGTGCATCACTTTACATACTGATTTTGTCCTTAAATCCTTTTGTACAATATCATAGGACTTAGTGGCATCTACACTGTTGATTTGGGTTTTTTTTTCTCTTTTAGTCACTTGAATTAAAACCAAATCACTCCTTTCTTTCTTTTCTTTTATTTCAAATAATCTCATTTCTTCTACTGACATTTTTTGAAGTCTGTTTCATAAATCATGTTTGTCAGTGTATTTTTGAAGATTGCGAAAAATTACTTGGCAAAAGCTTGCAGAATTGGTTGAATAACAACACTATGTCTTGGAATAAATCTTTGAATGTCTATCCTAATGCATACTGATGGTGATGGACTTAAGATTTTATGTTTCAACTCATAGCTCTAGATGGTACAAATTTGTGACAGGTGTCATGATACATAATTGCCTTTCACTAGTGTTCTGTATTATTGACATTATCTTAGCATATGTTATTACTTCATAGGTGATACCAGAGCTTCTACATTTCTAATTAACTCCTGGACTCTGAACTGCAGTCATTACCTAAGCAGCAGAATGGGAACAACTGGTGACAGACAACAGTCATTTCCTGACCAAGTTCTGGCTCTCTGTTGCACTCCTGTTGTCATGCTCTGCTGGAGCAAGGATATGGGAGCAGTGTCAACAGTGATGGCCTGTTCAAGTTAATTGCAGCTGCTGCAGAACAGGGTAAGGATTGAAGACTTCAGGGAGCACTCTGAGTTTCCACTCAGAACGTATTTTTAAACACAGTTTGGAAATATTCTATAAAACTGAGAAGCAAATAGAAGCTGAAAATCTCATTAAGTTTGAAAGATGGAAATAGAAACCATCTGCTAACTCCTGAATTGTTGTGTGGCCAGAATTTCTTACAGCAAACTGGTATGGATGTTTCTATGAGATTGGATGAGCAACTTCTGCTCCATGACTTTTTGAACAGAACAGATAAGACAAAGACATTTACAGAAGGGATTAGAAGTTGCTCTCAACTTTCTTCAGATTCCAGAAACAGATAACTTACTAGGGAGAGGGGGAGGAGAGGAAAATCCCTTAAATTGCCAGTAGATTGGGATATGTTTCACACACTTAATACCATGAAAATATTTTTTAAGAGAGGGTTAAACTTTAAGAAACTACTTTACATTTGTACTCAATCTTTACATCAACCTCAATGTGAAGTTTTTAATGCTCATCAGGCATGTAGCTCTGAATTTAGTGGTCTGAATTTGAGTGCAAATGTGACATTTTTGTCCTTTATTTTTATCTCAGCTTTTGCTCCATTTGACTCCAATTTCAACATTTATGTCCTTTCATTTCATCCATTTATGATCAGCTAGAGTTTTCAGGCCCCCAACTTTAATGAAGAGCTCTTAATATTTGGTCTATGATATTCATAAACATTTCTTCATCTTGTTCCATTTTCACTCACAGTACACAGCATGAGAATACAAAATTCTACAAGGTAGAAAGAGTCAATAATACCTTGCTGCAAAAGTGACTTTTGTTTGACAATTTTCCTGAAGACTGGAGTGATATATAAATATACAGCAGAAAATGGGATCCACAGGGACCCCTTTAAGATCTTTATGAATATTTGAAAGGGCATCTGGAGCCATGGCTACACAGGGCAATCAATTGCTATGAATTTTTATTTCCCCAAGCACTCAAAGGGAATGGCATGACAGATATATGTATTATCAGCAAGATTCATTTAAAGAAAACTGGGACTTATTTTGATAGGACCAAGGGGGAGAAAAAACCTCCTTCATAACTAAACTAATTTAAATTGAGGTTGGCAAAGCTGATTACTAAATTACTGGAATTACTGTAAAACTGAACGCTTTCTATTATTTTTATACGTTGTATAGTCTTTTTTGAATTCTAGCACTGCTTCTTTAGAAATTTGAAAAGCAATCTCAGGAGCCTGCAAAAATGAATAATGAAAAGAAACACTTTTTTTAATAAGAATTGAAAATCAAATTAGAAGTTGGAATTTTTAAGGTGTCCTTCCTTCCTTTTTCTACAGAGCTCCTTCTTCTGAAGGAGAAGAGTTCAGACCTTTAAGCTTATTTTGACAGTCATCAAAAATTTAAAATTTAAAATTTTAAAATCATTTTAAAATTGCATATTATGTCAGAAACAATTAGAAATACTATTGTGTCACTGGAAATTCCATTGTCACTGTCATTTATGTATCTCTTTTGTGGTACATATATATGTAGTAAGTTAAACCACAAAGATAATTATTCATGCTTATATTAAAGCTGTAAGAGGAAGAATTATATCTATTTAATCTAAACTATAGCACCATCTATTTCTGTTTGATTTTTTTTTCTAGAAGTTTGGCCTGGTCCCAAATGCTGTTCTTTACAAAGCCCAAGTTCAAATGGCATAGAACTAACTGCAGTAAGAAAATAAAAAGCGGAGCAGATATACTGCAGAGATACAATACAGTACACCTGGTATAGAAATGAAGATTGTGGTTTGCTTGTGTGGGTACTCAACAAAATGTATAATCATAATTGTGGTCTGTAGGCACCTTGCTTCTTTGAGATCTTAAATCAGAAATCCAAGTATTTAATCTTCCATGACATTACTGGCTCCAGAAATTATATGTAGAAGACACAATTTGAAGGATTTGAGGCAGAAGGTGTCACAGATATTTTAAGTTACTCTAAGACACATGCCACTTTAGTTTTGACACTTTTCACTTAGCTCAAACTTTTAGGAAGACTATAATCCAAACCAGGTTGCTATTGTGTAAGTTGCAAATAGTATAAAATGGTTGGTAAATTCTAAGAAGCCAGTAGGCAGGGATTAATACATGAACTAAATTATTTGCTTGGTGATTATGCAGGGTCCTCAGGACATAAACTTTTTTTCTGAAAAATCAATCTTAGAAAGAACTGTTTGCTCTTTACAGTATTTCATACCTAGTGGCCACTGGCTATAAAAGGTGTTGAATCGATTATAAGCTTGCAGGATTTCTGAAAATCATGTCACAGCTGAGTTTCTTGCCATTTCCTCAGATCAATTCCATAAGTACTAGTTCCGTAAAAGTAATTTTTTTTTAATGCCTAAAGCTAAAACATAACTAATATATACACAGGTCAGTGATCTTTGTTTAAGTGGAGAAGATTTAGTTTGGTGGTTGTTTCTGAGCATTATGTACTGAAGTGCCAGCTCAAGCTGTTTTTGATCTACAGATAGTCATTGAGAGATTGTTGACCTATGTACACATGAAAAAAAATTGTTCAATACTCAGATATATGACTGACTCAGAGGTCCTCCTGATTAAATAAAATGAACTAAAAAAACTCAATACCAACTGCAGAAACTTTTAAACACCTTTTCTCCTTCCCCTGTAGTCAACACAGTCATTTAAACAGAACTTGGCTACCAACCTTATTACTTGATCTCTCTACACTCTTCTCCTTACTGTAGTTGACAACTGCATATCCTTGTTATTTTCATATCCTTGCTTTCTGCTTCCTATTCTACGTTTAGCCTGTTATTAGAAACATGTTTAACCCTCCCTTTTCAATTATATTGATATATGCTGATGATTCAAATTGCCATATTGCAATTTCACTGCATGGGTAGAATTTGCCTTCGTGACTTCAATTAAATCTTATGCTATAGAGCTGAACAAGGAATATTGTTCATTTCAGTGTATGTAGGGGAGAGGTACACATAACAGTGGTTTATGCATGTTGTTCTTTGGAGTCTACACGTATACAACATTCAGGCCTTGGGACAGTGTTCTCAGTTAAGGATGTGGAAGGAGAAGGGTGTTAAGATGATTAAGATAAACAGAACAAGTAAAAACAGTGCTAAAATGTGAAGCTTTTTGAAAGTTTGAACACTAAAGAAAAAGATGGTCATGGTGGCCTCATCATTTCAAGCATTCAGAACTAACCTATAGGCCCACAGACTAAAAGCAGGCTTAAGATTTTTCTGCCACGTAACACTGATGGCAAGATTGGAGACACCTTTCCAGTGTCCTTTATCTCACTGTTTTTGCTCTAGGCCCTTTGTTCTAATTTCATGCAAGAAGCCACTGATTTGTCAACCTATCAGTATTCTCAGCATTTAGTCAGTTTCCTGATCCCTTAATTTCTCTGTCTTTTCTCATAGATATTTTCTTAATTCTCTCTTCCAAATGAGAACCTGAACAATAGAATGCTGCTCTAGTCTGGAGCATTTGACTAGAAGGTTCCCTGTGATAAAATATACTTGAATATAGCAGATTTTTTTTCTTAGTTTAAAATGCCAATAGAATAAAAAACAATAGGATAAAGACACTGTAGCGACATCTTCACTACCAAAAGTCAAATCTAAAGTGTTAACTTTAGAAATGAGCAAAACCTAAAGTAAATGTACCTGAAGTTTTCCTGGCTTATACTGAAATCTGTGATTTGTTGTAACTAACTGAGAAACTCAGACAGAAAAAAAAAAGACACTGAGATAAAAGAAACCATGGTGATACTGGTGAGGGATCAGTCCTCCCTGGAAGTAGGATGTTCCAGCTAGAGGTAAGCACACAGAAATTTTATGAGTTGAATTCTCATACCCGAGTGCATGTATACTAATAGAAAATTACTACATGGTCTGGTTCTTCTTTTAAAAAAATTCTATTTTTGTAATTATGATGTAGCTTCATTTGGTGAAGGCAGTTACCGGAAAGCCACAGTAAAATCCTTGTGGTGGGACTGTAATAACACTGCTTCTCCATTTATGTAAGTAAGACAAAGGATCTCTGCTATACAGTTGTGTAATTAAGGACATCAGTAAATAGGATCCACCTGTCTTAACAACAGGCATTCTAGAAGTTTAGGAGCTGCAACACAGTCAAGAGGCTCAAAGGAAAACCAATAAATTTAAATAAATTTGCAATCCAGAAAACACAAAGAAGAATAAATTCCTTGAAAATGGGTAGGAATGCAGTGTACTTACTAGTTATACAGGTGGGTTGTTTTTTATATGCATGGGTGGATAATGTAGCAAGCCTTACCAGAAGACAGAGAGGTTTTTCGTTAGATTTTCCCTTGCTCATCAAGTGGACATGTCTTGTCTTTTTGTTCAACTAAACGTAGGGATATGTTTTACTGACATGGCTGTAATACTGAGTAGTCCTGACTGGCAGGAAGATAAGGATCCTTGGATTTCTATGTTTGTTTTCAGACTGCATTTCTTTGCTGCATTTGAATGTTCCTTAGAGTTTGTCTGGTCTTTCAAGGCCTTGAAATTCCCTCTCTTGCAAATCACCACTTTTTTCATACTATAAACTTTTATGCTAAGGCTTCAAGATTGTTCTCATTGTCCTCTTCTTCTCTTATAAATAGTTAATGGGAATCTATGCTGTATGTGATCTGACTGTTAATAACCTCTCTGGAGTGCAAAGAAGAAAGAAAGAATTTGTATGCCCTTCTGAGTAGCTATCTTCTACCTCTGAGTCTGTTCTGTTAAAGGAGACAATCTTCTGCTGTCAGCTCTGTGCATTTCTCATCCTTCCCTCCTGGTTTTTGTCTTAAAAAAGGAGCAGCAGAGAAGAAGAGCTGCCTCAGTCAGGTGCAAATGTCAGGAAGGATCTGTGCCAAACCATAAACAGAAGCTTCACATAGACAAACTCTGCAGTTCAGGAATGTGTCTGTGTATATGTATACACACATACATACCATATTTGTGCACATAAAAAGATAGGATGGTAGAAATAAAGAGCAAGAAACAGGGAAAACCCCTTAGGATTTGCACGCAATAAACACAATACATCACTAACTTCTTTACATATCCCAGCAACAGCAGCCAAGTCACTATACTGACACTATACTATACAAACCAGTGAAAATTTAGATAATCAGTACCACAAGCTATGTTTTTGGGCATTTAAATGGTATTTTTGGTGTATTTATTAACACTTTTATTGTATCAGTTATTTTTTATTTATAACTAGTCTCCAATAAATGATTTATCGTAAGAGGAAATAACTAACTTTGTTACAAACCATTAATTTCCATGTACAAAAGTTGACAATCTACAGAAATAATTTGCAAGTCTAATGCAAGTTTTGGATTTTTTTTCTCTTCTCTATCCCCCTGTACTGTTTCTGTCTTATTAACAAGCATTTTTCTTGAATTAATAAATAAACAATAGCTGAAATCTTTTATATTAGTTAGCATAAAGGGGCATTTGTATAACAATATTTAGCAAAGCAATCTGATGTGGAGGATTAACACTGAAACAAAGACGTGAATAAATACATGGTAATTGAAACTGAATTCACTAACCACACACAGGATCACACTTCTAGATAAAGGTCTTGCATTTAATATGAGATAGTATAGCCCTGCTGTGTGGACTATGATAAATTGCTTAGTGTGTGTCTGCTGGGACGTGAGACAACAAGATATTATTCTTAATCCCAGAACTGTCAAACATGATTATTTCCACAGAAACTTGGCAGCTTTGGGAATGATAAAAGGAAACCTCTGTAGGGAAGAGGGCAGGAAGGAGACTAGAGGAACATTCTGCAGGTGTTTTTCCTTGGATCATAGAATCGTTAAAGTTGGAAAAGGCCTATTGAGATCATCAAGTCCAACTGTTAACCCAGCACTGTCAAGTCCATCACTAAACCATGTCCTTAAATGTCATATCTACATGAGTTTTGAATACCTCCAGGGATGTTGATTCAACCACTTCCCTGGGCAGCTGGTTCCAATGTCTGACTATCTTTTAGGTGTAGAAATTTTTCCTAAAACCTCCCCAGTGCAACTTGAAGGCATTTCTCCTCATCATATTGCCTGTTATTTGGGAGACAAACCCCCACCTCACTACAACCTCTTTTAGGTAACTGTAGAAAGTGATAAGGTCCCCCTTCCTTTCCTGCAAGCTAAACAACCCCAGCTTCCTCAGCTTCTCCTCATCAGACTTGTGCTCCAGATCCTTCACCAACTCTGTTGCCCTTCTCTGGATACGCTCCAGCTCCTCAATGTCTTTCTTGTAGTGAGGGGCACAAAACTGAACCCATGATTTGAGGTGTGGTCTCACCACTACCCAGTAGAGGGGGACAATCACTGCTCTGGTTCTACTGGCCACGGTATTGCTGATACAGGCTCATGTTCAACCCTGTCAACCAGCATTCCCAGACCCTTTTCTGCAAGGCAGCTTTCCAGCCACTCTGCCCCCAGCCTGTAGCACTGCATGGGGTTGTTGTGACCCAAGAACCAGGCATTTTGCCTTGTTGAAACACATGCAATTGGCCTCAGCCAATTGATCTAGCCTGTCTAGATCCCTCTTTTGAGCCTTCCTACACTCCAGCCAATCAACACTCCCAACCAGCTTGCAAACTAACTGAGGGTGACCTTGATCCCCCGCTCCAGATCACTGATAAAGATATCAAACATGGCTGACTCCAACAGTGAGACCTGGGTACACAACTTACATGAATGACTGTTGTCAGAAGGACAGAAGCCTTAATTTCTGTGCAACAATTCACAGACAGTTCTGTAGTTTCTAACACATCAAAAACTCTTGCATCTTTGCTGCCACATGGATCTTCATCCCCTAATTCCATTTAGACATATTCCTATTGAAAAGAATGCAGAGCCCATGTATAGCGGTTTGATTTGTTTTGGGTTTTTTTTGCTCATGGAAAACAAATTTAGAAAAAATGGTACTGGCTACAGAAAGGTGTGGCTTTTACTATTAACATCCATCGTGTATCTGCAAAAGTGAAGAGAGAAGTAGTTAATTCATAGCAGAGCTAATACAAGAAGACCTTACATATAGACCACTTGCGATCTCAACAGATTTGTCACTGCCAAACACCATGTCTGTGAGGTCCCCATGGTAGAGCTTGTCTTACAGTGTCTGCAGTTTCTCATGTGGAAACAGAGTGCACTGCTTTGCTCTTGGATGTTGAATGTCGAGCAGGCTTTTCAGGAGCTTTCTGCCCAAGCTGGCAAAGGGGCGCTTGTGGGGTGCTGGGAGGACTAGGAGGGCAGTTGCCAAGCTCTTGGATGGGGTGCAGGGGGTGAAGGGTGGTGGCAGTCCAGTCACAGACTCAGTGGCTACAGCATGGTTAGACCTTGCAGGACTTTGACATTGTTCCTGTGTCACATATGGCAAGAAATGTACAAAATGTTATGGGAAGAGCATGCACAGGCCTTGTCTCTGCTACTAGGCTGGCTCAGCATGTTTTAACATATTACTGGAGGGAGTCTGCTAGTTATGATCCACCCCTGAAGACAAGGGTAACCCAGGTTCTTGTTAAGAGATCCCTTGGGGTGGATCAGAGTGAAACGACACAGAATGATCAGTGTTTATAAGTATGTATATAAGTAAGGTTTATTTTAGAACAATTTGGTTGCAATGGAGAGCAGCTGATGAGGTCTTTTTTGGGTTTTATTATTAGGCCTGTGTGTGAATGTGAATGTCCTGATGCCCGGTGTGAATGTGACCTTCCCAGAGGGTGGGGTGTAAGGGAGGACATCTGGCATGATTAAAAGCACTCTTCTGTCTCTGCAGGGTCTGCTTCTTATCTGGCTCTAAGCCTGGCTTGTGTCACCCTCTCTGTCTTATGTGCACCAGAGGTTTTGGCACCACATACCCAAAATCTCACCTCCTCCCCCTCAGAACAAACTCGAAATTTCTGGTTTTACAAATATTAACTCTCCTGAAAGGTCAATGCCAACACTTTACTGTGTGCTTTTCTGGTCTTATTCATTGTGTGTATGTCAAGAAAGCTATCTTCCCTACTGCTCTTTGCTTCTTGTTGGAATTTTGTTGGCTGTTGTAGCTGTCAGGAAAATGAAAGGTCACTGAGGACATTCTGCGCTGTGTGCCAAAGTACGCCAGAAATTTAGGTTCACTATTAAGTGAAACTCAATGTAGGGTTTAACAGAGTAGCAAGCAGCAAAAGGACCTTCAGAAGCATACAAAAAGGCTGGGAAAGGGCTGTTAATTAGGGTTTTATCAAGTAGTACAGAAATAAGACTATATGAGCCTGAATATTAGCAACATTCTTTGAAATTAATTGAAGATGAGTAAAAGGGAAGTGAGGCACCTAGTCTAGGATGCCTGTCCCAGGTGTATTGTCACGCAAGGAGATGAGAAATATCCAAGTATACATTTAGTCCTGAGAAGAATTAGGGGTTGGTAAATTTTTTTTTCTTTTCAGAAGCAACTCACCACCAATTAATTACTTGATTCTCTTGTTGCAGCTACCTGCCATTACATAAAAAATTGTCTAGTAAAAATTTTTGTTGTCAATTAATTAAAATGTAGAGAGAAATCAAACTTCCTCAAGGTATTTGAACGATTTGCAATTGCTAGACATTGGAGAAAAGACTTCTCATCTCTAATATAGCTAAATAAAGATTTCTTTTATTTTTGATGTGCAAGAATTACAGTAAAATTGAGCAATATCATTCTCTTTCCTCTAGGACTTCCTAGCAGATAGAACAACCCAAACACTGTTGTAAAATAATATTAAGAATAAATGAGATAAAAATGAATAAACCCAACATAACTTAGAGGAAAACCTGTGGGAGAAAAGTAAAGATGCAGTGGAAATGCTATGACTATGAACTGGTGAAGGGGGTGCCAGGTAACAGCTTTTGTACTGCATCACTGCTCTGGTCCAGGGAAAGCTGTCTGCACAAGAAGAGAAGTAGAGTCTGAGGAGAAATACAGCCAATAAAGGAGAAGAGTTGCATGGAGAATACAGCCATAGTAATACATCAGGAAACATATTTGAATAGTGGTATTTAATTTTTTGACTGAAAGATTAATTTAAACTTTGAGAAGGAACGACATATCCTATTTTTATGCATTTATATGTTAGTGTTTGCCATGGGGAGACCAATATAACACCTTTATTTCCCATGTTCCTTTAATACTGAGTTGCCCAGGCTGGTTATGTGTCTTTAGTTCTGGATAGGGATACCCTTCCTGAAGACATCTTTGCCCCTACCTCCTACAGTACTCGTAATTTTACTACCTAATTTTAAAAACTTTGAATTTTTTTTTCCTGCAAGAATAGGACATTTCTGAGGAAGGTGCACTGTTCTGGATTTTAGAGTTCAAGCAACAAGTAATCCATTCGATACCTGAATAGGTTCCTTCATTGCAAAAACAAAACTCAGCAAAAAGTCATGCTCTGTTTCCTAGCTTTGATGGGATCAGGTTTAATGAATGTGTAGCTTTAGTTTTTCATCCACCTGTAAAATTATGCTTGTGTGGTGCTTACACAAGACGACTTAGGCCCCTGCAAGTGTACACAATCACTAAATATACCCATATTCCCTTCACTTGGTAGGAAGTCTAGCTGTCTGTTTATTCTTCCAAGAATATAAGTATTTTTTCGACTTTCTTTTAAACAGCTCTTCAACTGAGAAGCTGGGAAACAGAAAAAATATAATTTGACATTACCCTGTGGGTCTGGGTTTTTGTTTTTCAGGAGGAAAGGCACCTTTCAAAATTTTTTAATGAAAACTGATATATCAAATAAGGAATTTCAAAGATTTCTTAACTAATGTATGTAACCAATAAGTGTAATGTATACATACAGTTATTTAATGAATCTTGAAGACCAAGAGTATTATAATTAGTATGATGGTTAAAGCATATGTAAAGATGTATATGCCTGCAGGCTAATTTAGATGCAGAAAATATTTATGATGATTAAGACATGAATTTCTGTGGATCTCATGTTTATTTGTTGTGTACTTTACACTGAATGGAGCAAATTACTCTGTGCATCCTTTTTTTTTTGTTATGCGTTTTTTACATCACAGTAATTGCTGAACTTTTTATCTTTCAGATTGCCAAAATCACAGATGATTGAGACAGTCCTAACACTTTGCAAAGTATTTCCTCCTCATCATATTTCTCTATTTCCAAATGTCATATTTTAATATTATATTATAGAAATTTAACCAGGAAATTTTGATACTTCTTGGGATGTAGAGCCCACCAACGCAGAAAATCAAATGTGGGAATAAAAGGACAACCGTCATTCCTATGAAATTTGGGTCAGCTAATGTGTAACTGAAGAAAAATGAAAAGTATCACCAATACTGAGACATCGAGTGCTTTCCCTAAAATTCAATTAGTTTCCCTTTTCATTTGAAAATTGGAATATAATTTCATTAAAAACATGCTGCTTGGAAAAAAAAAGAGCACAGAAGTCTCTCAAGCACCTTCATTTATGCTCTAATGATACACTGGTTCAAGATGGCTGCTTTTATTGAAGATTTCTATTTTATTGTTTTAATCCCTCATTACTCTTGAATGGACTGCAACATAAATCCTATGAAGGTTGGCAGCAAATAGAAATCTGGAGTGCCAGATTTAGAGTTGTGTGTATGAATCACACACTTCAGATTCATTTTGACTTTAAGAATTAGCAATACTAAGAATGATATTATAGTCCTTAAAAGTTCAGGACAGGAGAATATAAGAACAAAGCTTCTAGGTCCTTTAAACTTTAGAAGGTGAGGGCTATTTAGAACTAGATTTGACTTATAGATTTTAGTGATGCCAAAAGCTCAAGCTCAGGTGTAAAGGAACCTTTGACCCTGGTCTGAAGGTTATTAGCTTCCTTATCCTTGTTTCACTCACTTGTTCTTTCAGTTTTTCACCCTTCTGCTCTCTTGCTCAGACTTACTTGTTGCAAGTATTCCTGGATTCAAATGGAAGAGTGTGACTACAAAATATACAGACATTTTGCCAAAATTTTGCAAGTGTGGAGGGGAATTATCGCTGCTGCACCATCCGTCAAGATACACAAAGATATGAAATGGCTGCAAGAAATTAAGTTAATGAAGACTTAAGGAGCAAAACATAATGTCATATGTTTTACATAAATGTTGTAAAAGTAACCTGGTATCTTTATTGTAGGAATTCACATAACTTGATAATGGAACACTGATAATAACAAAATGTTATTACACACACTTCTGCTAATATTAGTATTGTGTAACAATCTTGATTTAGAAAACTGAATGATACAGTACCACACAGTCACATAGATGTTAATGGACTAATAAATGGTAAAAACATTTTTTGGAATTTATTCTTTAAAAGATACATTCCATCCAATCTATGTCCATTGGAATTGCACTAGGAACTAATTTAGGAACCCTTCCGATAATATATGTTTTTAAAACCTGAGAGTTTTCATTTTTGTATCACCTGTTATGCTGGAGAAGTTTGCATTTTAAAATATATCTTTTGAAGAGTTAGAGGGTTTTATCTTCAGAAAACCTTTTGAAGCCTGATCATCATCCATATTCTGAAACAAATTTAGCATTTGCTTGATGCCATTGAATAATAGCTTCCTTTGAGCTTCCCAGTGACAATATTTTTAATCATTTTGGTCCTGCTTTTTGTCCTCCATTGAAAATTTCAAAAGTGGGCTGCCTTCTCTATGTAAGTTTCAAAACTTTGAAGGGAAAGGTAATTTGAAGGTTGACTTAATAAAAAGTATGAAAGCACCTGCCAAAGTGTCCAAGATCAAGGAAACTGCTGCAACTTCAAAAGTGAAGCTAAAAAGCTTCAATGTACATGAAGAGGAAAAAAGTTCCCTTAATCTGTCATAAAGCATCTTTTGTAGTAGCAAGCAATAAGAAGAACAAGACTGAGAACTAAGCATTGCCACAGAGTATACTCATACTTTTGAGTCACTGGAAGCTGGCTGCAACTGAACTGAAAAAATTTGTCTTTAGGCAGCCACACTGTCCAATAGAGGGAGGTTAAAACAAGCAACAAGCAAACCAAAACACACACACACACACACACATAAAGAAAAAAACCCAAACAAATTATGCTAAAGACAAATTGTATTTTGGGCTAGCTTTTTATTCTTACCCATGAAAAATAAAATGTATCATCTATCCTGTTCATGAAGTAAGCAGATGCAGTTCAATGTTAAGTAAAGAAAACAAATTTGACTTGATTCTCTGAGCATCCAATCAGACTGACTATCCACTATACTTGGTTATTAAAAGACAGCTTAAAAATTGACCAGGTGTTAGAAGAAATGATAAACATTAAAAACAAAATGGAGAAAGAGAATTTGAAAAGGTAGCATAAAACTGGCCTGATTGGAATAGCTCTCAACAAAGTTTTAATGTTTGAAGTCTTTTAAAAGCTATAAAAAAGTGCTGCCATTACATATGTTAGTGAACACTTGATCACCAAGTGAATTTCCTAAATATCAACTCTAATTTCAGGTAATTCCCATAGCATGAATAATTCAGCTATTAATTCAAATAAAATAACTTTTGAAGCAAAGCCCAGCCTGTGGTTCATGTCCAACTAGTTGTTTTTTAAACAACACAAACGTGTCTTTCTCTTCCAGTGATGTAAGGACATACCACTCGCAATGAACATCTTGGTCTACAGAAGATATTCTGCTGAATGTTATTCTATCTATTGGTACCACTGTATCTCATTGTTTATTTTTTAAATAAGTAGTTAGAATAATTTCTTTTTATAAAATGAACCTATTTTCCACTTGGACTAGAGTTTTCTCATTAAACTCCTGCTCTCTTAATGTTTTTTTCTGTAGCCTTCTAGCAATGTTACTTTTATTTTTTGGTAGAGCCCTTTACATATACTGTGAGATTTAATGTATTAGTAATTCATGTAATGAAGCTGTGATTGAATATCAAAATCTGAAGCCAAATGGTAAATTGAGTTCTTTGTAACTGGCCTAAGACAAGTCCGTGAATGCTTTATTTATTAACGGAGGTGCAAGTTCTTGCTTTGCAGAGCTATTTATGGGTATTTTTTCTACTCCTAGCAAGGGGAAAGATACACATAAAGCCAACAATTAGTGCACCAGCAAGACCTTCGTGACTTTGCAAAACTAATTTGTAAGGAGCTATGTGCTCAGAGTTCCCAAGAGAGAGTCACCTTATAAACAGGTTAATGTACAGCTTAAGTGTAGCTGGGAAAAGAGAAATCCACAAGTAACCACAAAATTCAAACAGCATTTTTGTAGTACCAAATGAGGAGATAATATATTCTGAAGATGTCTTGCAGTTTTATTGAGTATTTTTGGTTAATGGCTTGACAATGGAATAGGGTGGAATGGGGTGTAGCCTCATAAAATTAGCTGATGATTCTCTTGTGGGATGAGCTGCACTTACTTTGAAGGTCAGTGTCAGAACACAGCAGAAGAAAACAAGTTTCTTACTTATATTCCTAATTCCCTGATTCATGTAAGTCTACTACTCCAAATGGTTTGCTGTTCTTTGGTGAGAGAAAAGACAAATTCCTGTTAATTCTTTAATTTTTTCTGACCACAATGGTAAGCTAAATGTTCTTCAGCTCTCAAGTATGTAGAAACATTTGTAATTTAGAATATGTCAGCTACTGGATGAGTAAGCTTTTAGAGACCTACATTTTTAAATGGAATTATAAAATGTTATTAATGATCATTTTGGATACATATTTCGATTTCTCCTTCATCCTTAAAAATGAATGTTATAGTACTTCAGTTTAGTAAATCTATATCTGCTGACTTCTTTTTCTTCCTCTTAGCCTTAGCTATGTTACCGTTATGAATTGTTTTCTTTTTAATATTGCAAATTTGACTACAGTGAAACAAATGTTACATCATAGTCACACCTTCAAGAAAAACCTCCCTTAAAAATTAATGGGAGACAATGTTTCAGAGTAGGGAATGTAATCTGATATTTTAGGAAACCTTTTAGTATAAATCATTTGAATGTATATTCATGCATATCGTTGTGGCAAACTGAGGAGACGGTGTAATCTGAAATAATTTTCTATAGTCCATAAATTTTAATAGTGCCGAAGCCAAGTGCCATAGAGAAGATGAAGAATCTAAGCAAAAGATGCAAGAAAAAGAGTAGTCAGGATGCACATATTAGGGAGACAGATAAATGAGGGGAAATTGATCACAGAGAATTATTATCCACATAACATAAAAAGTGATTGGAACACTCTGCTCCATTTATCATGTGCTAAACCTGTAGGCAGGATTTTGCTAAAAATCTTGTACTTATTCTCTGATGAGAGGGTTTAAATTTAAATTCTCAGGTCAATAGTTTTGTAGCATTAAATTTGCCTTCAGCTAAATTAAACAAGTTATATTTTCAATTTTATTTAGAAGGTAAGGATGGAAAGTCTATAGATACAAATGGTAGGAATATATCTAGAGGCTCTGAGGACCAATTTAAATAGGTTAGCCCCAAAGAGGATTTTTTACTACATTGCTCCCATGAGAATGTGCAGTAAAAGCCATTTCTCTAGTATATGTCAGGGAAGTGAACAGCACATAATTTCAATTTTTGCCTGTGAAGAAGACTAATGAAAAATACCATCAGTCTACAAAGAAAGTAGATACCTGAAAGAGACAAGGCAAGGGCCAGCAAAAAAATGGTTTTGATCTCCTTGAAAAGTATTCATGTTATTAATGTGCTTGTTAAGAAGAGTTGAATGATCTAGTGAAGCACTGAGACAAGACCTGAATGGGCTGGCCCAAACTGAAGAGGAAAGCAAAGAAATTTTTAAGCTAAGGCTTAAGTATAGAGAATATAGAGAGCAATCTACATTAACAGCCTCTCCTTACACTGTGGTAATCAGAGATGCAGATAAGAGAAAGTTCTCTAATCAGGATTTGCAGCCACTCTCAAGTCTTCACTTTTTCCTGGAGCCTTTAGCCTTTGATGTTATGCACCCCAGAGCATGTGACCAGGTGTGATATTTTCTGAAATAACATCCAGAACTTCCCCTATGGACATTGATATCATAGGCTTAAAAAACCCTGTGATCTGTAAATTTCTGAGAAAGTCAGCAAAATTTTAAGCATCTTGTTCACCTGATTCATGTGTATATATGACTAGCCACTCGGATAATGAGAATCAGCCATTCAAACCCCTCAAAACAATTTGCAATTTTTTCAGGATACTGAACAACAAAGCTAGGTATTTACATTACTTGCTCTACACAAAGACCTATTGCTTATTGCTCTGATGCTTGATCAAGATGACAGGGTTAGACTGTCCTAACAAAGAGATTTGGTTAATTGGACAGTATAAACAATACACGAATGGTATTAAAGTACTGTTGTTTTAACCAGTTGTACTTAAAATATGAATTTTAGCAATATAATAATTTAGGAATTTAGGAAATAGTTAAGAATTTTCAGTTTTCTGAATGCAAACAAGGCAATATTATAAAGGGTTTTTTTGGCTGTTTTATTATCATTATTAATTTTTTTCATTTTTTGGGGGATAGATCATGATGGGGTTAGTGCAATAAATACTGTTTTTGAGTAGACTAGAGGATAGCACAGCAAAGATATCTAGATGGCTGTTAAGGTTAAAGAAAGATTAGTGTCTAAGGTTCTGCTCCTGGTCCTTAAGACTCTGAAATGGGTACATAACATTTCAGGTGTTTTTTCCCTCGTTATAATTTATTTAGGGGTTTTCAGAGCAAGCTGTGGAAATGACAAAATGGACAGGTGGTGCAACTGCTTAAACCCTATGCTGTCTAGAATAACATGAGCTCTTCAAGGGTTGTTTGTTGCTCTTTAGTTTAGGAGGAGAATGGCAGTAATCAGAAGAGTAGCAGGCACAAGTAAAATGTTGTTGAGTGCTTCATAATAATTTCCATGAAACAGCCTTAATATAAGTCCCTGATGAGTTACAGAAGCTTAATAGTTACTCTAAATTATCTGCAAACACATAAATGGTTCTGAAATTACTAGAATTTTAAATCTGGAAAACAAAGTCTCTATGCAACTGCTTAGGGTTTTTTTATGTTTTTATATATATATGGCACATCAGGGATTTGACCTTTTTTTTTTTTTTGTTATCCTTCAGGAGTGAGGACCTGCCTGCAGAGGCTAGATTATTACTTTGACTCTAAAAATCAATTAAGAACATCTTCTTCTTGTCAATATATACACTGTACACCACAGATTTAGAAAAACCTCTCAGATTTTTATTCCCCTATTTCTAAACATAATTATAAACAATCTAATTAATAATGAAATCTTCCTGTCTTCAGCAGTCATGCTTTATTCTATTTAGTATTTCTGAAATTATCTCCTTCCTGAAACATTAGACTAAACAAGGCAAAAACACGCTGCAGGACCTAAGAATTGCTGAATGTCTGAATGAGGAATGGGGTGGAAAGTGGAACAAAAATATTCAGTTTTGCCTACAGGTACATGCTTTGGCCTCTGCTCTAATTTGATGTCTCCTAAATTTTTCAGTGTGCAGAGCACTAGAAAAGTTTTAATCTATTTGTAAGGATAATTCACCTATCAGTACACAACTTTTTAGTGCTGCATTGCAACAACAGCTTTATAATATATAAGCCTTAGCATCAGGGATATTGAGAATGTTGACAAATGGGCCTGTCCAAACCTCAACAAGGTCAAGTTCAAGGTCCTGCACCTGGATGTATGCAAACCTGTACAAATCCTGGCTGGGCAGAGAATGGATCAGAGGAGCCCTGAGGAGAAGTACTTGGGAGTGTTGGCTGATGAGAAGCCCAGCATGGCCCAGGCAGTTGTTTCCTGGGCTGCATCCACAGCAGCACGGCCAGCAGGGTGAGCGAGGGGATTCAGCCCCTCTGTTCTGCTCTGGTGAGATCCCACCTGGACCACTGCATCCAGCTCCGGGGTCACCAGCACAGGAAGGACATGGACATATAGGTGCAAGAACAGAAGAGCCCAGCAAGAAGATCAGAGAGCACCTCTGCTATGAAGACAGGCTGAGACAGCTGGGCTTGTTCAGCGTGGGGAAAAGAAGGCTTTTGGAACACCTTATAGCAGCCTTCCAGTACCTGAAGGGGGCTTACAAGAAAGCTGGAGAAGGACCTTTTACAAGGGCATGAAGTGATGGGACAAGGGGGAATGGCTTTAAGCTGAAAGAGGATAGGTTTATATGAGATAGCAGGAAGAAATTATTTACTGTGACTGTGGTGAGATATTGGAACAGGCTGTCCAGAAAAGTTGTGGATGTCCCATCTCTGGAAGTGTTTAAGGCCAGGTTGGATGGGGCTTTGAGAAACCTGGTCTAATAGAAGTTGTTCCTTGTCCATGAAAGGGGGATTGCAACAAAGCAATTTTCAAAGTTCCTTTCTAACCAAAACCATTCTGTAATTCTATGAATCTATGATAACCTTTTGAGTTCCAGGGACTGTATCAGACATGGGAGCTGGTTTTCGTTTGCTGCTGATGTCAATTCATTTTCTACTATCCCAGCTTGAAATTGCTCTTCAACAAGAAATAATTTAACGGCATTTCCTCTAATTGACACTGGTTGTGGAAAAGTAACATTGTAATTTTCTGTCCAGAAATTTTCATTGCTATTTTAAATATCCTGATATTCATTCTGTGGTTAGTTTAAGAAGTCCTATGTTTTCTAAGTGTAAAGAAATTCAGAGGTAATACAGCAGGCCAGGAAAAGCACTCTCCTAACAAATCTAGAAATTATGTTTAGATAATATTAGATAACAGAAGGACAATAAAGATGATCCAGAAGAAGCCCACTGGAGAGAAGGTTAAAGTACATCAATATATTGTATTACATAAAGCAAGAGAAAGGGAAACAATGAACCATAAAGAAATTATTTACTGGCTCTGGCATCTTCAGAGTTCTGAATTCTCATTTTTGTTAGCTGTTTATTCATTCACTATAAATTCTTCATCCTGTGCATAATGCACACTCTATTTTGATTTCAGCTGTGATGTAGTTCCTTTGGATTTAGTGATTCTGTACTTACCTACACCCAAATTACCTATAAATATAATGGGGTAATATTGAGGAAGATGGTGAGAAAGGGAATATTGTGGAAGATTGGCTACGTGAGAAAGGGCACATAAGACCCCTGAAGCTTGCTCAGCATCGCACACATCTTGTATAACAATTGAAGTTGCAAAAGATTGCACTTAGCCTGCCTAACAACTGAGCTACCATTGAGTTCTTATTGCTGAGCTAAGTGTTTTATTGCAGAGTTAGCAAGGTTAGTCTTTTGCCGTAAAACAATAAAATACTGTTGGTTAGAAAAGACAGAGAAGAAAGAGAATTGCTGACCACAGAAGAGGAGCTAGGAGAGTTAAGAAGTCAGCTAAGACTACGTGAACCACTTAGAATGCGCCTTTACGAGTATTCATAAGCCTATTATAGATAGTATATAAGAAACTTTAGTACGATCAATAAAGGGAATCCTGCTGATCACTCATATTGAGCGTCCGGCCTTTCCCTCCGTCGTGACATAATGGCGCCCGAACAGGGACCCTAGAGAGGAATCCTGCGGCCACAGCGCGACAGATCCTGCATCGGTCCCAGAGCAGCTTGGGAGGCTGAAAGAGGCTGTTCCTCCGGGCCCAAGAGCATCTACAGAGGTGTCCTGCCAGTCACGCACCGCCGAGGTCTTGCAAAGGCTGCAACAGCGCTGACGATAGGTATGGCAAATAGACAAGTGGTGTATTATTTGCTCAAATGCTTTTTAAAAAAGCGGAGCACGCCAGGGATAGATTGCAAAAAGGATCTCCCTGGACTTTTAGATTATGCGGTTGCTAAGGGTTGTTTTATTGATCTAAATGAAGTTTTGAGAGGGAGCGATGGAAATTGTTTGGAGAAAAGATTTTGGATGCAGTTGCTCAGGACAATAAGGTAGCCAAAAAGCTTATGAAGCCGTGGCAAGCAGTTGTTAATGCTCTCGCACAGCATGAAGCAGAGCAAAAGGCAGCCGCTGAGGCTTCAAAGTGTTTGGGTGCGTTACGGGATAGGAAACGAGACAGGGAAGAAAGCAGCTGCCCGCTGCCACCTTCCGTGACCTCATTTACAATGCAAATAGGAAATTCCACATCAGGCTTTACTCCACTTGAACCCACAAACCATTCCCCCTCCCCTAATGTGATTCATGCGTGACCTCCGTCGCCAGAATCTGACCCAGTGCCATCTGTCCCCCCCCCCCCCCTTGCTCCGCCGTAGCAGTTAGAGCAATCGCCTCAGGGGGAAGGCTGGCTGCCTGTACCGCCTGTACCCCAAACAGGACACTCTAACGCTGAGCCCCGTGCAGAGACTAATCCGTTTTTGCAGAAGAGTCAAAGATTTGCGCTAGAGAGAGATGATTTTTGGCAAAAAGTTGCAAAAAAACATTGCTGCTGAGGGAGACCTAGATACTGCTAGAGAGCTTGCACACACCTTCCCAGTTACATACTCAGCCCCTAATGCCCAGGGTCAAGTTGCTGTTACAGTTTAACCCTTAGATTGGAAACTGCTCACACAACTGCGTGCCACTGTTAATGAATCGGGAATAAAGGGGGAACCAACTCACCAAATGCTAGACTTTATGTGGGGCTCTTCATTGCTTTTGCCAAATGACATTTGCAGTATCACCAAGCTGATACTAACGCAGCATCAGCTTATGTTGTTTGGAGCATTTTGGCAAGCTGCTTGCCAGCAATCAGTAGCAGTTCAGAGAGGGACAAGAGACCCGCTGCATAGAGTCACTTTAGAGGAGTTGCTGGGGCTGGGAGCATATACTTGGAGGGAGGCACAGGCTCCCATAGGACCTGACAAGGTACAGGAGGCAACCAGGGAGAATACCATCATATATGGGCATTAAGCAAGAGCGAGAAGAACCATTTGGTACCTTTATTGATCGCGTAGTAAGCGCTATTATCGCAGCTGGGGTTCCAGAGGTTCTGCATGGTGCTTTGCTAAAACAATGTGCCATCCAAAACTGCAACCCCCCCATGCGTAGCATACTAGGGATAGGAATTCAAAAGCAGGCTGAAGCGTCCCAGAATCAGATTCTTGCTGTTCTTGCTCCTTTGCAAAGCCAGCGGGTCCCACGACAAGCCACCCGGCTACGGTGCTTTCGTTGTGGCGTTTCTGGCCACATGAGAAAAGACTGTAACTCTGGCAAAGTGTGGTGCCAGAATTGCCGCTCTGATACCCATGCCACCGCTGCAAGCTGCGCCGGAAAGCCGGGAAACGGGAAGCCGAGCGGGAGAGCCTGCCCCGCGATGACATCAAAAGCGGCAGCATACCCAGCAACCCAGGAAGTTAACGCCTGTGTGACACCGTCGCTAGGCAACATGACACTGTCACTAAGCAACCCTTCCGCCTCCAGCCTGCAACCTGGGGGAGTCTCGGGTTGGACCAGGCAACCTCAATAAACTGTACCCTTATAGATAACCGACTGCAACGTATCCCCACCGGGATTAAAGGACCTATAGTTATAAACGGGAAAGCAGTCGGAGCACTTTTAATTGGACGCTCATCAACCACTATGGAAGGATTACAAATACTTACAGGACTAATTGATGCGGATTATACCGGAGAAATTCAAATCATGGTACAGACTCTTTTTCCACCTCTTTTCATCGAGAAGGGCACCCGACTAGCCCAATTGGTGCCTTTGCCATTTCTCACTGAAGGACTATCACCCATACATTCCAACCCCAGGGGTGAGGGAAGTTTTGCATCCACGAGACCTGCAGTGGCTTCGCCCCGTAGTTGGCATTCCTAACGAACTACTAAATGAACTTCGCCCACTTTTGAAGGGCACTAACCCTTCACAAGCTGTTACTTTCACAAAAGGCTGTGTTACAGACTATTGCAGAGCAGATCACCACAGGCCTTATTACAAGACATGATCTTACATTGCCTTTGGACATTACAATCATATGTGGCCCACAGTATCTGCTCGCTCATCACTCAATGCAAATTAATAAAAACAGGGGAGCCACCAAAAGACATCAGGGTCCTAGAATGGATTGTACCACCGTTGCAGCCTAGAAGGACAATACAAGAAAAAGTGGCAACTTTAGCAGACTTAATTCAAAAAGCACGCATCAAGATTTTGCAGGTTGATGGCACGGATCCTGGGACGATCTGGATACCTATATCGCCCAAGGACCTAGAATGGTTCCTGCTTAATTCACCGGAACTACAGTGAGCTCTTTTAAATGGAGGATCTAATTTGGTAGCAAAGCCACTACCAACACCAACACTAGCGTGGATGACTAACCACGGGTGGATTTCCTGGACAATGTGCTTACTGTATTCACTGATGCCAGAAGGAAGTCACGGAAAGCAGCAGTTACGTGGAAAGATGATAACACCTGGAAGCACCGGATATTAAAGGCAGCACCAGAGGACTCATTACAAACATTAGAACTCTATGCTGTTGCTTGGGCCTTGGCTCAATGGAAGGACACTCGCCTCAATATTGTCTCGGATTCTCTGTATGTAGTAGGGGCTGCAAATCGCATTGAGGATGCAACACTGCGTGACCTCAAAAATCAGAGACTGGTAGCACTCCTTATAAGCATGCAAATAGCAATCTCTAAACGAACTGAAGCTTATGCAGTGCTACATATTAGAAGCCACATGAGCACAGACGGCCTGGGAGAAAGAAATTACTGGGCTGACCAGCTCGTGGCAGGAATTGTTCAGCCCCCACTACCAGTTCATCAACAGGCGAGAGAAGCCCATGCCACCTTCCATCAGAATGCTAAAGGACTTGCACGAAGCTACAGTATTTCCATAGCCAAAGCACAAGCGATTGTTAAGGCCTGCCCAGTGTGCAGTTTCCATAACAGTGGAATTGGGATAGGCTGTGGAGTTAATCCCAGAGGACTTAAAGCCAATGAACTTTGGCAGATGGATGTTACGCATGTTCCAGCATTAGGCCGCCTGAAATATCTCCACGTCTCTATTGTTACTTACAGCCACTTCATTTGGGCTACGCCACAGCCAGGCGAAAAGGCTAGAGACGTGCGCAGGCACCTAACTAGCTGCTTTGCAGTGATGGGAGTCCCGAAAGCCATTAAAACGGACAATGGGCCTGCTTATGTTAGCAAGACCCTCCAAATGTTCCTGCAAACGTGGAACATCAATCACACCACGGGAATCCCACACTCTCCTACTGGACAAGCTATTGTAGAGAGAGCCCATGAGACTGTAAAGAAATATTTAGAGAAGTTTAAAGATATTGTAGATCCAAAAGAAAGAGTAGCAAAAGCTTTATTTGTGTTAAATCATCTTTGTATTTTTGGTGATGAAAAGGAGCCCCCTGCAATAAAACATAGAGAAGGGGCTCCACCAGCTCAAAGAGGGACTGGTAGCTATGTCCATTATAAGGACACGGCTACGGGGGAATGGAAAGGCCCTGCAGAAGTGTTATATTTTGGTCATGAATAGGTTTGTGTGCTTACTCCTATAGGTCCACAGTGGATACCCAGCTGCGGGGTCAAACCGGTGCTGCGTAGACCTGGAGCCTCTACAACATCACCTCCCGGAGCTGAGCCTGCTTCGACTACATCTAGTGGCTGATCCAGTGCTCTCACCTCTTGCTAACATTGTGCCTGCCCGACTTAAGCACTTTGAATCCTGGGAGGAGGCAGAGCAGCTTCTAGACGCCCTTGAGCAGTATTATCCTAGGAAAATTCAATGTAAAACCTGTTGCGTTTGTGGGAAACCAGGGCATGTTGCATGGTCCCTTCTCCAATGCGCAGGTTGTAATAGAGAGTGGTGGGTTCATCAATCACTTTTATCAGGGGGAGCATAGTGTATTATCTGTGAGGGAGCCAGGCAACGTGAATCTGTATGGACAGTGTTACAGAAGGAAACTGGTTTACCAGATTATCAGGGTCTTAATCTTTTTGAGTCAGCTGAACAACAAGCTATTGCTGAGTTTCACTGGCAAATTAACCACGAGGTTGCTCGCATTCATATACAGCTTAAATCCGCAATAGTGCGTAAGGTTTGCGGAGATGGCCTTAAAATACCACGCCAATGGATGTTGCGTACCCATGAGTGGGAACGCATGTGCCATCGCTTTAATGCTTGCAGCATTGCTGATAACCGTGCACGCTCCCAATTCACATCATGTTAGCCACATAGACCACCGAAAGAACATGTGGGTTACCTGGGCTAACCAAATAGGCCAGGATTCCTTTTGCTTATCCTTAGCAACACCTTCTGATCCCTTTCGTACCTGCCTTATTTGGGTTCCGTTAGCAGAAACTAGTAGCCTTAAAAAATATACCCTTAACTATTCAGAACCAGAAACTGCACTTTCAGCCTTTTGCAATGTGCGCTATGCCACTCTCACTGACGACTATCTCGATTCTAAATTCTCCACTTATAACATCTGCAATGCTTTAAAAATAAAGGAAAACCCTTTAGCTGCCCAAGCCCGAGCAATCGCCTTAGGCCTTAACACGTCTATGTTTGAGCCACAAGAGCTAGATCTCTTAGGCTCTCAGCCTAGTCCCTATTGTCTCATGTTTGGAGGCAGTCACTTTGACAGCACCTCCAGTCCCCAACAGCCAAAAGACAGCACATGGCTGAGCCCTACTGCTTCACGGTACTTTAACATCACAGCATACTGCAATGGATCAGTATGGCCAGTTGATAATCCTCCACAAGAACCCAGAGCGTTACCATCAGGAACTTTCCTCATTTGTGGAGACAGAGCATGGCCAAGAGTGCCTTCTAAGCCAGTGGAAGGACTGTGTTATTTTGGGAAACTAACAATCTTTGCCCCTAGCATTCAGCAACTACTAAATATCACACACAAGGGATCACAACGAAGCATTCTTCCACTAGATTCTAATTGCAGAGACCAAGTGCAACTATGGAAAGATCCTGCTGTCTTTTTTGCTTCTCTCCTAGTCCCAGGAGATGCATCAGCAGGTGCCCTCACTCAGCTTAGAAGGCTGGCATGCTAGACAGGCAAGCAAGCAAATGTTACCTCACACCTGATAGGTGAGCTTCTTGCAGACGTAGATAGCTTGCGCCACGCTTTACTGCAAAATCGTGCAGCCATTGATTTTTTACTGTTAGCACAAGGTCACGGATGCAAAGATGTAGAAGGAATGTGCTGTTTTAATTTATCAGATCACAGTCAATCCATACATGCCCAGCTTCAATGGCTCACTGAACATACCAAAAAGCTCACAGTTCAAGACAGTTCTTTCGATAGATGGTTCCAAGGGACTTTTGGGGGACTCGGAGTTTGGGCCACAAGCCTCATAAAGGAAGGCCTCAGATGGATAGTCATACTTTTGCTTTTGCTTGGAGCACGTATTATGTTTTCTTGTTTAGCCAAATGCATGGAACAGTTAACTCAGGGAGTTTTGGTCACTCAAACTAATAAAAATGGGGGAAATATTGAGGAAGATGGTGAGAAAGGGAATACTGTGGAAGATTGGCTACGTGAGAAAGGGCACATAAGACCCCTGAAGCTTGCTCAGCATCGCACACATCTTGTATAACAATTGAAGTTGCAAAAGGTTGCACTTAGCCTGCCTAACAACTGAGCTACCATTGAGTCTTATTGCTGAGCTAAGTGTTTTATTGCAGAGTTAGCAAGGTTAGTCTTTGGCAGTAAAACAATAAAATACTGTTGGTTAGAAAAGACAAAGAAGAAAGACAATTGCTGACCACAGAAGAGTGTCGGGGTCTCCTCTCCCCCCCATGTAGCCCTGGGAGAGGGGCCCTGAGGGCACAGACACACGGGGTTTCCCTGCCCCTGGTCAGCCTTGTTCCCCATTGGTTGGTTTGTGTTTCCTGCGTGGGCAAAGGACCTTGGGTCCCGTGACTGTAGCAGTTCCTCGGCAGAGCCCCGGCCATGCGGCTGGGGAAATAAACATCTCTGAAACACCTAGCAAGAATCCGTCCATATATATATTTCTTTTCCATGGGACTCCTGGTTTGATATAGGCATGTTACAGTATCCTCACTGTAACAAATGGTGGAGAATTGTGAGCAGAACAATCCCCGATCCCTAAGCGACTGATTTGTGTGAGTAAACCCTAGAAACTTTATATTCCTCTTCTTGGTTTTGTTTTGCTATTCCATATCTAAACTGTGGAGGAACCGTGGGAAGACTCTTGGCTTTCAGAGCCGCATATGGACATTTATCTTAAAATGATTCTTGAACAACTATTTGTAAATTTTAGCTTGATTCAAGCTCAGAAAGAACTGAAACACTTCCTGGCACGGTTGTTTAGGAACCTTTTCTATGTGTCTTAGGATTTAATTCTTACCAAGGGCTTTTGGAAGACCGTTTGGACCCAGTTAATATTTGAGTCAAAATATATGCCGATGGAAGAATATTTTCGTGAATATTATTTAATAACCGAGACTGTTGAGCAATGTCAGCTGTGTCCTGGTGAAGCCTGGCTCAGGGACCATGCAACCCAGGCCACGTGCACCGAGCTCTCTGCGAGCAGCAGCGAGGCAGCTCCCGCGCATGGGCGGAGCCATGCGAGCCGCAGTGTCGGTGGCGGAGCGAGGCGCGGTGGGACCCAGCAGTGCCCGCCCGGCCCCGTGCAGCGCGTGGTGGAGCGAGCCCCGTGAGCGGCCGAACAAGAGGGGCGGCGCGCGGGCGGCGGCTGGCGGCAGCGGAGCGGAGCCGTGCCCAGCCGAAATGCGCGCTGGAGCAGAGTGAGGAGGGGTCATCGCTTGAGGACCCGGCCGAGATGCAGAGGCTGGCAGTGGCAGCGAAGCTGTGGCCAGAGGAGGCGACGCACAGAGAACTGAGCGGCACAGCCCAGCCCGGCCCGCGCGGCCCCGAACGCGACCCTGGGAAAAGCGCGCAGGCCCCAGCAGCCCCGACAGTTCCAACATGGGAGCGACTGAAAGAGAGAGCAAAGACGCAGCGAGACAGAAAACAGCAGCCACTCGGAAAAAGGAAAAGACCATAGTAGCTAAGAACTTAGGGATAGTGAAATGGTATAATGTTAAGCAAAATTATGGTTTTATAACAAGATGTGATAACCAGCAAGACATATTCGTGCATAGAACTGCTATTAAAAAGAATAACCCTGAAAAATGCATCCCAAGCTTGGGAGATGGAGAGGTGGTGGAATTCAAAATCATACAAGGTAGAAAAGGGTTACAAGCATCGCAGGTCACTGGGCCTGATGGTGTTCCTGTAAAAGGCAGTATATATGCTAAAAATCGTAGTCATGTTAGACAATATCTCCATTGTAAACCCCCCCTACAGTCTCCCTTTCCTAATCCCACCTTTCCCTTTTACCCCATGTCCTATTACCCCCAGTGTATTCCCAATCCGTTTTTTCATCCATGGTTTCCCTCACAAAACCATGCCTTTTCCAATTGTTTCCCCAAAAATCCCTTTCCAATGCCGAGTGGGGGATGAAAAGGGGGAGGGAAGAGATTGAACCCTCTCCTGCCTCAGTTTCCCCACAGGCATGTCCAGAGAGTTCTGTCTCCCTTCTGTCAGCTGTAGAATGTTCCCCAGAATCTGTTTGGACATTTAAAGACTCAGGATGGTGGCTTGTTTTGTTTTGAAACTGTTCTTGTTATGTTTATCCAGTTGTCTTCATTCTCCTTTTATTAAAATAAAACGGGTGAAATGTCGGGGCCTCCCCCCCCCTGCCATGTAGCCCTGGGAGAGGGGCCCTGAGGGCCTGAGGGCACAGACACACGGGGTTTCCCTGCCCCTGGTCAGCCTCATTCCCCATTGGTTGGTTTGTGTTTCCTGCGTGGGCAAAGGACCTTGAGTCCCGTGACTGGAGCAGTTCCTCGGCAGAGCCCCGGCCATGCGGCTGGAGAAATAAACATCTCTGAAACATCTAGCAAGAATCCGTCCATATATATATTTCTTTTCCACGGGACTCCTGGTTTGATATAGGCGTGTTACAGTATCCTCACTGTAACAAAGAGGAGCTAGGAGGAGTTAAGAAGTCAGCTAAGACTACGTGAACCACTTAGAATGCGCCTTTACGAATATTCATAAGCCTATTTTAGATAGCATATAAGAAACTTTAGTATGATCAATAAAGGAAATCCTGCTGATCACTCATATTGAGCGTCCGGGCTTTCCCTCCGTCATGACAGGGTAAAAACTGGATTTATACATGTGTTTTACATACTCTACTTTTAAACTCAAAGAAATTGGTCATATGAGAAATACTAGACATGCAATTAATATGGCCAAAAATAATTAAAGTTCATTCTGTTTTTCTTTTCTCTCTAATATTGTATTTATAAAGATGAAAAGGCTCATACCTTTAGGGAGAAAAACCTTTTATCTGTAGCTGGGTTCAAGCTGTTTAAATTTCTGTCCAGTAGATGTTTCTACTGACTTATTTAGGTTTTCTTATAGTTTCTTATATTTATTTTTTCTTATTTGCAATAAGCACACATTTACATAATTTTATGAAAAAGGGTCCTAGTCTATAAGTTGCCACTTCCTACGGTTGATTTGCCTTTGAATAGCTCTTATATTAAATTACAGATAAATTCTGCATAACAGTCAATTTACACTTCTCAATAGTATGCTTTTCTCATGTCTTACTAGCAACTGTGAGGATAAGTGAGACATTTCAACTGAAATGTTCTCTTTTGTCTGATATTCTTGAGCTGAGCAGTATTTACAGGTGGATGAGCATTTGTATGGATTATTTTAGACTGATTAAAGTGATTTCATAAAGTACAATATGATATTGTACTTAACGGAATTTTACTTGTGAATTTTGTTGCAGTTCGTTTGAAGCAACATTTGAACACCCAGAATTATGCTAATATTGAAGTCTCTTAATGTGTATGGTTTTGATTTTATTTTATTTTACTTTTTTTCATGTACTAGACAGCTCTTGAGCTACTAAGCCCATATGTGATATATGAAGAGATTGGAAACTTAGTAAAAAGAACAGTGAGAAAATATCAATGCTCTTGAAAGTTCTTAGAAGTGTCTTACTGTTAAGTCCTTCCATTTGTCAATATTTCTGTTTCTTTAGGCATGTGTTCATTAACAAAATAAGTTTCTTTGGGGAAAAAAAAAAAGAAACTTTGGAATAGAAAAGTAAAACAACAGTCTTAAAAATGTTTATAGAAAAACAAAAAATAGTTTATTATGATTCAGACAACACTCTTGTTTTTTTTACGTCAAAGAAAATATTTTGATGGAGTGAGATTTACATTAGAAGCCCATAAAATATTTCTGATATATTAAATAATGTGGTAGTTGTGTTATCATTATTTCACTTACATTGCATACTCCATTTTTCCCAAAGGTCTTTCAGACTAGTTAGCATTCTTCTCATGAGATAGAACATTGGAGAGGCAAAGGTTCATGGGAAGAGCATTTGTACCTTGGCCACACCTGGGTGTTCAGAATGCTTGACTAATTATGTGTAAAAGACCTCATAAATGCCTGTAACAGTGTGGAAGACAAACACTTTTTTGGGTTCCTAAACATCAATGAATTCCATTAGTGTAACCTATTCTTTCAGTCCTTGGCACAGCCAACTTGGGAAGAGCTCCTGTTGTTGAATGTAGAAACTCCTTCACAGTGGACCCTGGCTCCTAATGTCTCATTAAGAAGGATGAGTTGTGCATGCATTTCACCTATCACATCTCCTATTGCTCCTAAAAATCCTTGACACAGTATGTCTCTCAGAACCCAGAGTGACTATCTGAGTGATGAATTGCCCCTTAACAGAGCAGTAAGTATTTTCAGTGCAAAATTATGCAACACATCAAAAGTAAGGGTTTGGAGACAGTCTTTAGTTAGCAGAGTTTAGTAAGAAATTAAATCAAGCGCTGTGCTGATTATATTACTCATTTGCGTACATAATTCAGTAAGCCTCCTTCATTCTCAGTGTAGTGGAACTTGAGAGTTTTCATCCTCCTCCAGTGACATACAGGGCAAGGACTTATTGGCTTACTCCAGTCAAACTCATCTCTTACACTGTCATGTATTCCAGTTATGGCACATTTTGCAAAGAAAGGGAAGGAATGACTTGGAAAAAATATTACTAGATGGAAAAAATGTTACTGTTTGAGGGAGGAGTTAGGTTTTTTATTTCAGTCTGTTTATTTGTAAACATCAATTTTTGAAACACCACACAGGTTGACTGATAAAAAACAATTCATTTGAGATGCTATTCTGATGGCTTTGCCAGCCATACCAGGACCTCAGGACTCTTAATCTTGTATTCAACAAGGCTTAGATGAGAATACAAAATCCTAAATAATTATGAATTTCTGTATGCTTTGTTGCCAATGATTTAATGGAGATTGGATTTACTCACAAAATTCTTGGATTATATGTTGATATATGGTTTTATCTAACTCCAGGAGGAGGTGAGAGTCCCCATCTAGGAAAAATGAAATTTAACTATCATTCCATCTTCTGTTAAAGAACAGACTGTATCTTCAAAATTATTTTACTGATCTGTAGAATCACTCTAGCTATGTCAATGACTATTGATATATTTTATATGTAAAGGATATTTTTTTAAACAGAAAGCTGTCTGTGAAGCTCAGTTGAGGGTATTTATGATGATCAGTGAATACACCTTTCTATTGCATGTGTGATAGGAACAGCCTAGAACAAATTACACTGATCATGTATTTATTTTCATTTTCATTCTGCATGCTATTACACCTCCTGTAGAGTTGGTAGTAAAGATGCTTGTCTCATCATCCTCAATTTCAAATCTCTCTTTGGTATAGTCTTGGGCAATTATCTTAATCAATGGTTAATGACAATTTATCACTAAAAGGAGAACTGGTACATTATTGGATGAAGAAGAGATTGCTTCTTCTACAAAAATCTGTGTGTTTTTCATTCCTCACAGAAGCCCCAAGTGTATTTGTACTTTTTTAGATTTTTCATGTAATATGAAATCTTTCTTTCTGACAAAAATCAGTAAGGGAAGAAATGTTTCCACTAGGATAAGATATATATAATTTGATTTAGGTCATCATTCTGTGTTTGGTTGTACAGAGGTTTGTTTTTTTTTGTTTTGTTTTGATTATGTGCCCTTTGGTTGAGTGTGGTTTCAGAAGGTAGATTGAAAATAATCTGAATTCTGTCTATTTAATATTCCTCTCACATAAGACTACAGAGAGGAAGTTTTTGTGCTTAGGAATACCTCTCCAAAATACTTTTTTGAGCCTTGTTAGAAAGTTCACATAAACTAGACATAGCTCTAAGGAGATGGATTGGTAGGCAGAGTGAAGGTTAGGAGACATACGTGATGAACACAATTTGTCTCATGGCTGTCCTTATCACAGAGGCACACAACAAAATGTATTCACTGAGCATAGTAAAACGCAGTCACCTTTGCAACATTCCTGATGCAACAGCTGTTTAATTGTGCACAACAACATAGCAGTAATACACAACCACTTTAGTGGCAAAATATTCCCTTCACCATTAGAACATTATGCAGAGAGTTAATAATGAGGGGCACAATGAGATTAGGAACATAGCATTTGAGTGCATGAAGTAAGGAGCATCCAGGCGAAAATATGCATTGGGACATATAACGACCATAATGACCAGGACACCAGATCGTCTGAAAGAGCAGTCTTAAATGTGGCTTTCTTAGGTAGTGTGAAGAACTCTAAAAAAGGGTGGAATTCAGATCACAAACACCCACACATTAAAAAAATGAGCAAAATGTTTTGTTGTGGAAATGTAGACCTTTCCCATACTTTTGTACGTATGCAATTAGAAAAAACCCGTATTTAAACATACACTTTAATGTGACATTTGAGTTATACAAAAAGAAGTAGAAGCTCAAAGTCCCAGTGCAAAGCAGCTAAAAAAGATCAAAATGTTTGAGGTTATGCAACACTGAGGTTTGCAAAATTAAGTAGCAGCTTGAACTTTGACAGCTTAATTTTTCTAATCAGCCTAAACTTCAAAGGATTTATCTTCTTTTAGAAATACATTTGAGGAAAAAAAAAAGGCACAGCCTGACATCTGCTTATTGTCCCCATATTGGAAATTCCTTTTCTTTGGCATGGCTTGTCTCTGAGGCTTGGATTTACAAGCAACTAGACACTGCTACACAGCAATTTTCAAGCCCATAAAACTTCCTTTAAGGGGAAACGAATATATTAGCCTAAGGTTTGTGCTTTCAAATGGACTTTCATCTTCAGCTGTTTCTTTTCATCATTTGAGGGTTAGTGCTTGACCTTGTTTTTCTGGCATGTGAATCAGGACTAAAATGATACAAATTGTTCAGGAGGTAATTGTCCAATTCATCATTAAGAACACAATTATAAAGTAAAACTGCTATTTTATAGTGTAAAATAAGTAGGTGTTATCAATATTAAAAGTCAATGAGGATGCAAATGGCTTTGCATTTGTATCACTGTAACAAACCAGGCTTCTGGAAAAAAAAGTATTCTCATGTAATTCCAGAGAGCATCCTGTAAGCACAAAATCTCGAAGGCAAAAAGTTACTTTTGGCAGATGTTAAATAAAGGCTTTCAAGAAGGCACCTGATAAAACTGCAATTGGAGCTGTTATTTAAAGTTATTTACAAAAAGCAAACTGAAATGTTCTACTTATATTGTTACCAGCTTTTAGGGGCTGGTGTCGCCCCTTGTAGTGGTTTGGTCTAAAATACTCATTACTGTTTATCTTCTGTGAGATAAGAATTAGGAGAAATGCAAAGCAGGCACCAAACTTGAAAGAATATAAAGAAGTTTATTAACAGACCTAAAAGAAGGAAAGAAAAAAAAAATTATACCATACCTTCAGAACTCACCTCCTCCCCCCACCTTCCTCCCTTCTCCCACTGACAATGTAAAAAGACAACCCTTAAGATGTTCAGTCTGTTTACCACTTCCATAATAACCTTGTTCAGTCCATTTAGAAAGAGAAGTCTCTTCTTGCTCGTGCTATGAACACATTATCACAACGAGACAGCTGCCCACTTCCAAATATTGTTCAGTCCATTTAGGAAGAGGAGTCTCTCTGCTCGCATGTGAGTCCCTTCCCCCGACTTGCGGCTTTTCCCACAACTGCTTTCGAGGGTCCACTCTTGAAGGTTTTTGGGGTACAATTTTAAGGTTGAGCTGTTCAGAAACAAAAAAACAGAGGCCCTTCTCCTTCCCTGGGAGCAAAGGGTCTTCCTCATCTTCATCTTTAAGACTATCTCTGGGAGCATCTCTAGGAACTGAGGTTTTCTCCTTTCCCATTTGGAGCAAAAGTCCTCATCTGGTCCATCTCTCCCTGTCCAAACTTCTCATGAAATTACAGCTGCATCAGCATCTGCCTATCTCAGCGCAGGTGCTTTTGCTTACGAGTTGAACACTCCGCCCCCCATATCTTCATGAAATTACAACGGGATACTCTGATATATCATAGCTTCACAACAGACTTTCAGCTTTAAGCATCTCCTCTCTCTCTTCCCTCAGGTTTTCAGCTCTTCACAGCAATAAAAGGGTTAATCTCACCTCGGCCTTGCAGCTGGAATGTGGCTTATCGCAGTTGGTCACCTGACCTCTGCCGGACAGAGGTGCCGCTTTGCTGAAATCTCGGCCGCAGTGGAGGGGGGGGGGGTTCCGAGCCTCTCTGGCTGCCCACGGCAAGGCAGTGGGGGGGAGGGGTGGGTTCAATGGCTGGAACAGGCCCATGGCTCCAGGATGGCCGTGGCCCAGCCCGGCCTGGCCCAAGCAGGGCCTGGCCAGGCCCGCTGGCCCCCGCACGGGGCCTGCAGCCACCTGTCCCAGCGCCAGAAACGAGAGAGAGCTTGGGGGGGAGTTTGTCTATTCTTAAGTGTGGATCACAGAGGCGGTCACAACTTTAAGTGGCTTAAAGAATTGTCCATACTCAAACTGGCCAGCTGATAGGTTCTATCAGGTCCCAGAGAAAACTGTAAGCACCCCTTAGCAAGGACATCCCTTCCGGGACTATGCTTGCTAACCTATGACACCCCTTTACTCAGATACCACTTCATCTTGACCTTTACATTCTTTAGCATTCTGAAAGCACTATTCTTTGATGGGTTTATTTTCTCTTAAACTGAACTAGAAGTAAGTAACAAAAAATGTGCTGGTTAAACTTTCAAAAGGAGAAGTAGCTGAAACACTGGAGATTTCTGGCTGTGGAAAATTTGGTAATCACTTAAGCTTAATGCCAAAAGCAAAATTGTGTGTTTATGTGGTGTCAGTGTACATTTATTTTTGTCTGCTCCTATCTGTAATCTCTAAACTTGAATTTTTGAATTAAGTGCTGATTAGAAACTAAAAGCCTCAAGTGATTCTGATGGTATTAAGAAAAGAGAGGATCCAGCACTTAGTGGTATGGTCTAGTTGGCAAGGTCATGTTAGGTCATAGGTTGGACTTGATGACCTCAAAGGTCTTTTCCAGCCTAGTTGATTCTGTGATCTTGTGATAGTAGATGGCAGAGGTGAGACCTGGTTCATAAGAATGATAGAAAGGGATATTTGTGACTCTGACTGCATCCTTAAAATAAACATTGGGGAGTAGTAGGAGCAAAGCCGTAAAGTGAAGCAGTTGGTGTGAGGATCCAAAATCCACAGTGCCTGTTGGGGATTTTACTTCAGCTCTAGTATAACCTGGATTTACCAGAATTTGAAGCACAATAAATTAATTTTTGTAATATATCTCCCAGTTTACTTTTGTCTGAAAGGAAACCTGTTTATATACCTCAGTTTGTATGATGTCAACCACAGAACTGGAATAGGAAAATTCAGGATTCAAGAAAAAAGTTCAAATTTGAACTGGAAACTATGTCTGTCTTCCACATTAGTTGGGTGCTGTTCCTTGAATTTGTAATCTACGCATTTCAGGGTTTTTTAGTTTGGATTAATTTTAGTTGAAATACCCTTTTGCTTGTACACTCTACTATGATGGATTCCTCAAGTGCATCTTGCAGTTTCATTTTATCCAAAAGGAATCACACATCAATGGATATCAAGTCAGAGATGTTTGCAAAATAAGATTCAAAAGTGCAGCCCAACTAAAACAATGATGGAATAGCCTTTCTTATATGCATAACTCTGCAAATGAAAACCAAATATAATTCCCGCTTATAAGTAAATTTCAAGTCTATATTGAATAAATAAAATTAGCTGCATTAAATGAATGACTAAGTCTTGCACATATGGTTCCTTGGCATTTTTTTCCTACAGATCTTGCTGAATTTTCTAAAATATCACATTTAAAATATTGGCTAATAGTCTTATCCTGATTGAAAAATGATAACAATTACAATATCCTTAATATAATTATTTTATCAGAAAAAATGAAGGCAGAACTGAGTACGTTAGTTTAAAGATGAGAGGAATGTTGGAAAAATAAGAATGTTTTTAAGGGTGCCTGCTCTCAGCATAAGCTGTATTCCAGTGGATTTCTCTTTTCATTGTGTGAGCAATTTTTATGGCTTTCATACTCTGTGGTGAAAGCACCAGGGCTGAAAACCAGAACTGACTTTTGTAATCTCTATAAATTTTCAATTCTGTAATATTGTCACACATGATTTAGCAATGTATGAATTCCAATTTGCATTAAAAAGTAGATTTCTTTTATCAATATAAAGTAGGATTTCAGTAAGATTGTGCAGAATTACTATATGCTTCCACTAACTCAACTGCAAAACATATATATATGTATATGCATATGTATATTTGTATGTACCCATATATATGTATATATTTCCCTTCATTAACCTTTAAATTTATTTTGATATTTTAATCTTGTTTTCATCAGGAAACAATAGTTTGTTAATTATTTTTAATTCTTAAAGAAGGAAAGAGTTTTCTCTTATACATGTAGATATCAAAATTTTTTTTCACCTTGTACATTGATTGCATGTGTACATTGGTGTATTTTTAGCTTTCATTTCAAGCATCTCTCATCTAAGAAAAAAGATGGTAATTTTTTCAGGTGATTAGCCTGGACTCACTTGCTTTTCACTTCAGCGCTCAGTTAATATGTGGAACCTGAACTTAAATGTTCACTAGCTGATTTCCAGACATTAGCTGGAAATTCTGTTAATCTCAAGTAAATTTTCATGTCAACCTTGCCTGAGGATTTTGATACAGTAATACTAAAAATAGATTTCTAAATAAAGCATAATTGTAATGATGAAAGGCTCTTGTATCTGATTTGTATTATACACTCAGCCTTTATTCAGTTTCTGCTATTCACTGATGAACTTAGATTGATTCAAAGTATTTCTCAGATAAGAAACGAAACCCAAAAATTTTAATCCGGAATATAATGCGTTGATGATGATCAGCATGATTGCTTTCTAAAATAGAGTATCCTTGCTGAAAAGACAGATAACACCAAAATCCAAACTCTTTTTCTTTGAAAAAACAAAAACTCTTTGTTTTTTCAAAATCCAAACTCTATCAAGAGAAAGAGGTTTGATAATTTTTGTTGTGCAGTTTAACATTTCAATTTTATATTAAACATAAACATTCTAGAAATAAATCTTAAGGCAATATTAAAATAGAATACATTCTGATTTATATTCTCTTAAAATCTGATTTCATATGGCTTTTTTGCCATCCTTTCTCATTATTCTTATCACTTTGTAAGACTGAAATAATTTCTCAGAAGTCTCAAGGCCTTTACTGTAGAATTTTTCCCATTCATTAAAGTATTCCACAATTTTTAGAGCCATCTTCTCAAATTAGAACTGGCAGAAGAAAATCAAGATTAATTTAGGAAAATGTTCATTTGAGGTTTTAAATAGTTTAATAAAAGAAAAAAAAATAAAACTTTTTTTTCTTGCAGATATAGTCCTGTGGCAAATATTTGAGTGTTAGCTATTGTGTTTGTCTAAAGAAAACCAACGAATGTTGACTAAACCTCTCACTGTCAACTGATATAATTTTTATTTTCTTCTTCATTTTTCTAGGTCCCTTCTTTACAATCATTTTGCTTCTCTCATCGTATCAGCTTCTTCCTTTCTCTCCTTTACAGTTACAGCCCATCTTGAGAAACAGGTACAAAGTTTCCAACTGGTGTTGCTGTTGTATAAAGACAATAATTTCTATTTCTAAGAGGGGTTGTAGAACACATTTTATGAAAAACTTGATTTGGTTTTGAGAGATGCAGCTTTCTATTGCAGATTCCACTCTTGGTTGGAATATGGCCTTGGAAAAATCATACTATGCCTTGTGTATAACCTCACAGAATTTGTCTGCAGTCTCTCCTTGCAAGTACTAGGGCTAGGATGTGATTAGAAACCTGCATGAACTTTTAGACTGCACTGTAGCGTGATAAAATACTGGAATGGAAGAGTTGAGAAGAATAGTAATGATTAAGTATGTTATTCTGTGACGAATATTTTAAGACCCCTCTCTTAATTATTTCAGAAAGTGCTTACCGATGGAATTACTCAAAAAGAGTAGCAGTGAAATTGTAACTTACTTATATATCAGTCAGCCTACTTAAACATGGCAAGATTTTAGTCTCTTTGATTAGCTTATTTGATGCCTCAATCAGTGGTTTTCCTCTGGAAGAAAATGGGAAATGTGAATGTAGATTAAAAAAAAAAAAATCCAGAAAGCAAAAAGGGATCCTTCACAATGAAAAAAACCCTACTTATTAGTTGGCATTAAAGTATTTGAAAGTAAACAAGTCAGACTATTTAGAATATTTGGTTGCAGTGCATGTGGCAGCGGCCACTGCAGCAGAGCATTCAGAGGACTGACGGACAGGGCTCCAGAACACAGAGGTCGGATTCCCACCCACGGGTTACAGCGAGTGCCCATGTGGTAGTGGTTCTTAGTTTACATGTTTTAAGTTTATTGGTTCAGGAGTGCTCCGCCCAGTTTTATGTATAAGTTCATGTTTATGCATTTTCCTTAATTGCCTATGTATTAGTTCTGGAAAGTTCTCCCTTCTTCGATGCCCCATTGGTTGGTTCATGTAACTCCCTCCCTTAAGTTATCCCTATTGGATATTCCCCTGTTGTCCCCTCCTTCTCAATCCCCATTGGTTTTTTCCCCTTGTTCCACCCCCATATAAAATACTGCATCTGTCTCACTCCTTTGTCTTTGTCCCTGGACTCTTCACCGGCAGTAAACCAGCTGGAACCTACACAAAGACCCCTCTCTCGTCCTCTGCCGATGCTTTTACACCACCTTTGTTTGGGCTCCTTGCGAAGGAGCTGGTTTTTTGTGCAAGCTGCAGCTGACAGCTTTCCCTGCTAGTTGCAGCTGACCCCTGCCTGCAGCAGCAGAAGCCAAGGACATCTGCGGCTGGACGCTGTGCTTCTTCGGGCAGCCCAACAGTGTCAAAATTTAATCATACATTCTTCTTTTTAAAGCAGCAAGTGCCATAGAAAATACAATCTCACCTAATTATGGACAATTTTCCTAATCATTCACAGTGAGACGTACCGCTTACTAGTCCCTCTGTATGTGACACTGCTGATCATGTTAATGTGTACATCAGTCCTAGTCCGTGACACTGACTGAAACTTAACCAATCAGCTTGATACTGTCAGTCAACCCAATACTGTTATTTAATATATATAGAGCACATGTTGACCATTGCCCATTAAAAAATTTTTACCATTAGCAGTCATGCTATCTCTCTTTTAACTATAATTTGTAATCTAATGATGATGAGAGATGATAGATTTACAGTTCCGTGTTGCAGCTCCTTGCTCTGGTATTGAATACCTAAACTAAAATGTTTTAAATTCTGATCTTTATATATGCTTATCACAAAAATTATACATCGTTATTTGCACTTCTCATCAAGATAGCAGGAAAAATAATTTTTTTTCAGTAAGAGTTTCATACAATGAATATTAAATAGTTTATTTTTTGGTAAGTGAGTTAGGTTGATCAGTACCTTATATGCAATCATTTTTTTAAAATTCAGGCTTAGAATGCAACTTCAAGGTTAGGTCTTGTCCAAATGTTCTTTAAATTTGGCAGTTAGATACGTTCTCTGGAAAGGATAAAAAAGCTGAGAAATGGCTTTACATGGCCCTATAGAAATGTAAATAAAACACACTAATGCACTCGTTTAGAGAGACCATTAAGAGATACTACAGTTTTGTCATTCAACTTTTATTAATTGGTTCAGACAAATGTACTCGTGTTGAAAAAATACTATTTTCTTCCTAATAAGGAAGAATATTATCGCTGGCACAAAAAATTCTGCTTCATCTATGTCATACAAAGGGCAAAATGTAAAAGTATAAAGGAGTTGCATGAGGATCTGTTTCCAACGTTATCTTATGGAAACACAGTTTTCTATATATGGCATCTTACTCTGATTTTGAAGATGCCTGTAGACAAGGGAAATTACCTGTGAGCACTAAGAAGTAAATAAATTCCCATATCTTCCAGCAGAAGATGTTAAAAATAATGTTATGTTTTTGCACATTTGCACTTAAAGTCCACTATGTAATCAAGGAAAAAACAGCCCACAGGGACATAAACTTTATCAGAGTTGTTATTGTGAGGTTGTCTTAGTTAATTTTTTTTCAGATCATATTTTTAATGTAAGAAAAATTCATCTGCACTTCTGCTGTTACTAGGGTGTTGTGCATATTTTATTTTTTTAGGGTGAATTGATTCCATGGTATACTTAAAAAGAGAACGTCAGAGACATGGAATCATTCTGGTCTTCCTTTCAAACACACACTGCATTTAGACATTAGCCTTCCTAAACTTTACATTTATGCTCGGTCTTTTTTCACGACAACATGGCTATTAAATACAGATGAAATGATAAAGCAATTTTATTTTTGCAGTCTTAGAGTCATACCCATCCATTCAGTTAATAAGTTCATTTCCTTAACCAAATTTCATTCGAATATCTTCTGCAACATTAGCAAAACATAAGATTATAATGTTGTCTTTTTTTTAGGAAATGTTTTCACAATTTTAAAGTACTGCATAGTATCACACTTAAACTATTCCCAGGCAGTTTTCATGATGAACTGGAAGACCTGACCTCTAAACGATGTAGAATTCTAGGCTTCTAGCCAATTTAAAGTATTTTTCCAATATACTGATATAGTTCCTGAATACTTTTGAGTTTCTCATACATTGTGTGGGAAATGGGAAATCAGAACGGATTTCAGGCCCGAAACTGATTGACTGAATAATTTCAAGCAGCAAGCAGCAGCTTATTTTCTTCTATAACACAGGTTCAGTAATAACCTTGCTCTAATTTTATTAAAATACTTAAAAGTAGCTTAAGGTTCTCTTTGCATGGCATAACTCTATCCTCAGAATTTGCACATGAGCCTTGGAAAAAATTTCTGCTGCCAGCAGGCTGAAGTAAAGTACAGTTGCCAGTTCCTATGTATCATAGAGAGAAAAGTAAATAACAGAGGAACTCTAAGATACTACTTGTGTGATGCTTTTGCACTGTTTTGAAATAATTTTAAAAATTATTTGAACATAGTTTATTCTTTTATCACTAAAGTTTTAAGAAGAGAGTATTTTTCCAATATTGTACTGCTATTATTTAAAAACGTGGGGAAAATTTTGTGTAGTTTTGCATCAGTGATATTGTTTCATTTCCCTACTAAGACTACTATTTTCCTTTCCCCAAATCCATCTTTGTCTTTAATTGAGATTATGGAATCAAGTAGGCTTTCAAGAGAGTGATTGCTTAGTTTAAATTATGTATTTCAATAAAGGGACTACCAGCACATAATTAGTAAAAACTACAAATACTAAAAAATCTACTTAGTGATATTATCCCCTTGCCTTTCTGTTTTGGGTTTGTGTCACAAAGTTATGGTCGTGGGCGAGGGTCTACACGGGTGGCTCCTGTGAGAAGCTGCCAGAAATTTCCTCCATGTCCAACAGAGCCAATGCCAGGCGGCTCCAAGATGGACCTGCCAAGGCCAAACCCATCAGTCACAGTGGCAGTACTTCTAGGATGTTGTATTTAAGGAGAAAAAACTGCTGTGCAACAGTAAAAGCCTCTGGAGAATATGGAGGGGAGTTAGAATATGCGGGCGATACAGCTCTGCAGAGACACCAGGATCAGTGAAGAAGGAGAGGCAGGAGGGCTCCAGGAACAGAGCAGAGATTCCTCTGCAGCCCGTGGGGCAGACCATGCTGAGGCAGCTGTGTCCCTGCAGCCCAATGGAGATCCACGGAGGAGCAGTGATCCACCTGCAGCCTGTGGAGAACCCCTCTGGAGCAGGTAGATGCCTGAAGGAGTCTACAACCACATGGGAAGCCTGCTCTGGAGCAGGATCCTAGCAGGACCTGTGGCTCCATGGAGAGAAGACCCCATGCTAGTGCAGGTTCCTGGCAGGACTTGTGACCCCCATGGAAGGGGCCCACTCTGATTTGTGAACTGCATGCCATGGAAAGGAGTCCCATGGGAGAAATTCATGGAGGACTGTCTTCCTATAGGAGGAACCCCATACTGGAGCAGGGGAATAATTGGACATTGCCTGCCATGTAAATGCCCCTTTGGAATCAATTTCCAGAACCTAAGCAGTGATATTGAGACATCATAACATAAATATATAAACAAATACGTACACATTGTTGAGGAATCTTCAGGCCTCTGGACTGGAATCACTTGTGAATACAGAAGCATTTGAGAATGTACAGAACACAGGCTCTTTATATTATCTCTTTACTCCACACTACTGAGTTGCTCCTTCCAGCACCCCATGCAATATGCAATTATCATTAATTGAAGAACTGTAAAATGAAAACTCTGTCCTGAAGAGATGAAGACAGGTAGGTTTCTTGGTCAGGAGATTTCATATGTTTTGCAAGACTCAGTGGAAAAATTACTGTAAATGAAGGAAGAAAAACGTGAAGGAACCAGCAGTTGGAACAATTGGAAATCCTGGGGTTATCTTTCAACTAATGCTCTTTTACAGCATGAATCTGGCTTCTGACTGTCATTAGGTAATTGAAAATTAATTATGCTTTTAATTGTTTGTTTTTTTTTTTTTTTTTTTTTCCACAAAACTGATTCTAGGGCTTTTTTTTTCTTCATGAATCATCTTAAATTTGTCTAACCATGTGAAGTACCTAAAGGGAAGAAGAGATAGATGGAAAGATGTTTTGTTTAGTTAAGAGGAATTTGTTTTTCTGGCTTTCAGGAGCTTGTAAGCAATATGCAGTCAATCCATGCATCTGGTCATGGATTCCTATTTTCAAGGTCAAATAAACAGTAAATCTAAGAAGAGTGCTTGACAGAATGAGTCAAGATCCCTGATATGCAGGGAAAATACAGAATCCATCTGCCTCTAAAGGGATGTTTGAGGAAAATAGCATCTGCAGAAACTGGATTTTCAGTCAATAAAGACAAAAGGGACAGCTAGCATTATTTGATCTTAGACACAGTGCTGTCAGAGCATTTCAGTCCATAATTTCTATTTTGACCTATGCCTTTAAAAAGGCCTTCAGACATGATCAAAATGCTGATTTCTGCATTAACACTTGACAGACATGTCAAGTGCTTTATTAGCAAAAACTTATAGTAAAATGGAAAAAAGCAAGCTAAGCCTAGATCAAATAAAGTCTGATGCCTAGGAGGCAAGTACTGCAATAAGTAAGTTTTGGCCATTTTTTTTCTGTGTAGTGTTCCTCAGCTTTTTAAGTAGTTTGGTTGACTCAGAATGTTGATCTGAGCAGTGTGAAACCATTCAGCAAAAAATGTGAACAGGCTTATATCCTTATCCATCCTTCTCTAAACTTTAGATGCTCAATGGATTTCAGAAAATGCTTTCATCCATTCGAGATCCTGACCTGAATGCAGCAAGCTACAGCATTTGAAAAAGTGAGCAAACATCACTGCACCCAGAGGGGATGAACAAATGGAACTCTAAGGCAGGAAATAGAATATTTTAAAACCTTTCTTTATCTTGAGGAAGTTTATACTCTGTGCTGGTTACAATTGGGATCTAGTTAATTTTCTTCTTAATAGGTCATATGGGGATGTGTTTTGTGTTTGTGCTGAAAACAGTGCTAATAACACAGGAATGTTTTCATTATTGCTAAGCAGTTCGTACACAAGTCACGGCTTTTTCTGCTCCTCATCATCCCTGACCAGTGAGAAGGCTGGGGTTGCACAAGGGGCTGGGAAGAGACACAGCCAGGACAGCTGACCCCAACTGACCACAAGGATACTCCATACCATATGGTGTCATGCTCAGCATGTAGAGCTGGGGAAAGAAGAAGGAAGAGGGACTTTTGGAGTGATGGCATTTGTCTTCCAAAGTCACTGCTACATGTGATGGAGCCCTGCTGTCCTGGAGGTGGCCAAACAACTGCCTGGCAATGGGAAGTGGTGAATGAATGCCTTGTGTTGCTTGCTTGTGTGTGTGGCTTTTGCTTTATCTATTAAACTGTCTTTATCTCCATGAATTTTACTATTTTTCTCAATTCTTGCTTCTATCCCAGTGGGGGTGGGAAGTGAGTGAGCAGCTGTGTAGTGCCAAGTTGCTGCATGGGGTTCAACCGTGACACTCTCATGTCTGCTATGTGTCAGGGTTCAGATGAAGACAGGATAAAACATAACTGTATCTGATGAGATACTCATTGTTTTAATAATAGGTCCTGAAACAGTCACAGAGTTGATACTTCCCCCAATCTAACAGAATATTGAGTCACTGATCTGCAGAATCACACTATTCCCTGTAATTCTTTAGTCTCTTAATTTCTGCATGAATTTTCTGACATAAAAAGAGTTAGAGTTTTGAACAGATGAAGTGTCAGTTTATCCTGGTGGTCTGCTTTCTAAATATTTCTAATATTTAGTATTTCCACATTTCTAATATTTCTACAAATATTAACCAATAGAAGATTTGAGGCATTTCCTATGGAAGTTGCAATGATACACAAACAGAATTTTTCAGCTGTACAGCGAATCTTTGCGAATTTGTATTGTTGTAATTACTTTAATAGAGACACACCTAGTTTCAAAACCCCATGTTGATTTGTTCTCCCAAAGTGTGATACAATTTTCAAATTTCAAATTGAAAAGGCAATATATATTCTGCCTTTCCTTAATTAATTCAGGGCATGGAAGGTTTAACATTTTGTAACAGTTCTCCATGAACTTCTTCAACGTGAGTCCATCCCACAGGCAACAATTCTTCACAAATTACTGCAATATGGGTCACTCTTCCACAAGGTGCAGCCTTTCAGGCTGCTCCAATGTGGGTCCCCCACAGGGTCACAAGTCCTACCAGAAAACCTGCTCCGGCACAGCCTCCTCTCTCTGCCGGTCCATGCCAGGAGCCTGCTCTAGTACAACCTCCTCTTAGGCATCCACCTGCTCCAGCCTGGGGCTCCTCCAAGGGCTGGACATGGATCCCTGCATCCCCTGTGGTCTTCCACGGGCTGCAAGGCCACAGCCGCTTCACCATGGGCTGCACCATGGGCTGCACCATGGGCTGCAGGGAATCTCAGCTCCAGTGCCTGGAGCACCTCCTGCCCCTCCTTCTCCACTGACCTTGGTGTCTGCAGAGCTGTTTCTCCCACATATTCTCAACCTGCTCTTCTCTGGCTGCAATTACACCTGTGCAATACCTCTTTTTGTTTTCCTTTTTTAATATGTTATCACAGAGACATTACCATAATTTCTTACTGGCCCAGCTTGGCCAGCGACATGTCCATCTTGGAGCCGGCTGGCATGGAGGAAGCTTCTGGCACCTTCTCATAGAATCCACCCCTGTAGCCCCCAGACTACCAAAACCTGGCCATGGAAACCTAATATACCATCAAACACAGGGATGACACTCTTAAGTTTACCTGTAGATACACTTCCTTTCTCTAAAATGCTGATAAGGTCTCATTTCTTTATTATTGTGTTGTTTTTAGGATGGTTGCTTTAAAAAAAAGACACGGTGCCATGCTGTTGACTCTGTTTTCTCACTACCTAGACTGATACTAGGAGACCTCATTTTCCTTCTGTGGGAAATTGACTATATATAAATATATTTTCAAATTTTGCCCAAGCTACCAGTTTAGAGACTCTTGCAAATGAGGATATCCATTAACTCTTCTGCTTCAGCTGTGTGCCTGTAGGGAAAAGAATTTAGTGGTCAATGGGCAAAGTAAGTAGCTGATGCTTAGGGTCAGGCTGTTTGCCTAGACACGACAAACCTGGATCCTCTTTGCTCTGTTGGCTTCCTGATTTTTCATCTGGATTTTATTTGTCCTGCAGGGAGACTATACCTGCAGTTGTCCCCACTTCTTCTGACTTCAGTGTATTTCCTAGTTTTTCCCTTGGCAGTAGAGGGAGAGAATGCCTCCTTCTGAGACATGGACCTTTCCTGAACCTATGTGATCCATAGTTTCTGAAGTATTCTCCAGAAGGTAAACTTGATGGACATTGAAGAATGAAAAAGGCTTATTCATACACTTGGGGGCACTTTCAACTGAAGTATGAGTGATCCAGTGACATCTACTTGCATACATACTTGTACAGTGTGGTGTGCCTCTTGCATGTCTCTCAGTAAGGCTATGTGCTTAACTTCATCATACCATAATTCTCATTAGTATATTTGTGTTGTGGTATAAGCCTTTAGACTTCAACACTGTAATATTTGAGTTTCCTCCTTGAAAGGAAAATCAGGCCATGCATGATGGTCCCGCTAAGATAATATAACACTGAAGTTAGGAGAAGACTCAAAGAAACAGCTGCTTTACAGGCACCCAAATCATGAAAGAGCTTTCTAACTCATGAACATGCTATTTTTGCCGTACTCTCTTAGTAAATTTAGTAAATACATAGTATTGTTCTAAATAGTAGTAGTCATTTCATGCCATCTTTTTGTTATTGAGACCATTTAGGGAGCAAGACCACCTTCAAATAAGAGGAGCGTGCATTTTAATGAAAAGGGGAAAAAATAGTGATAGTAAACAAATGCTCAACAATTCTCAGGGTGATGCATTAAAACTGTTTGATGCATCAATCTGCACAGAGTTTTCTGTTTAGTAGGTGAGCCATGTCTCTATAATACTTAATAAATGTGTATGACAAGAGTTTTTTTATATTTTCTTCTCTTTTTCAGAGAAACAATTTCAATCTCTTGTTATGTACCTTAGTAAAATTTTTACTTTTTCCCAATGATTTTTCATACTGGTTTAGTTTAAATAAAGTCTGTAAAGTATTGTTGCAACTTGTGACTTTCCTATGCAGAAGTTCCTTGCTTCATTGGCAGGTTTCTGCTATAACTCACTTAGATCTGAATGGATGGTCCCCAAAGTCATTTTGCTTAGATTTGCTTAGATTTGCTTTGGGGCATCTGACTGGAATGATTTTCAGTTTTCATAAAAGCAGGAATCCGTTGCCACTACTGCCATTACTTGCTATATAGACATCCAACACAAACACACTGATGATCCAAAGGGCTCCAGAGACATTTCTGAAGACTGAAGAGCTGAGTGAAAAACAAGTTTGGGGGTTTGTTTTGGTACCTCTGTAACTATTCTTAAAGGTTAATTTGAATACTTTGTGAAACTATGTTTTACTGTCCATTCTCATTCAAAAATATAAACCCAAGGCAAGGTTTAGTGTAATCCTTTAGATATCCTGTATAGTCTTTATATAGTTACTATATGGGCTTTAATAAAAGCTGCAAAAGATTGAAGGTGAAAAGTTAAGATATATTAGGAATGCAGCAGACATCTATGCAAGCTTAATACTTTAAATTTGTCAGGAAAATTTTAATAAATATCTTAAAGCTTTCTGTTAAAACTTTGGAAACTGCATAACTAAATAAAATATTTCAGTTTTCCATTTGAAAGTATTTTTGGCAGCTGCAAAAAAAGATCATTTTACAAGTGTAAAAGGACGTTTTATTCAGTGAAGATTTTTTAAAAATATCTTCATAAAGAGCCTAATAACTATTTCTTTCAAAGAACAATGGAACAACTTTTATACATGAAGCTCTTTGAAAAAAGGGAACTTTTGATCTCCTTAATTTGGTTATGAAATCTTAAAAATGCTAAAGTTTTATTTAAAGCATTACAAAAGATCACTTTCAGGGATAAGGAAAATGAAATCTAAAAGATGTCTTCTAACATCCTAATTAATTCTCCTTTTATATAGGAATCAAAAGATACTAGATTTCATTCAGATTTACATTATATTCAAACAGAGTGAGAAAAAGAAGTGTATAAATCCATACACCATAAATTTCACAACTCCAAAAATAATTTTGTGGTAGATGCAGTAATTTCAATCCCCATCCATCAATTCTTGATCATAATTAACATGACTGTTGGCTTCCTTTTAATTGCAGGGTACTAGTACTTTGAGATTTCCTCTCTGTTAACCACCATTCACTTGCGTAATGAAAAGATAATCTTTGCTTCAAACAGCCTAACAGAGTCACATAAATGTAATGCAAGAAATATTGGAGTGGGATGCAGAAACACACTGGGACCATATTAGTCAGCACAGTCCTCAGTATCATCCTGGGGTAACCGCAGCTGTACAATATGATAATTTTTTTAAAGCACTGCTTCGAGGAGAGGAACAATGAAAGGGGAAAACAAAACTTTTTATACTGGCATATCTTGGCTAAATCATATGGCAGGCTGAAAACAGAAATCTGGTCATAAATTCTATGGTATGGTAGAACTCTCTGTGTATTAAATGCCTGTGTTTTCCTCCAGTTTTCAATTATCTTGTTATGAAATGAATCCCTTTCTGTGGCATTCCAGTGCAGTAAAATAAACTAATACAAAGCACTATTACACTAGGCTTGCTTTCAAGTATTATCCAAGATTTTTTGGCTTTTTTTTTTAATAATTTCTTAGTACAAAAATAAATTTCAGGCAGTTCAGTTACAGCAAATGGGAAATTTTCTATGTTGGGGTTTTAATGCCATAAACCCTAAAACTTTCCTGGACAACTGAAATACTATAGTGTGGGATTTCTTGGATGTGTAACTTCTTCAAGAGTTAGTTATTTCTTTGGCGTATGTGGTAGATAAGAGTATGATTCTTGCTATTTAATCTAGCTAAGATGCTTGCAAGTATAAACAGGCATAGAGAAATTTATAACAGAAGCATTTAGTCACACAGGAAACTTCTAATGATTAAAAATGTCAGTGTTTCCAAGGTTTTGAGTGTCTGAAGCATTGGAATAACTATATTTCAGAACTAAACATCCAAGCTTCACTGTATTTTTGCTCCACAATTTAATCTCTTTTAGGTCTGGGCCTATGAGAATTGTCTGTGAGCACTTAAAGGTTTCCTTTCATCCCCTGAATCTTGATAAAATTACAGCCTGTTTCTACCACGTGACCATTGATTTAATTGCTCAGCAGGGGGATGGCTAGGCCATCTTTCACATAGCTGCTGTTTAAAGTAGGGTCTGAGACAGCAGAGAGAGGATATACAATTTAATTCCTGACTCTGTTGTGACGTGAATGACTTGCAACCACGAGTACCTTGATGACTCAGTTTCAAGTGAAGCCACCTAAATAAACAATTGCATTGGCACAGCTGAGAAGAGATTGGCGGAAGGCAAGAAAAGAAATGGGAGTGTTCGGGAGTGGTTGCCAAACCAGCTTTTTCATAGAACAGAAAGTTCGTGTAACATCTTGAGTTATTCAGTACTCACAGGACTCAGTAAAGTTTTTCTTTTGCACCTGTGAAAGAAAATGTCAGTCTGGAAATGAGAAAACTTCAGAGTGTCCTAATTGCAGCCTTTTAGTACCTCAAGGGAGCCTACAAGAGAGCTGGAGAGATGTTTTCTACAAAAAACAGGACAAAGGTGAATGGCTTCAAACTGAGAATAGGTTTAGGTTAGATATTATAAAGAAACTTGTTACTGTGAGGGTGGTGAGACACTGGAACAGGTTGCCCAGAGATGATGTGGGTGGCCCATCCCTGGCAGTGTTCAAAGCCAGGTTGGATGGGGCTCTGAATACTCTGGTCAACTGGAAGGTGTCCCTGCCCATGGCAGAAGGGTTGGAACTTGATAATCTTTAAGGTCCTTTCCAACCCAGGCTGTTCTATGATTCTATGTCTGCTACGAAGAATAGAACTTACAGCTAGAATTTAGGCCTTGGACTTATAAACAAAGGAAATTACTAGCATGTGAATTAATATGAGTACTTGGCAATGAACATAAAATGAGCTCTATTTGTTGTTAAATCTACTTTTTGACTTTAATTTTTATTAAAAAACCCAACCCACCAACCAAATAAAAACAAAAAACAAATTAACAAACAAAAAACCCAAACAAAAAAACCCCACAACCCACTGTGTAATCTTTGTTTCTCTTTTTTTTTTTTTTTTTGTCTTTGTTATATTCCAGAATTGAGAGCAACTGTAAGCCAATGACTGCACTAGCAGCAACCATCTTAAGTCACACATTCTGCTAGATATTTCTATTAGCTTTAAGATTGGGTGCCCTTTAGACTCATTTGGTGCTGTGTGTCATCAGTAAGAGCCTGTTCATCATTAGTTGGAAAGAAATTGTTAGAGAATGAGATCTCAGGCCAAGGTGAGCAAGATATCATTCTTCTCAAGTCAATCACAGTTTTCTTTGAAAAAGGGAGTACACCATTTACTCTTTGCTTTTGCATTTCTTTCTTTCTTAATACAATTTATATATTTTTTTTGTCTTTCCAAAACCTTAAATGAATATTGGAGAAATAAAATAAGAAATAAACAATTTTTTAAGGAAAAGTAAGTACAATATAACTGCAAGCAAACTCAAGACCGTAGGACAAAAACCAAAGGAAAAAACCCTACCAAAATAGCTCCATTCCTTCCTGAGAGTTTTGCTCTGAGGATAAGGGTTTCTAATGTCAAGTCAAGAGGCATAATTTAAAAAAGATACTTCCCTGTGTAAAGAGGGCTAAGTTAGTCTATTGATAATTTTCTGTGTTGACTGTGCCTGAAACCAAACTGCCCATACCATATGCTAGCATATGCTAGTTGTAAAATGATGTGTGATATATACTGGTAGTGAAAAGGCTTTATTCCACACCAATTAGGCATGCCTGGTTAAAGATATGCATGCAGTAAAATTAATAATGGTTTCACAACAAAGACTGCTGTGATCATGCAAATCAGACACCTGAAGTTCAAGGAGCTACTACTTAGAGAAAAGAGGTGGGGGGAATAAAACAAAAACTGTTATAATGGGACAGTAATTATATTGCATCTCTGTGATCTGGCTGAGACGTGGTTTCAGGATAAGTTAGCAAAATGTCACACGTGCTGTGGAGTGGAATATGCAGCTGAAAATTAATAGGAGGAAAAAAATATATGTACTGAATATTTGACCTGGAAATGTATGAAAGCAAAGGGTTTAAAGAGAAATAAATGCTGAAACATCTGCTGTCTTTGTAATTTAGTAGATACTTTTGTTTTGCAGATCATTCAAATTCTTTCTGATTATTTTAGTCTTCTCTAATGTATAGCAGTAGCTGAAATGGTGAATAAATGTTTGTAAAATGTCAGCTTGTTTTCTATTTAAAAGAAGAATCCTTTTATGTTTCCTCAGCAGCTGCTACATTTAATAACTCTACCAGATGTCACATTTAAATTGTGTTTTGCATTTAAGGCTTTGAAAGGCATTGGAACAGAGGGAGCCTTTAGAATTTCAGCAGCTATACCACAGTTTCTTAGAGTTATCCAACTTTGTAATTATAGGAAAAAAATCCTTAATGGTGAAAAAAATGTAAGGCTTAAATAAAATGTCAACAGCATACTACAGATATGTTACAGAATGTATTTTAGTTGAATGTAGTTTTCTGAACAGCAGAATTGCCACTTTCTCTGGAACTTTGGTAACAGCAACAAGGCTAAATACCATTAAAAAAAAGCTGGTGTAAGGCATTGGTGTATCCAGAGGATTTTGCTATGAGAAGACATCACTCACAAAGTCATTCCCAGCTGGCTACCATTTAAAGACTCAGTGAATACAATGGAAAATGGATCAGAACACCACCTTATCCCACAAAATTTTAGTAAATAAAGTCTCTGGACTTCAAATTCTTTAACAAATACCACAAAAAAAAAAAAAAAAGTAGAATTCTTAATTTTGATTTGAGACATTTTGTATTGGGTTTTTTTGGTTAAGTGAGTACATTCACATGTACAAAAAAAGTGCAGACTCAATCCTGAAATTTATTACTTGATTTTGTCACATATCAATATACTGTTGAAATATTTTATGATTGTTTGTGGGTTTCTTTTGTGGTGATGACTTTTTTTAGTGTGGGGGGTTTTTTGTTGTTTTGTTTTTGGGTTTTTTTTAGCATTAATTTGGTTTCTGTGACACCACCTATCAACATCAGGTATTGAAACCTCATCAGGTTTACAGTAGGCTTGCACTGTTTGTGTTAGCATTTTAAATAGTTATAAGCAGCAATTTCATCTCCTGTTGTCAAGCAGTATGCTCAAAGAAGCAAGTTCTTATCTGGTAGGGAGTGACTGAATCCTAAAATGTCTCTGATACCATCATGCATCTATGACTTTGTGTTAGTCTTCTCATTGTAATAATAGGGCAAGCACCATGAGGTAAAAAGATAACTTTGTCAGTTTCTAAGTTCAAAGCAGTAAATGAAATATTTTGCTTGATACTAAAATATTTCTGATTAAAGTATTTTTGATAGCACAGACTACTTCTTGTTGGGAAAAAATGAAAACTATCCAAGGTTATAACAGAAATTTGGTATCAAGCTGGAAATATTTGTTAGTCATTGTACTTCCAGTACAATTTTAGTTTTAGTTGCATGTGTCCGTGCAGGAACCACTACAGCAAAGACTTTAAGAGGGAGAAAAAAAAAATAGTATGAATTCAAATATATTTAATTTGACCCCTGATTTTTGATTTCTTCTATTCTTTTTTTATGCATCCCATTTTTATTCAAAGTAGTGTTACTTCATGATTGGTGATGGGAGCACTTGTCCAAGTGTGAAAGAAGGGTAGCACGTGCTAGAAGTGTAATGTTTACTATTCATTGTGTGTGGCTTCAAGCTGATGCTAAGCTTTGCAAGAGATCTCGTTGTGATAGAAAGATGAGGTTCATGTCTTGCAGCCTGGCTGTTTGTTATCCCCTGTCACACTCTACTGGCTGAGTGAACAAGTTGAGCCTACGGAAAGCTTTATAGGCATCTTAATATATATAAAATATACGATTATGGCCATTTTACATGTTTGAGTGTGTTGGATTACAATTGGATGAGTAAACTCATCTCATCTACACTTGTGATGTCGTAGTCCCCAGTGCTGAAGCAAAGGAGGGTGGCCCATACTTCAGGTCCTCTTGAGTGATCTGGAATCACTGTTGGGCAACAGCGAAATTGCACCACAGGGGGAAAGAATATGACTCTATGAACAGAAGTGAGAAAAATGCTCTTTTTGTTTCTCAGCATTATAAATCCTCTCTGTGCCAGAGCAGAGATAAATACTAAATTCTTTAATCCATATTCTGGATAAGCTGTCTGAAAGACTTTGTGGTATCTGGAAGTCCATTAAAATGACAAAGCTCTGAATAGATGTCTAATTCAGTCTATGCCGTTCTCAGTCCAGAACTACAGTTTAATCTTTAAAATACATCAAACAATACACCTGGAGCATGAAATTCTGGTTATGTTCTACTTGAACTTTACCACTACCATCAGCAAAGAAAGCATATTGTCCTGTTCTTCTGTTCTTAAACTGTCTCTTGATTATTGGCAGAAACAAGATCTACCCAGGAAACAATACCTATTTATGTGATGGGCCAGAGGGGACAAGACTGACTGGTTATTTTGAGGACCTGAACCTCTTGAACTTCCCACAGAATTCAAATTTGGGAAAGAATTGCTAGGCTGTTTCGTTGGTTTATTTCTCGCTGGTTAAAGCGATGTTTACTTTGTAGAGATATAGCTCTGGATCTGGTAATGAAAAACTACTTTTTTGAATCAGAGGAGCCCAGTCTGGTTTGTATCATCCTAATGCAGAACATCAAGACAAGCCAAAATAGTTATGCTCCAAAAGTGATTAGATACAAGAACCTGGGGAAATTACTTCATACAAACACCTGTGCTTTATATATTGTAAGTTAGGGGAGAGTAATAGACTCAATAAAAATAAGAGCTTTCATTTCATGGAGTATGAAATGTTTGAAATGTGTTCATAAATTTTGAAGCATTGTGATAAATTTAGGAAGTCTGTTCAAAATGCTTATATTGAGAAACAAGTCCCTCCTCACCCAATCTCCTTTATTTTCTCCTCAGTAGTAATAGATATAAAATTCATTTACAATTCATATCAATTTGAATGTCTTTTAGAGTACATGCTTTTACACTTGTGGAAAAGAAATAGGCATACATTTTTCTCCAGCTGGAGTTTATGGCTTTTAACATTTTGGTGGCCAAAAAGAGCTTGTTTTAAGATTACTGCTGTTAGTTTTTCATTTCTACTGTCAAGATGCTAGTTTGCTGTTACCTAAGAAGTTGTATATGTATACCACAAATGTGCTGGAAGATTACAGGTATAGACTGGATAGAAAAAATGCATTTTTCTCTGGTGTATGAACACCAAGCTAGTCAGGCTCTGGCAGCTGCCATGGTTTTGGAATGTGTTAGACCATATGGAATCTCACAATCCGGGGAGGGGAGGGGAGGGAAGAAGGGGAGGGGAGGGGAGGGGAGGGGAGGGGAGGGGAGGGGAGGGGAGGGGAGGGGAGGGGAGGGGAGGGGAGGGGAGGGGAGGGGAGGGGAGGGGAGGGGAGGGGAGGGGAGGGGAGGGGAGGGGAGGGGAGGGGAGGGGAGGGGAGGGGAGGGGAGGGGAGGGGAGGGGAGGGGAGGGGAGGGGAGGGGAGGGGAGGGGAGGGGAGGGGAGGGGAGGGGAGGGGAGAGGAGGGGAGAGGAGAGGAGAGGAGAGGAGAGGAGAGGAGAGGAGAGGAGAGGAGAGGAGAGGAGAGGAGAGGAGAGGAGAGGAGAGGAGAGGAGAGGAGAGGAGAGGAGAGGAGAGGAGAGGAGAGGAGAGGAGAGGAGAGGAGAGGAGAGGAGAGGAGAGGAGAGGAGAGGAGAGGAGAGGAGAGGAGAGGAGAGGAGAGGAGAGGAGAGGAGAGGAGAGGAGAGGAGAGGAGAGGAGAGGAGAGGAGAGGAGAGGAGAGGAATATATTAGACCATATGAAATCTCATATACTTTGAGACTTCAGAACATTTTTCATAATGTAGTATTGAAAAATTGTATTTTCATTCATACACTTTGCCTCATTCTGTAATTTCAGGATTTATCTGAAAACAATTAATAAAATTAGCAGCCTACGCACTTCATTGGGTTTTAAAAATCCTAAGATATGTTGGATAAGCACTTTAAATATTCCTCTTCTAATGAGAAAGTAGGAAATGCATTGTATTTAGTAGCATGCCAAGAAAATACTAGTTTTAATTTGTTTATTGCAAGTGAAAGTATTAGCATTGGAGATTTGGGGAGTTTTCCTGGACAAAGGAGGTAGTATGTGCTTCTAAGTTCAATACTAACACTAATTTCAATAGAAGTTCTGCTTTGCTAAAGCTGTGATTTTTCCCTAGCTGTGTTTCTGTTGGTGAAAAGACACCACTTTATAGATATTCCAAAGACTTCATGAAGAGTCATAAAAAATACTTTATACTCAAAGTACAAGCCAGAATGATTCCATCTGTGTTCTGCCTCTGTGCAGGGAAAAAGTACAAATTAATGGAAGAAATACCATTGGAGGAAAAGCTGGGATACTGAATTCTTCAAAGTGTACAGCACAAAAAACATGTCAGCTGGGACCCTTATGATGTTTCTGTGTGTTCTGTTGTCTTTACAGAGTAAGTCTTGGCATCTCTGATCTCTTAATAATGGCAAAACTTCACCATGTTCAGATTTTTGTTAAGTACATCTCTGCCCATGCAGAATGAAAGTGTCTGAGGGCTAAAGCACAGAGAGGGAATAGCAACAGGTCTTATTAGCTGATTAATCAGTAACAACTATAGATATCTCTGCAAAAGTTAACATTGTGAAGGACATCAGGAAAGTCCTTCTTCTGCTGTTGTTTTTACTAGAGAAAACACTGTATTCTCATTTGTCTGGGATTTTTGAAAATTATGATTTTGGTGCCCAGCTTCACTGTAAGGTGAGTTTGGTTTACCTTATCCTTAACAAGACAATTTAAGACACATGAACAACAATAATTGCTTAGGGACATAACTCAGAAAATACATGTGAGTTGAAGAGAGGAAACAAATATTCATTGGATACTTATAGCTGCACACACTAGCAATGTACTCCAGTCATGCACACATCAGCACTGCAGCAGTGCTCCTAGGAACATAGAGTTCAAATACAAGCCACAGTTTCTAGAAAGAAATGTCATAATCTGCTCCCAATAGCCAGCCACATGCTAATATCCTTAGGATTTTCCTTGTTTTTATAATAATCATAAGAAGTATCCTGTGTATCTGAGTTATGCAGTCTTTGGAACTGAAGATTATTGCAAATCTATCAAGAAATGATAGATTGAGCAACCAAATAATGCAGTACTGCTTGATAGGTCTGGTGGGGTTTGCAGTGCAACTAGCTGCTTAAAATGAACTGTGTCTGGGGAGTTGTAATCGTAACAGTACTTGCACCATTACACACAACTCCTCAACATATGCATAAACATAGGTCATGAATTTATATGTAACCTAGAGAATGAAGGACGTATTTTATTGAATGTATTTTATATAATTTTAGTAGGTAATTTTAAAATTGTTTCTTTTTCAAACTGCTAACCATGTGCTACAACTACATAGATAATAAAACAGGTGCCATATTCTATATATGCACTTTTTTGGGTTTAACTCCTTCAATAGGCACTTTTTTAGGAGCTTGGACTTAACATTGTTTGGCTTTCAGTATGTAAATGAATTTTTTCCACACATAGAAGCAAAGTTACCGGATTTCTTTTCTCCTTGTTTTTATAATTCCATGTATTTAATTGCTCTTATAGTGTGCATAAATCAAAATATACATGGAACACATCATACAGAGTTTATACAAATTGCTCAGGATAGCTGAATAAACTTCTAAGAATCACTTCCCAGATGCTAGTGCATGTGATAAGAGAAAGGCCAGAAAGCTCAGATACCAAAGAGAGAACAACTAGAGACCTGAGTTTTAAAAGACAAAAAAATAAAAGAGGAAAGATGTATTAATAGTAACTGGACAGCACTTCAATATATCATCCTTTTTTTTGTTTTGTTTTTTTTTTGTGATGTCCTCTGCCTAAATGTAGCCATGTGTTTGTTCCCTTTTGGCTGGTAGTTGAGTGATGTTCTTTCTGGATAGGAATGTGCTTAGACAGTGCGTATCACAACACACTTCGTATTCACAAAAGGAACTTCTGCTACTGGTGCCAAGAAATTAGTATAGCTTTAAGACCTGGATGGTAAAATAAATCAACATTATTGCACCTACAAACAGAAGCTTATAGGTTCTAGCAAAAATAGCTAAACTTAACATCCTATTTTGCACCAGTATCTGGTAAAGAAAGGTGAAATCCATGAAAGGAAACCTCTTGAAGGCGGCCTCTAGCAAATGAGATATATATGGTTGTCTTCCTCCTCAGCTTCCAAATGTGTACTAGGAACAACGGTGTAAACTGCCCACCTGCCATGCTGTTCACTGCAGTGATTATCCAATCCTGGCATTGACTTCAGTCACTTCCATTTTTGTGTAGTCTGGAAAGAAGATCATGAAATTTTCTTGTACAATATTTTAGCCACTTGGGCTTTTTTTTCCCGTAAGTGGTGACATTGCAAAAAAATAAAAAGCAAAATTATGAAAGTTATTAGATATCATTTTTGTTATTAGAAGGAAAAAGAGACCACAAAATTAAGAAAATTTTTAAAATGCATATTTTTTTTCAGAATTAAGCAAAACAGGTTATAGAGCCATAATTAAAGGAGAGTGAAGGATATATATGCAAGAAAAGATAAATATCCTTAGAACTAAAAGGTTTTCTTTAAAACTGAAGTTACTCATAAAAATGTGTTCAAAGTATCTCAAGAGAAGCTATTCTGGAAGAATCAGGAGCCTTAGTTACGTGGGTGTTTGTCTCACATGAGGTCTATATAGGTTTGAAGTGAATGATGGCATCTGTGATGTAAATTAAATCAGGGTTTTAGTATCCTATTTATAAAATTACAAGAAAAAAATCCTCACTGAGACATGGTCTTTCCTTCTGACAGTGGTTCTTAGTGACGGCATATTTTTTAAATACTGCCCTGAACACTTGCTGAATCTCTGTGTTGTGCTTTGTTATCTGTATTTTTGCCTGTCTGTCCACCAGTAATATGGATAAAATTAACTTTAAAGCTGAATAGAAGCAGAAGAAGGCTTCCCTTTTCAATTTAGAAGCCTTTCAAAAATTTTCATAATACTCATCACAGGTTAAATGCATTTGAAATTTGTCAAAACAGCTCCATACTGAGCTAATCTGTGTAACAAATTCATTAATATATTTTCTGTTTGATGTGTATTTAAAGCAGTGGAGATTTTGTGGCTGAACATTCCCAGACAATCTCTGCAGTAGAAATTCTTTAACTTTTCATTTTTCTAATCAATTTTCTGAAATTTGCTTCTGGTTCCACCTGTCATTATTAGCATGAAATTCTGCTGCAAGAAAGTACAAATGTTGTTTACGAACTGATACCCTGACTGTCATTACAGTATTTATTTCCGTTTGATTTTTAAAGATAAATTTTAAATTTGAGTAATATTTTTTAAAAAATCCTCTTTCTCCTTTGGAGAAACCATTTAAACAACTTGGTTATTCCCAGTGCCTATGGTGATAGATATTCTGTATTGCAGCTGTATTGTTGTTTTTAATTAGTAACTAATTTAGCAACATCACTAATTTTACATCGTAATTTTTACCCTTAACATTAGGGAGTTATTATATTGCAAATTTTCATTTAGATAAAATATGTACAATTACATCTTTACCAGATGAGAAATATTCTGCAATTGTATTCCTGAACTGAAAAATGAGTGGCATATGCTATGTTATCTGTAGTTTAATTATAGTTTTTAGTAGCAATGGTGCTGTAGGCATAGCAATGAAATACAACTAGGCTTTTGAAATCTAGCAAAAATCTCTGCTTCTTTGTGTCTACTTTAACCAGAAATGGCATCAGCATTTAAGTTGTTACGAAAAAAACCCATCTCTATTTTATTTTAGAGTCTTATTTCTATATCAATATAAGTATTTGATCTTATAAAATCATACTTCATATGTAAATAACCACATTTGTGTTTAATGTTGTGCACTTTGGGGCAGGGCTTGAGGGGAATTGTTTGGATTCTTGGGGGTTTGGTTCATTATTCTGCATAGACCATCCTTACGCAGAATCTTAAGGAAATTTTTGGGAATTTGCATAGAGGAATAGGAAGCTTCAATTTAGTGATCACAGCTAATACATAGAATTAATTACATTAATGTATTTGATTCTTGACTCAAGGGAAGGTATTCTTTTTTCTCTTTGTTCTTTCCCCTGTGCAGATTTTAGTAGATTTTTAGTATTCAGTTACTACTAATAATGAACAAATGTCCTTGTCAGTATTTTGAAGACACCCAAGGTCCAAATCACCCCTCCAGCCTCTCTCCCTCTGCTTCTGTGACAGTGAAATATCAGTTAATGCCCACCATTCATCTCTCACAAGCTTCATTACAAGTTGTAAAACACCTTGACATCTTAACAGATGTTTAAAAAAGTAAGATAAAGGTGAAATATTCCAAATGTTTAACACTGTTGCCTTGTTATGACTGATCAGAAAAAGGATATATCAACACTTCCTGACTGGATTTACTTTTTATTTCTTGTCCATTTGCATTCCAATTTGATTGTAACTCAGTTGTAAATTCACATTCACCTTTAAAGCACCCTTCTACAAACCTTTGTCTCAGAGAACTTGGTTACTTGACTGATTATGCTTTGGATTGTACAGTTACTTTATGCCTTGCATAAATTTATTTAATTCAGGTTGATTTCTCTTTTACATTTTCTTTTGTCACTTCAGTTTCCTTCCTTTACTTTTCTTGGCTACTGACTGTTATATTCACTTTATTCCATTGCTCCCCAAACCTCAGAACAAATGCACAGTACTGAATGTGTTACAAGTTCAATAAGTAATCACAGAATATTCTGAGTTAGAAAGGACCCACAAGGATCATCGAAGTCCAACTCCTGGCCCTGCACAGGACACACCTCAAGAATCACACACTGTACCTGAGAGCATTGGCCAAACACTTCTTGAAGTCTGTTGGTCTTGGTGCTGGGACCACTGCCCTGGGACCCTGTTCCAGCACCCAAGCAGCCTCTGGGGAAAGAACCTTTTCCTAATATCCAACTTAAACCTCCCCTGACTCAACTTCAGGCCATTCCCTTGGGTCCTGTCACCGGTCACCACAGAGAAGAGATCAGTGCCTGCTCCTCTTCTTCCCCTCACAGGAAGTTGTAACTGCAGTGAGGTCTCCCCTCAGTCTCTTCTCCAGGCTGAACAGACCAAGTGACCTCAGCTGCTTCTCATACAGCTTCCCCTCAAAGCCCTTCAGCATCTTTGTTGCCCTCCTTTGGATAATAACAACTTAATATCTTTCCTATATTGTGGCACCCAAACCTGCCCCCAGCACTCGAGGTGAGGCTGCCCCAGTGCAGAGCAGAGCGGGACAATCCCCTCCCTTGCCCAGCTGGTGATGCTGTGCCTGATGCCCCCAGGACACACTTGGCTCTCCTGGCTGCCAGGGCACTGCTGACTCAGATTCAACTTTCTATCAGCCTCCTCTGCAGGGCCTCCCTGCCTTCGAGGGAGCCAATGGCCCATTGATCCTCTCTATGGTCAAATGCAAAGAAAACAACTTACTTATTCTTGATATAGGTGCAATAAATTTTAAAATGTAGACTGAAGTGATGTAAATCAAGCAGTAAATGAACAGATTATCTCTCTTTACTAGGAGAAGAAATACATTTTCAATTACAGGAAATAGTTCTCCTAATAATTCTATATTAGGGAAAAAAAAAAGGAAAAAAAACCCAAAAACAACCCCACCAAATAATGAAATGAATTTTTTACCATTGTTACAGAAGTATCAAAATGAGATCACTGCTACGTGGTGTGTCTTATGGTGCAATGTAGTTAGTCATAGTTAAATAGGACTTGAACAAAAGTGAAGTGTCTTACTACCCTGACCTAATCTTAGGGGAGGTGTTTCCCATAAATGTGTAAGGAATATGTATTTTACCTTGTCTCTTTTTCAGCTAGACATGTACAAAAGAATGATTAAACTAGGAGCATTTTAATGGTTTATCACACAATGTTACAGCTGCTTCTGTGCTGTGAGCAAAGACAGTAATTTAGAAAACTTCTGCATCTGCATTACCTCTGAATAATATGAACAACCTGTAGGAAACTGATGAAGAGAGAAAGGAATTCTGTTTTGCTTGGAATGGCAGCAAATGATAACACCTGTAAGTTGATGTGGTGCAGTGTTTCCAAGGCCAGTGTTTCCAAGGCAGCAGTGTATTTTGGTGGGATTTTTCTGTATTTGTAAGATTCTATTTTTTAGTTAGAGTTTATTTCTGCCATCAAGGTTGGAGATGTATGTTAGTGGAATGCTCACAAAGTGAATTTCCTTAAAAAAGAATTTAAAATGTACCTATAATACAGTTCTTACGTTCAAATTATTTACCCTGGCATTACCTGGTTTAGATTTATATTCCTTCAAAGTAAAAATTGCTTTTCATAATATGCCCCACATTCTGTAAATCACTAATTTCTTACAACAGGTGCACCTTCTGACTGGATTAATTTACAATCAGTGCTGATCATTCACCCCACAGTTATCCATCTCATTATCAGAAGTTAAATCTGATATTGTACTCAGTGTTTTCATTGCCTCCTTAGATTACATCTGAGACAGCTTTTATGATATATCTTTTCTTTTGGCCACACGTGGCTCCATTAATCTTTTTTCAACTCAAATAGCACACATCCCGCTTCTGTGCTGAACGTTTGCAGCTTAGAGCCCAGCAGGAGCAGATTTCTGTCATTTTAACCAAATTGGAGGTTTCAATCGCCTCTGAGTTGAGTTTGGTAGAGTTTAGCAGCTTAAGTACCTGCTGAAAAGGCAGACGCGCCAAGCACTCACTAACTGGAAAACGTACCTTGCTGTTTGTAAAGAATTCAGAAAAGGGATGCTGATATTATAACCTTCAAAATAAGGAAAGGGAAAGAGGAATACAGTGCTGGCAGCTCACCTGGAGTTTCTTAGTGTGTCAGTGTCAATCACTGGAGGCAGAGATCTCTGCTGGAACCAGTTTTCTGACACAAGTGCAGAAAACAGTCCTGCCCTTCTAAGGCAGGATGTTTCACATGTCCCTGTCCTCTTCAACATCTCAGGAGAGCCAGAGGTGTCAACAAAGCTATTGTCTGTGACCAAAAGCTTTGTATTCACAAGTCTGAAAAAAAAAAATTTAAGAAAACCTTTAGATAACATTGCTTGAAATCCTAGGAAGCTTCTTTTGTTAGTGTTCATCTGCAGAGTGCTGCTTCTGAGCATGTTTGTCTTACTTTCCACAAGCAGATAGTCTCTTGAGTAACTTCAATGATACTAAAATCAGTAAGACATTACATTGAGGGTGAATTTGACCCAGAAGAACACAGAGCAACGTGTCCTGAAACTGCATTCTCTAATTATATTTTGCTTTCCTCATATGTGTGTTGCTCAGTATGTAGTTCATAAGATAACATTATCTTGCAGCTCTGTGTATTTCACATTCCTTTCTATTCCCCCATCATAGATTAATATGGAGTCAAAATATTGTTTGAACATTGAAAACAAATTTTTTAAAAAGTATTTTTCTAAAAACCATAAAACATGGAAATAGAGAGTTTTTATTGGAAGGGAACTCAATGTAGTTACTAAGTCTTAGTCTAATGATTATATTTTAATCAATCCAAATGTGACAGTACATTGTAAGGCTAATCTAATTTTAACACTGTTGCATGCTGGAGGTAATCAAGATATCTCTAACTGCATTTACTAATGCCCCAATTAGATTTGTTTTGTTTGGTTTGGTTTTTTTTTTTTCAGATGGGAAGGATATTGGCTCTCTTTGTTTTATGTTTTCTGCACAAAGAATAAGAAAAATAAACGCCAGGAGAAAAAAAATCTCAGTATAATCTCTTGAAGCTTTCTCAGATCTCACATTCAATCCACCCTGAAAAGTGATACAATAGAGGTGTGTGAATATGTATACATTTTACTGTAATATTGTTTAATAAGGTTATTAATCCACTCCCTCTATTAGTTACACCTCTCTCCATCTCTGGTGTTAGAGCTCTTTCAGTGTAGATGCCAAAATGTGTGTGGCTGGTGTGTATGAAATGACACTTGTCTTTCAGATCACTGTTTCTGTTTCACAGTCTGCATCAGGTTCTTCTCTGAGATATTTATGATTCTTTATCCTTACATGCAGTCCTTTTATAGCAAGTATTCTCTACTTGATCACTGTACAGTAGTGTATTTAAAATAAAAGCTTTAATTAGTGTTGGCAATATTTTTTCTTAGTTTTATAAATTGAATGCACCGTGTTTCCAGTATTTTTTTTATCATTAAAAAAACTCACATTCATTTTCATACAGTTGGATCCAGAGATATATTTGCAATGTCTTTGATAATCCATTTCTGCCTCTTGACCAGTTGCTGCTTCCTTTCCTGCTCAACTTCCATGTTTGATTCCCTATTCTCTAGGACTGAGTTTTCATTGCTGGCTTTTCTCAGGAATTGCAACTTCCTATCACCAAATAGGCGTGTTAATGGTTTATTCCAGGATTCTTCAAACACAAATATTTATGGTTCTTTGTAGTTCTCTCATCACTTTCTGTTCCTTAGCTCTGCTCTGCCCAGATCAGACACATTTTGTGCTGTATCCTGGCTGCTTGAATCAGGTTTGGATTTAGCTTAGCAAAACATTTAGTTATAGATGGGTGTTAAAAGGCATCCATTCTGCTTATTTTTTTAAGTCTGAGAGGAATATATTTGATCTTCTTGTGGAACAGGTGATATGAACTGCTTTCCAAGACTTCCCAGCTGGTGTTACTGATTGCTCTTTTTTTTGCCACCTTTCTTTCTGCAATATTTGAAGTTACTGAAGGCTAAGGGTATGCCCAGAATATTATATTTTTATATATCATTGTATCAAGCAATTTTGAATATGCTTTTATATATCCAGCACTGATTGTTAGATATATAGATTGGCTTCTGAGTAGAACAAATGACTGTGGGGTTTACTACAGTATTATATAATGAGGGAGTCCTGCATATATCACCTTCTTAACTAGTTTCCTTGATTGTGGGGTTCACAGTCAATAATTTGTCTAGTCAAACATAATTTTTGCCTTTTCTTCAATGTTTAGAGCCTTACATAAAGTACAAATTTTTATGAACTGTACTTATAAGTTAGTTTACTCAACTGAGTAACCAAAATATATGTTATATATATAATGTTATATATATATGTTATATATAATTTAGCTTTAACATAAAATGTTATCTATATATGTTATATATAATTTAGCTTTAACATGAAATGATAGATTATTATAATGTAGCACCCAGTTCTGCAGTTACAATGCCCTGTGAACATAATGTGTCTCTTAAATGGATTTCTAAAGTCATTAATATTTTAAGCCATCTGAAACCTTGAAACCTATATGCAAATAAAGCCTTACTTTACTGTGTGACCTAGATTTCTGTTTGCATGAAGAAACTGAACACCTTGCTTATTCAGATAGTCTTTTAGCGAGTTTATTTTATCTTTGCTGTTTTGGGGTTTTTTACTTTTCTTCTTCCACTCAACTTGGATGATGCAGGAAATACATGCAGATTTAATGAGAATTTAAAGAAAATGATGGACTGTTGATAGGATAATTTTTATGTTACTTTCCAGGACAGCATTTAGTAATGTAGCATGCACTGAACACTGACACTCTCGTGTGTGCCTTTGTTTTGCTTTTATACTCATGATACGTCTGACCTCTTTCTCTGTTTTGAAGATTTTATGTCACAGTTTTCAGATTTTAAAATTCTTAGTCCTTCATGTGAATAGAAATGTTTTGTCTTATGATAGCATAAATGGGAAATATAACAAAACCCAGCATCTTTCCTTTCTGCTTTTAAAATAGGGAAGTTTAACCTAATTTCTTGCATCACATTTCCACCTTTGTGTGTAGTTTTATAGGAATCTTAGCATTTCTCTTTTATCAAAACAAATTAGCTTATGCTCTTCTGTATTTGGCATGTCCTCATTCAGTTCAAAATTAATGCTCTAAAGTGCTTTAAGTAAAACCATTAGTATACTCCTCATTAAGGTTATGCTCATGTCTGGCATGCTGATTATGTTGTGCCTAGTGATGGCATAAAATATGTAACAGGTTTTTCAGTGAAAATTTTTGTCTTAAAAAATAAAGAGATTCTCAGAATTGTGAATTTTTAAAAAATTCTGTATGTATGTGTTTTGTGAATCAGAATACGTTGACCTTTCCAGCATGTTTTGCACATTTCTGCACTTCATGTTGGAGAAAAACTAATAGTGAAGGAAAGGGATTTCAAAATTGTCAAGGCACAAAAATTTCCTCTGTTAACAAGTTTCTCATAAAGCTATTAATGATGGCTTATATACCTCTTCTGTTGCAAAAAAACCCCCCAGACCTCAAAATCAAGAGACATAATACTATTGTATTCTTTCCTTAAGAGTAAATCTTGGTTTTCATGTTTTATTTTTCTTTTCTCATATAAGTGAAAAAAGAATTCGGTCCTAAAAACATGGGGTTGGAAAGGATTTCCCATGAGCTGAAGTGTAGCCATGGGCAGTCATAAGAACTACGTAGGGAAAACCACAGCATTGCTTTATAAACTTCCATTTAGAAGTACAGTTTTTTATTGTACTCCTACCATCTCTTCTGTCTTTTGTAAGCCCATAAGAGGGCTGTTGTCAGCTTAAATTTATTTATGGTCAATCTGTACACATTTGTTTCTGTGCCAGTATTGTTGTCTAGTTAAATAGTTTATCTCCCCTGCAGCCCTTGTGTGTTCTCAGCTGAAGCACTTATAAAACCGTAATCATATTCCCTCTCATTCATCTTTTTGCTGAACTAAGCAAGAGCTTTTAGTACATTGAGAAAGTAGGTTCCTGACTCTCCTTATCATGATTAACCCTTCACTTCTGCTTTTAAAAAAAATATTTTATATAACCATATTCAAAGGGGGTGGTTTTGGTTTTATTTAACGTGATAGAGCAATAATATTGCACAGGTTAGTGAACTATGAAAGTGAAAAGTGAATTTGGATTACAACCACTATGCACAGATTTTTCATTTGGATGTTTGAGGAGACAGGGACACCTGCTTATTTGTTTGCATTTTCCCTCTCTCAGGTTTTCCTTTCCTTTTGTAGCTGCTTAGACCCTCTGAATGGCACCATGGTGCAGTTCTATAAGGATTTCAGCACCCCACCCCACTAATAATCTTTTCCCCTCTTTTCAGAGATATGACCACTGGTGGAATGCTGGTCAACACTCCTAGTGTTCCCTTTTCCTGCTTCTAAGGCATACTAAAAGCTGTTAATAGTATATGTTTTTACCAAAAATCAAACTGTCAAATTGTTTTAATACCTTTACCTTTTATTTTTCGGGGGGTAGAGCACAATTACTAGAAAGATATTTTGTGCTTTGTCTTTGTTTTTTGGAGTTTTGTTTTGTTTGTTCAGGTTTTTTTTTCCTAGCATGTAATAGTGGAAAGCTAAACTAAATGTGAACTATAATTGCATTTTATGTCAACTTTTATTTTGAAAATAAACTCCATTTTTCACTACAATCCACAAAGCTGCATGTTTGCTGAAGCACAGAATTAGATATAGTGAAGGAACCTAAAGGAAAATTTAAAAATTTTAGTACAATATCTTATTTGGTTATATATAAGATGTCCTGGTAGATAAGTATCACAAACCTGAGTCTTGTGAGATTTCTTTTGATGGTCCCTGCTGGTTTATAATTATACAGTCAGAAGTTAATGCAAGAAAGTGCCATAATAGCACATTTTAACAAGGAAAGGAGGAAGCTGAGCTGCAAAATATGCATAATAAAGATTTTTTTCCAACCAGCAGAATATTTATGTTCATGACTAAATTAGTTTCTAATAAATTATGCATAGCCTTTATACAGTTAAATGAAATCATGAACCATACTGCTACAGATATGTTACCAGAACCAACTGTTTTGCAGCAGTTTCCTCAAACCACTATTTTTGCTTCCTTTGATACCACTAATATAAGCATTTATTTGTATTCTAAAGGGTTTCTTTCTCAATTTTACCTTAATATTTTTAATATCCTAATTCAAATGTTTTTCATTCCTTTCTTTTTCTTTTATTTCAGAGTAAGACTTTCAAATATTCAAATTCCAAGATGGGGTTTAATCTTATAAATGACTTTTACGAGCTTTTTAAATAAAAAAAACCCAACCAAATTAGGTTATATCTTAATTACTTTAAAAAATCAGAAGGAGCAGGGAAAAGAGGGCCATAATCCCTGTATCCTCTTATACTACAAGTGGTTATTTTTATTTTTTTTAAAGCTACATTGTTTTCTCTTTAGAGTTAACGAAATATTTATTAATTAATTAGATACTGCTGTCTATTCTTTATGTAACTATATTAGGGCATATCTATCCCCTTTAATTATATCAATGGCATGAAAAAACCTAATTTCATTCTGCACAGACATCCCCTGAATGATCCCAAAGTTTTACGGGAAAATAGTTGCGGCTTTACCCACCAATGTCTTTTCACCTTTACAGCATGACCACCAGTTGAGTAATGAGAATAACTCCAAGTAGTGTTCTTATTTTTAAATTTTTAAAGAAGCCTTTCTTATAATTTCAGTCATTCTACCAAGATATTCTTTTCCATTATGTGTGTTTCCTTTCAAAGAAAACCGTTTTAGGTAACTTTCATACAGAAATAACGTACTCTTGATTGTAATAATCAACTTTGAATAGCACGTCTCAGGCAAAAGTATGAAATGCTGTTAAGACTATTTTGTGGTTTTGGGTTGGTTTTATTTTATGGTATTTTGGGTTTGTTTTTTTTTGACTCTTTATTGTTTTAGTTTCTTATTTGGTCCAACTGATGATAATACTGAATTTCAGAAGCGTTTTTTTCACAGGTCACTTCACTGGCTAAATTTGCTAGGACAGAAGCCACCTCTCTTGAATTCAGTTTTGGTTCTTGAAACTGAATACAGAGAAATCTCTCTCTTGCAACAAAGCAGATCACATTGGCCTGTGGAGATGACATTGCTGTATTTGGAGCATATGCACAGAAAGGTAGAAAATTATTCTAGTAATGACACCAGGCCATGTCCTCTGTTCTAAATTTCTGCTTATTTTTGTTACTGTTAGCACTGAACTGATGTTCCTAACAGAGGGGGGGATCTTCCTAACACTGTAACTTCATTATTACTTAAAATATATATGAAAGGGGTCTTTGCAATAGGATTTATGTTTTATCACTGGGTAAAAGAAAAGTTTGCAATTTTTGGTAATTTTTTTAAAAAGTAGTTTTTATGTTGTAAAGAGAAGCAGTCTTTAGATACTAATGTGAAGGGGTTTGACTCTTCTATTATTGAATTATGAGAATTCATTCTGTACTAATACTTACGTAATTTTAACTAATTGTCTCATAAGAGTCTAGATATAAAATTACTGCCTCCTCAGAATTTTATATTTAATTAGCTCTCTTTTTGCTGTTGCTATGTAATGCTGCACTTTCTTTTAAAACACAAATACATACTGGTTATGCAAGTAAACATAAAAATGAGAGAGATACTGAACAATGGCTTTGGCTAAACTTTGCAAGGAATAAGAGGAAAAGGAACTCAGGGAGGTAGAGACTTACTAATCAAGACTTTCAGGGAATTTTTAACCAATATATTTTAGTAAGAAAAATATTTGTGAGGGGGAGAACACTGCCAACATTTGTCAAACTGAAGGGACTGTAGGCTGCTCACCCTGATTTTGCAGCAAGACTTTAGATAGAACATTATGCAGCACATAACTGTGTCTGTTTTAATGTGGTTGATCTTTGACACTTCCAGTGATAATGCTGGTAGCTCAAAATAGCCCTACTCCACTGCCTGCTCTAACAGCAGTTCCAGTGGATTATAGAGCATGGTTCATAGAACAAACAGAACCATGATTTCCCCCAAGAAACAATACTTGCAGGCAACTACCTTTCTTTTAAAGAAGATATTCTGTTAAACTTCATACTTGTTCTTGCTTTCACTCCATTATTTGAAGTGACGTTAAGAAAAGTATGTAAAATGTATTATTCTCTGCAACTAGACAACTAGTGAGGCAACGTTAATGAGAGATTAAGAATTCAGGATTTGGTTTGGAAAGGATAAAATATTCTAATTTTGGTGAAAGAGGGCATAAATTTAAGAAGTATCATATAGAATCAACATCAGAAGAGTTATGCTTTCTCTTATGTAAGGTTAAGTAAATTTACAAGTGATGTAGTTTAAAGCAGAAATGAGAGTAAATACTGTGATCATTTCAAGATGGTATTTTTCAATTAATTTCTTTTAATAGCTCTCTATTACTCTTCTACTACTTCCAGAAAACCTTCATGTACACTTTGTAAAAAGGGAGACTAATGTATTAAAATCAGATTTCTAACCTGATCATTTATGTATTTTAATGTTTTAGTGACAAGAAAAGAAAAGGTGTAGCCTGAAAACAGTCCTTCTGGTGTGTCTGGGCATAACTGAGAAAGATTAGATATTTCTACTGAAATAGGATTCACATAAGAAAAATTTATGAATTTTCAGTTTCTGTACATTTGACGCAGACCCAGCTAAGGAAAAATGCTTTCAGGACATAAGTAAGTACTGCTTGAATAACTCCTCATATTTCTTTTTCAGTTCCTCAGATCCAACCTGTGAAATGAACATGACAACATTTTTAAGGTACTAGGATGAAAAAGTAAGAGATAAAATGATAATGATGATGATGATGATGATGATGATGACGATGATGATGATGATTAAATGCTATAGAGAATGATTTTTTCTTCTCCCCCCGCAAAGAACCTTTTGCTATTTCATTCTACTCTTGCTCTGGTAATTATCTGAACTAATGCAAAGCACACTCTGTATGTAGACTGAAACATCTCTAATGAGACTTCTTGTTATGAGGCGTAAAATCTGTACCCCACTTGCTTAAAATGGGGTAGTGCAATATATGAATTGCTGTCATGCAGAAAGTGGTGCTCCTATGTACATGATTGGGTCCACACAACAAAATGTTTCTTTAAATTCCTGTCATTCAATAGTCTGGACTTCTACAAACAAAATTAAAATAAGCTGAAAATGAAAATTAATCCTCTCCAGCTGAATCTAGTCTATCCTTATTCACACTATTTAGATTCAGAGTAGCTTCACTAAAGACTAAAATTTGCAGCAGTATGAAACTCATGTCAGTAAGCTCAGGTTAACCAGCTAAATATGTACATCTGAGTGAAAAGCTCTGTGTGCTTACAAATGTAGAGCAGGATCACTTGTCAAAGGAAAGAAAATGTAGGAGACAATGTCCTTAGAAATTGCTTCTTTCTCCCTGCTAATTATAATCATTAGTTGGTTAAAGATGGTGAAAAGAACCAAGTTTTTAAAATGTTAGTGTATCTTGGGGGGTGTTTTAGTTTTGGGGGAATCTGGGGCTTTCTTTTTTGGAGGTTAGTGGGTTTTTTTGTTTGGATGGAGGGTTTTTTGATAACTATGATTTTTCGCACACTGAAGATTGCCTTGTAGTTTTCCTGTCACAACTAGGAGACTGTTCTCTGAGGTGACCTTCTCCTGAGTAGACTGAGGGTAGAATATAAACGGCATATAAATATGACAGGACTCTTCAAGTGACACATTATGATACATCTGCTATATTAACATAGTTAAATTGAAGCCTGTCACCTAAAATTCACTCCTAATTGTCACCTATTTATCTGGATCAATCTGATTTGGGGATTTAAAGTTCTATCTTCCAAAGATGTTGAGTGACAAGTAATCAAGAATATAGAAAGAAAGAAAATTATATCTAGGATTAAACATATTTATATGTGATTGTTAATGTTTAACAATTACTACTGGATTTTCATGATACTGGTTATAGAATATTTAAAATTAGTCTACTGATTACTGTTTCTTATGGTAATAATCCTCATAATATCTGTAATATTTGACAAGCAGTGAGTCATACCACAGGAAGGAAACAGATTTTTTTTAAAGTAAAAAATTTAACTTGTAGCATAAGTTGTATTCAACTTTATTAGACGAACTAATAAGCAGCAAAAATGAACTCAAGATTCACAAAAGATGGCAAATTAGGTGCACTGTTTAAAAAGAATGAACATGGGAAAAATGTGTCACCAAAATGACAATTTCCTGTGAAATTCTTGAGGATAAAATATAATTAATACAAGGCTTGATTTACTGTCTTTAAAGATTTACAATACAGAGTGGGTACTTTCAATAAATAATGAGAATCAACAGCATGGTATTTCATTACCTACAACATTACAAGCATCTCAAAGGAATAGGATATTTTTTTGTTATGCTAATTGAGCTTCTTCAACATGATATTGTAGCAAGAGTAAAAAAATTACATACTGTGAATGGGACTAATGTAATATTTAAATTCAATTTCCTGATGGGGCCCCACCAGTAGGAAAAGGGTTTTTATTCAGCTAATACTTTAAAGTATTATTTTTACAATTAAAAAAAAAAAAAAAATAGTGTCTGAGAACTTGTCACGTGCAATTACAGTTGATTGGGCAATTACACAATGCTCAGAATTTTAAATAAAATACCAAGGACTTTCTTCTAAAAATGAAAATGGTACAAAATATCTGTCAATGAAGAGCCAGAAAAGAGTTTTGTTGTGTATGAATTGCTTGTTTTGAAACAGACTAGCAATTGATCTTAAGAAGTGTATATTAATTTGTCAAAGAACCTCTCAGAGAAGACTTCCAGCGACAGAACATTGAAAAATATCTAAACCATAGAAGAAACTATAAATCAAAAGTACGTGAAGAAAGACCCAGTTAGTATATAAGAGAATGACATCAAAGTTTAATGAAAGTCAAGTTAAAGGTATTGATTCAGAATTATTACTTTGGTTAAAATTTCTATTGAATAAAAAATGGTATTTCAAAGTATCTAGTTTTTATTAAACACATGCAATATGAATTAAATTATCAGGAGTAATATAATGTTTACATTTCAGACATTGTTTACCACAGGTTTCACAAAAAAAATTCTTTAAGGGAAATGGTTTGCATTGATATGAAGATCTCTACCTGGTAAGTCTTAAAAAAGACAAATTTGAACACTACAAACTTAATTTTTTTATCTGAAAGTCACAGACTCTCATTCACTCAATATATATAAATATATAACTCAAAATAGTTTCTTGATGCAGTAACTTGATAATTTCTAAGTTAGAAATCAAAATGACCTATTTGGTGAACAAATTGTCCCATGGATTCTATAGAATAAAAGGTCTGAATTATTCCCAGAAAGAAATCAAGTTTTATGATCTAAATTGAAAATTTGTTTAACTCAAAGTTTTGTGATTAAATTTTGTATGTACTTGACAAGCAGGAGATATGCACTGCACTAGACTGGAGACTCAGTCAGGTGGAATGTATTTGTCTCTCCAAGTTTCACCTGGGTTTTGTTTATCATTTGTAATGCTCTGTCACAGAAAGCAAACTCCTTTGGGACTTGCTGTAAATTATGAATGCCTGTACACAGATTGATAGTGAGCTCTTGCAGGGCAGAATAGAAGTGAATGTGACAAAACTTGGGGTTTTTTTTGTCCATTGTGAACAAAATCCCAGAATGCAGCCTCATTTTTGGCATGTGTTTTTATTTTTTACTGCTGTAGGAGCAGAAAGACAAGCACTTCCTTCACATATTTCCTTCACAAGACAATTCCTTTACATATTTCTTTCTAAGCAGCTTCAGTGTATGTTAATGAAGAAACATAAGATAATGAAATCATTTATGTAACCTCCACAATTTTATTATTTGGAGGCTGTGTCCAATCTGGAAGACTCCTGCTTAATGTGATACTAGAAAATAATATTTTCCATGTAAATTGTGACATGCCAGTATTACACTGCATGAATGCTATGGAAACATTTTGCAGAAAACTTAATTGCAAAACTATGAAATCAAATTACAATGGCAACCTTATCTAAAATTCTTGAAGGAGCTTCTTATAACAGTATGATTACTACAGATTACTACATCATTAGGGGTAGAACAAACAGTATTATTGCAGCAAAGAATAAAAATGTCATTACTCACAGTAAATTACAAGAGCAGGGTATCTGTATCTTTTAATGATGTTATTTTTTTTATCATTTCCAGTACAGTCAGCTAAGGAAGTATATTTTCATTTGTAGCCTGTGGAGGGTTAACCTCAGACAGAAGATAATCCCACACACACACCTGTGCACTCAGGCCCTCAAAGACTGGGATGGAGGACAGAATATGAAGAACAAAAACAAGAAAATTTTTGGGTCAGGGTAAGGACAGCTGAATCCAATAAGGAAAGAAAAAGAAAAACTGATACAAAGGCAGTCCTTCACCATCTCCCACAAGCAGACCAATGCCCAGACAGTCTCTGAGTAGTAGCCACTTTGGGAGACAATCCCTGCTCTTTTTTTAAATTTCTGAGCATGATACGTGCAATATCCCTTTGGCCAATTCAAGTCAGCTGTCATGTCCGTGTTCCCTCCCAATCTCTTGCGCACCCACAACCTACTTACTGGGCAGGAGGGAAGAGTGAGAAAAGGAAAGGTGGATGGGTGCTACTTCTGGTTAGAGAAATTGCAGTTAATGGCAAAATCTTAATAAAAACACTTTTTCTCCTGAACACGTCCTTAAGCTTGCAGGAAAATGATCTCTAGGTGTGTTATACCCTTTTTCAAAGGAAAATGCAGATTTATTTTTGGGAAAACGAGAACTTGTATATTGGATTCTAATGGAAATGTGAAACTCTCTCAGGAGCTGGGAAGCCAAATTATTTGGCGTTAGGAAATAACTATGTCAAGCTCTGCAATGCAGATTGATAACAACATGAGTGCTCTCACAGGGGTATTTTTCCTAAATACACCTTTTGTGCATTAGTTATACTTGGCTTTCAGGAAGCTGACACTGATTACCTGTCCTTTCCCAAGGAGAATGGTTGCCTTTTCAGCACCTCCTGAGGTAGTGGTGGCTCTCACATAGAAACTGAAGGAGGGCTTAATTGAGGGAGTGAAAAGTCTTGCCAGATGTAAGATTTTACTCCATGACAATACTTCATACAAGAAGAGACTCTCTGAAGGGACTGAAAGTACTAATTTATGATGACTGTCTATCTTCCACTGGATAATTTTTACATTATCCTGTCCTGAATCGAACATATCTTAATTTCTGAAAATGGTATATTCACCTCCCAGTATTTTTTTAACCACTTGAGGTCAGAAGATATACTTAAATAGTTTTCAGTAGTGGTTTAATCTCAGTTTGCCTTTTAAGTCCTACAGAATTGTGCCCAGGTTGGATTCTCATGGATTTACCATGTGACTGACAAGTCAGTAGCCTTTCTCATGTCTTGATTAGGAAAGAAGGATACTGTTTCTATGATAGCAGTGGGGAATGGTGACTTTTTACTGGTGATTGTTCTGGAAAGCATTTGACCTTGCGTACAATTTACTGAGCTGCCCTTTCTTTTTTCTATCTTTATTTTTTATAAAGATATGTGGTCAGAATGAATAAATTCTTTTAGACTAATTAAGAATGACTTATTTCTCCAATATTCATTTTCATATATCGATGCAGCTTTTTATTTTTTCTATCCTTGTACTTTCATTTAGTCTTTTTTTTTTTTTTAAACTCTCAGAAATGTCATTTGTCTTTATTTCTGATGGTTTAGTTTGATTATTTAAAAACTAAATTTTAATCCAAGTGTGAGAGGCCTCCAGAGGTTGGATTTTCAGCATGTTTTGTGTTAACGGGGTAGTGGTGGAGAATCAGTTTTCAGTTTCATTTAAATATTCTATTATTGTTTGCACCCTGTTGCTCCTTTTGAGATAGCCATAATTTAAATAATTGAATCGATGAAAAAAATCCAGCAGTGTAGAGCTTAACAGTCTATTCCAAAAAGGTCAGATACCAATTACTGTAATTTTGCAAAAAATGAAATAAGAAAGCCTGTCCCTTTCACTTCCAGAGAGAATGTTAGGATAATCAAAATTCTGATGGGGGTTTTTCAATCAATAAATGTTTCAGTGAATGACCGCAGCAGCAAAATTGAAAAGCATTGTTCTCACTCCTACAATTAGAATAATAACCGCCTCGCTTAATCTGATTGGGAGGGGTAAGAGATGAGCAGAACAAGAGAGGAAGGAAGAGAAGGCAATGGCTTATCTAGTTTACCCTTAAGAAACACTGTTCTTTTGTTGTCAACAATGTTAGTAATTTTGCTTTTTTAACATTGTGTTATAGTTGCTTTTTACCTTTTAAGTTCGTTTATCTTTGCATTTGTGGTTTCACTTTTTCAAATATTTTTATATGGTTTGGCTGGCAATCTTCACCTAGTCCGTGCACCTGAAACATAAGCAGGAGATAATATGCTTTATAAATTTTATTTTAATCCTTCATGTCATTCAAGTCCAGCTACACATCACAAGGCAGTGCCATCTGGAGACCGCACAGCAAGCTCGGAGCCAGCTTGGAGCGTGGCATTCTGCCTGGTTCATTAGCCTGCTGAGCTGTTAAGTGTGTTGTTCAGGTAAAGCGCTGTGCTAATATAATGACACAACTTTGAGCATGCAAAACATTTTCAGCATCTCAGAGAAGTGCAGGATTATGACATTAATATGTTCTGTGCTCACCCCTTGGGTGGGCATGGCCTCCATCAGTTCATATCGTACAGCTTGATCTCTGTCAATGGTCCAGAAATCCTACCAGGGAAGAAGTTGAATTTGGTCATCTTTTGGTTTGATTCATTAAGAGCATCTGGAATTTATGTGCATCCCACAGACCCCCAGTAAAAGAAGCTTACTTACAGCCTTCCTGCTGTTCCTTCTTCCTGACTGCCATCTCCTCTGTTTCCAGTCTCTTTCTAGAAACCTGAACAGAAGATTGGGTAATTAATGCACAGGTCTATTTGCTTTGCAAATAAGATGTATTAGTAGAAAGATTTAGCAGAGACAGCTGCATAAAATGTAGCTAAAGAAGATGCCATATGTAGTTTTAGGCTAACCAAGGGTAATCTAAATATCTAAATAAAGAGTACTTTTCTTTGTACAACCTGTTCTGCCTACTTCCTTCTGAGTGCTGTTTTTCAAGGTGTTTTTTTCAGGTTGATTGTCCTACATGCTGCACAGTATTTGTTGCAGAGAGCTGCCAGGACCTTGACACTAACATGCAAATATGGCTGAGAACATTTTGTGGACAGTTTCTCTTCAACTGTGTATTGCATAGAAAATGCATATGCTTTTAAACAAAAGGTCAAAGAATTCCTATCAATGACTGGTATGTTGCAAAACATTTTGATCAAATGCACTACAGTGTGGCAGTGCAGGTGGCTCCAACCATTCTGTCTTCTGAGGAGAACTCAAACAAGCAGCTGTGGTGGTCAGCAACCCAAGTTTAGCATGTAACTTTGCAGTCATGGTGAGAGCTCATGATTCCCTTGTTCTGCCTTTTGCATGTTTTTCCCATTGGTTAATGTTTTCCCGTCTCTGTTTTATGTATGAAATTATGTATATTCATTTCCCTTTTTTAATATGTATCAGTTCTATAAAGTTCTTTGTTCCTCAACGCCCCATTGGATCCTTCCCTGAGTCCCTCCTATGTGTTGTTCCCATTGGTTCCCTTCCTGTCAATCCCACCTGCTTGTTTCTCTCCCATTGGCTGGGATCCCTTTCCCCACCTATTCTGTACCCACTATAAGATCCCTGAACCCGCCCACCAACTTGTCCCTGTGGTTTCACGGGAATAAACCTGCGTGGAGCACAAAGGGAGAGTCCCCTCTCTTTACTTCTTTGCCTGCGTGCCTGCCTGACAGTGACAGAAGGATACAGCCCCTTTGGGTGAGGAGCTCTGCCCCATTTTCATTGTGTGCTGGGCACTGAGTGCCGCCTTCCAGAGGGGTTTCAGCGTTCACCTCCGGGCTTTTTTGTGTCGGCACGCGAGGGGTAAAACCCCCTTCTGCCAGCTCCCAGTGGCTGCAAAACCCCTCTCTACAGTATGGCAATTCATATATTGCCTTAAGAAAATGGTAAAAATAAAAATTATTTTAACCTTCAAAATACTTGATTCTTCATCTCTTTCTCTGGAGCCTTTTTTACAAGGCCACTGTTACAGAGTCATAGAATTTCTCCAGTTGGAAATGATGCATAAGGATCATTAAGCCTAACTATCAGTTGGACTTCCAGTCCAGTCCTCACAGTACTACCTAAAACTAAACCGTATGGGTAAGAGCATTGTTTGGATACTTGAGCTCTGACAGACTTGATGACACAACCACATTCCTGGGGAGCTTATTCCAGTGACTGAACAACTTCTCGGTGAAGAACTTTTCCTAATGTCCGTTCTGAACTTTCTCTGAAACAGCTTCATTCCATTTCCTCATGGATGTCCTACTGCAATGGAATTTGATCCTAGACAAAGTGGTGAGTTTTAAAAAATTATTAGTAGCATTATTTTTCTTGCATAGTGGCTATACTGCTTGGTTTTATGCATTATCTTCAATACAGCATGTCATGTTTTGAAAACCATGTGTTCATTGAAATTTTTTGATTTCAAAGGAACTTCCGAAAATTATCTGGAACCATCTGATCAATCATGTGTCTCCTAATTATTTTATAAAGTCTTTTTTTTCTGCTCTGATTGTTGTTTTCCTTAGGTGCTTACTTATCTTCATCTCAGTTTTGCTTTTTCACTTTTTCTCCTCGCTTTACTGGGGTTCAGATCTGAGAGAGAAATAAGGAGAAAGTTACCTGATTAAACACCTCTAGTGTAGCTCATTGAATATACAGGTTCTTATAGGTCCATCAATGGAGCATCTAATGTACACATATTTTATATTTTGCTTTTAAAGCTTTCTGTAGTCTATTCAGCCAACAGTTTCTGGTAGTTTCTAATAATATATTTTCTTGTCTCTTTTCATTACTTCTGATGTAATGTACTGACTTATTTTTTCTTCACTGATTAGATAACATTTTTCTTTCCCTTTTCATTGTTTCTGGATAGCTAACGTCTCTGCTTAAAAACCCCCACCAAAACCAGATTGTCTGACAATGTCTATTATTAGTGACCAATGATGTCCGGAAATACTATGGAAACTAGTGAGGCAATACCCATTTACACTAGCTGTGCCTCATTAAACTTGTCTAACATGGATTTTCCCTTCGCTTCTTTATTTGTGAAATCACATCAGTGTCAATGATAGCAGAATATGAAGAAATGGTTTTGACTAATAATATCCAAACTAGGAAAAGAATTATAATTCTTAAAGTAAAACAAATGTACAATAAATATAATGCCAAAAGTACTTTCCTCTCTAAGCTATGCATTTTTGTAAAGAATTGAAATCTTGAACCAGAGCCACTGGGTGAAGAGCTGAAATTGGTAATGTGGTATGTATACCTCATTTAATTAAACAAATGTCCCCACTGAGGGCCTGCAAATGCAGCTTTATATTTACAGGTAGTTTTGCCTGAAGAGAATTTTGTTGTTTGTGTTTCTTAACTCACAGTGCCCTATTCAGAGTTTCATTCAATTTCCTTTTTTTCTTTCTTTCTCCTCTATTTCTTCCTAAACCTTTGAAATTTTTACGGTATTCTTAGCTTTAGTGTTGATACCCACTTCATTTCTTTTTGCAGAAAAAACCTTCTTTCTGCAGTTTGTGAGTGAATGGAAAAACACCCTATAAATGGATAGTGATAGGAAAAAAAATTGGAATTAAAATGTCACTTAAAGAATGTTAAAACATAGGCACATGAGTCTTGTCTCTCTCAGTAGAATGATTCTGCAGATGTATTTAAAGCAAGCCAGATGGGAAAAAAACCCCAAACCAACAACATATAAAACCAACCAACCAAAAACACCAGCCAAGGAAAAAATTGCCCAAACCTATTAGTGAAATTTTAGGTTTTTTCTCTGTTTACAAATATTTTGTGTTCTTTTCTAATTCTATTAAAAAAAAAACCAAAAACTGAACCGGCCTAAAACTAACAACTGAGACTAAAACATATTTTGTTCATTTCTTGGTTTGGTCACTTGTCAGTATCCGAGTTCATAAAATCAATTGCTTAGAAGGGTAGTGTACTCTTATCACTTTCAAATATATAGCTTACAATCAGTTATATTAGTTAGTTATATATGTTGCTAATTTTCCTAAGATTAACACAATTCAAATGCTGTTATTTTAGCAATACAAATGTAGCAATACATTTGCTGTAAATGTACTCAAATATTAGTTATTAGTGACACTGGAAATCCATTTTAAGGAAGGGGACCCGTAAAAACCTTTGTAGTTCAATATACAAGTTGATAGATGTTTTTTTCAAAGTGCAGTGGCAGTAATGATTGAGCTTGCCTACATGTAAAGCAACAATATGTTCCTGCCACAGACATGGCTGTAATAATTTATTAAACTTGAAGAAACACTTTGTTGCCCTGCGTAAAAAAAGACAAGATCCTTTGCCTTTTCCAGACATCCCACATGGAAGAACTTGTTAAAAAATAAACTATCCATGCCAAGGAAAGAATTGCAAGACTAAAAGTGAGAAAGTTCGTGGGTTGAGATCAAGGCAGTTTAAAAGGGAAAGCAAAGACCACACACAAACAAAGCAAAGCAAGCAATTCATTCACCACTTCCCATGACAGGCAGGTGGTCAGCCATTCCCTGGAAAGCAGGGCTCCATCATCCTTAACAGTGACTTCGGAAAAAACCCACCATCCTCTGAACATCCCTCGTTTTCTCCCACCTCCCCAGCTCTATATGCTGAGCACGACACCATATGGTAAGGAACGTCCATATGGTCATGGTCAGTTGGGGTCAGGTGTCCTGGCCATGTCCCCTCCCAACTCCTTGTGCACCTTGAGCCTTCTCATCAGTGGGGTGAGGAACAGAAAAAAACTGTGTGAGCACTTCTCAGGAGTAATGAAAATTATTCTCATCCTAACTCCAGAATGAATCTCTGTACTCACTGCTAGGAAGAAAACTACCCTAGCCAGAACCAGCACAGACATTTCTAAGGGTGATGGCAGAATGACCTCCAACAGGCTGCTTTTTCCTTTTAGAGGCAGAAAAACCTTGTTGGCTTTATGATTTACCAGATGTCTTCAATGCTAATTAGACTTGTGTCTCTTAAAATCTTAAAGTCTTCTAATTTACTGTCATTGTAATAGACTTGGGTTTTTAAAAGTTTTTATCTCATTCTGGAATTTATTTCTAAATATGCCTTAAATTGGTGATATCACAATGATAATGCATGATGACACTATGACAAATACTTCTACTTTGACTGGAAACAAAGAGTGCTAGCGAGACTTTTGTCTGAAAACCAAAATATGAACAAATATTTATATATGCAAAAAGCCAGATGAAGAATGTACTTTTGCAATCAAGCAAATACTTTTAAACCTCTTGTAGAGTAATTATTTGCTGGAGAACACAGAAAACCAGACAGCTGCAAATTTTTATTGTCACTTTTGTGACCAAACCATCCCTATTCATCAATGTTTCCAGTCCCTAGCCCTGCAAGCTTTTACAGGGATCACATAGGCAGGTGCAGTTCCTTCTTTCTTAGACATCATCCTAAAGTAAAAGGACTAGTTCAACTCCAGTTTTTTACTTTCACTTATTTGACTTAGTGGAGGATTCTTCAGGAAGCACAGGACTAGAGAAAGAAAAAGTGTGAAAACTACTTTTTTCTCTCAGGGAAGCATTTCTTGATGTCAGTACTTAATATCAGTAAGACCTGGCTGTTGCATGATAGTTGGTGACTTTTCTGAATACTTCCTACACTCAATAACCTACTTCTTGAGATCATTTTCCAGTCTCCATTTGTGAGGTAAAGGATTTGGAATTGCTGGATCAAGTAAATAAAAATAAATTCCCTGGTGGAATCAAGTTTTCTCTTTTCCTTAGTTTGTGAGAAGGATATGTCATCTCTGTGCTCATGTGTTCTGTGTGAGTCACAAAAAGGCTTAATTATGTTAAGCTATTAATTCATTGGGCTCTGATACAGTCTTATTAGCATCTCAAAACTGTTATGAGGCCCTAAATAATAAATTTGCTGGGTTTTGGTAATGTAGAGGGTTATGAATTGTTCTATGGCTGCCTTGGGGCTTCTTGCTTCATGTTTCAGGGGTGGGGAGGTGTATCTCAGGATAGCAAGTTGTGAACACCAATCTCATTATAGATGCCAATGAGTATTAGGCATTAAGCATATTAAAAACTCTGTAGGATATTGTCGTTGTCCTTTGATATCTTAATCTTGCTTTTTAAAAAATGTTATTGCTTATTATGAGGCAGTACATACCAGTCAGAGATGCCCTGCCAAGACAAAATACTGCCCTGGCCTATGCAGGTGTACAGAGACAAAAGACGTTCTGTATAATACGCAGAGCTAGCTATATTTAGGTTCTGTTACTTTTTGGCATTCAGAAAGTTTCTAATTAACATCACAGTATGTGCTGCACTGCAGTTGTATGTGTTGTAGGGGTTATGATTTTCCCTAAAACCATGAGATGTACTCCTTCTCCAGGAAAGATCTATAAAAGCAATGCAACTGCAGGTGTGATGACAGGTGGAATTCTACCTAACAAAAAAGTGGTTTTGTTTCGTTGCTTGGTTTTGCAGTCCTAGACATGCCTCTTAGGATGTTGGGGATCTTATACAGGCTTACACACTGTAACTGATGCCATTATCTGGGAGACAAAATCACAGAATGCCTATTTACTCATTTGTGACAAAAAACCACCTTTTCTTTCTTTTATTTTTTTTCAATTTTTTTTCAGGAGTAGGAGATTCTGCATTTGATTATTTGCATCTGTAATTCTTTCATATTTTAAGATTTTGCTTTTACTTACATGTAAGTGAGGGACAGCATCTGTTATGCAGTGTCCTGTTCATAATTGACTGTAAAAATATCTTTTTGCTTTTTCTGACCATTTGAAATCTGACAGGAAAAGTATCAAACTATTCCAGAATCTTCTGCTTCTGTAGTTTGAAAGGAACATGGAAGCCTGTGGACTCACTGCTAGTTCTAAACAGAAAACAGAACTTTCAGTAAAAGTACTTTTGTCCTCCAGCAACACTGGGTGTTCAAGATTCTGAGCTCTTTGCTTTTTGTGATTCAGCAGGACCTGCAGAATCATGATGGATGACTGAAGCACTGTTCAGTCTTTCTTCCATATGTCTTGTTGATTGCATTGAGGTTCAGTTAGCACTGTCAGGAACTAGATATATAATACACTAGGATACAGCTGAATATATAGCTATGATGATGAATAGTTATTTTTAACTTCCCTTAATAAGACAAATGAGTGAAATCTTCCTGGTTTGTACCTATTAGTTGACACTTTTTGATCCAGTACAAAAGACTGCATTGCATGTAGTCTTTCCAACAACAGGCTGATTTATCTTATTTTGCAGAAAAGTGATACAATGGACTCCTACAATGTAGGAGAATGACAGGCCAGAAAAGAACTATAAGTGCTCTGCACAGGCAATGCAAATATTAGTGTATGTATGAAATTGTATCCCAGTAATATGGAAACTGTACTTTTCAGTTTAATAGAAAAATGACGCTAGTAACAATGATCTTCTGCCTTTTTTTTTTGTTAATCAGAATAGTCCAAGCAGATGAAAGTGTTGTTGATGGTGATAATACGAAGCAGTGACTCAACACTAATTTTTTTCGAACACCTCAGTTTTTAATGAAAAAATAAATTTGTAGTGTACTTTTTTGTTTGTTTGTTTGGGTTTTATTTATTCTTAATTGTACTCACATAAAACTCAGGAACTGCAATCATTGCCAAGACTAAACAGTTGCAATTCACAGAATCACAGAATATTGTGAGAGGAAAGTGATTCACAAGAATCGGGTCCACTTCCTGGCCCTACAGAACACCCCAAGAATCACACTATGTTGCTGAGAGCATTGTCCAAACACTTATGGAACTCTGTCAGGCTTGGGTGCTGTGACCTCTTCCCTGGGGAGCCTGGTCCAGTGCCCAAACAGCCTCTGGGGAAAGAACATTTTCCTAATATCCACCTGAATCTCCTCTGATAAAATTTCAGGGTATTCCCTTGGGCCCTCCTGGCTGCCAGGGCACTGCTGACTCCTATTCAACTTGCCATCAACCAGGACCACCAGGTGTCTTTCCATGGCACTGCTTTCCAGCCTCTCATTCCCCAGTCTGTCCGTATATCCAGGATCTGCACCCCATCCCAGGTGCAGAATTGGGCACTTGCCCTTGTTAAATTTCACACAGTTGGTGATTGTCCAGCCCTGTATTTTGTCGAGGTTTCTCTGGTGGAGGACCTCTCTGCCTTCAAGGGAGTCCACAACTCCCAATTTTGTATCACCTGAAAACTTGCTTAGTATTCCTTGGAGTCCTGTGTCCAAGTCATTTATAAAGATGTTGAAAGAAGCACAGGGCCGAGGATGGACCCCTGCAGAGACCCACTGGTGAAAGGTCATCAATGTGATGTCAGCCCATTCACTGTAGCTCTTTGTGCCAGACCCATGAGCCAGTTGCTCACCCATTGCATGCTGTGTTTATCCAGCTGTGTGCTGGACATTTTGTCCTGAAGGATACAACAAGAGATGGTATCAAAAGCTTTCGTGAAATCTAAACAGATTGCATCAGCTGGCTTCCCTTGGTCAGCTAGGTGGGTTACCTTGTCAGAAAAGTAAATCAAATTTGACAAGAAGGACCTTCTCCTTATGAAGCTGTGCTGGCTCTGTTTTCCTTCAGGTGTTTTTCAGTATTTCCCAGAATAATCTTCTCCATAACTTTACAAGACACTGAAGTGAGACTGACAGGCCTGTAAATTTCCAAGGTCATACTTCTTGCCCTTTTGAAAATTGGGATGTTCTCCTGCTTCCAGTCAACTGGGACCTCTCCAGATTCCCAAGAAATCCCTTTGAATGAGGAAGGAAAGAACAAAAACATTCCTTTTTTTTCCCCAAGTCCTATAAGCTGAAAACCTCATATGATGTTTAAAGAGCGCTCACATTTTGAGAGTGGCAGCTGCTTTTGTCTTAGCCTGCTGGTAGATTGGATAAATTGTTGAGAATAAGTTAAAGTTCTGGAGTCAACAACTTTACTCCTGGGTAAATGGGGTATCAGCATTAACTACTCAACTCCTGTGTCTTCACAGCCATCCTCCTTCTTTTTCCATGATGCACTGAAGCTTGTGCTCTTTTCTGCACAGTTGCTTCATTTCCCCAAGAGCAATGGAGCGTGACTCTTGCTCAAATTAGACTTGATGTTTAGGGACCTGTTGTCAAAGGCATGAAGCATCTCAGGTGAAAACAGATTTGAAACAGAGCTGCTCACCTCTAGGATAAATGTTCTCACAAATAGATCCATCCTCCATGCTTTCAAGAGTTACATTTGGAAGATGAAAAATTTCAGATGTTTGCTAAGAAAAACATAGAACTCGAAAGATCTTACAAAGGAAGCAAGTCATCCTGCCTCTGTGCAGATAATAAATAATGAGGTGATATAAAAACAAAGAAAACTAACAAAATTTTTTTTCCTACACCAATTTTACTGTATAACTCCTTAAATGATGTGCAAAATGTTTTTTATGACTGATTTAAAAATTATTATCCCTATATATTCTGGAATGTTTCATCTTTATTTCATAACATTTACATCAGTGGCTGCAATATCAAACTAGAAAAGGAAATGCATGCAACAAATTCTTAGATATGAGAATTGAAAAGAAAAACACCTGGTTTTTTATACTGATCTTTGTTCCTTATACGAAATAAATTTACACTTTTTCAGTGGGTATAATACTTGCATTAGTATACTAAGCCTTGAAATATAACACCTGCTAGGAGCTTTTAAAAACCAGAATAAGGACTACCAGCTGTTGAGTTAGAATTGTTTTATATCACTGTTGAGTCTGGAAGACCATTTTCTTCTCATTTTTATTTTTTCCTGTGTGTTAGGGGCATATCACTAGTTCCACTGGAGTGTGAAATACTCTCTACTTAGAAAGGTGTTAGAGTTCTGCTGTCTGTATTTGTACTTTCCTGAAACACCCTGAAAGACTGAGATTTATACCAAAGATTGGATCAATCCTAGATGTATCTCCTTATATAAATCTAACCACATGTACTGTTTTCAGCTGGGGCAGAGTTAATTTTCTTCACAGTGGCAGGTATGGGAGTGTGTTTTGGATTTGTGCTGAACACAGGTCTGATAATACAGAGATGTTGTTGTAATTGTTGAGCAGGGATTACACAGAGCCAAGACCTTTTCTGCTCTTCATATGCCATGCTGGTTTGGGAGGAGACACAGTCAGGATGGGTGACCCAAGCTGACAGAAGGGGTATTCCTGACCGTGTGACATCATGCTCAATATACAAAGTGGGGGAAGAAGGAGGAAGGGGGAGGTGTTCGGGGTGATAACATTTGTCTTCCCAAATCGCTGTCCTGTGTGATGGGGCCCTGCTCTCCTGGAGATGGCTGAACACCTGTCTGCCCTTGGGAAGTGGTCACTCAATTCCTTGTTTTGCTTTGCTTGTGTGTGCAACTTTTGCTCTCCCTATTAAACTGTCTTTACCTCAACCCACAAGTTTTCCAGCTTTTACCCTTCCAGTTCTCCTCCCAGTCTTGCTGGTGGGGGAGTGAGCGAGCAGATGTGTGAAGCTTGGCTGCTGGTCGGGGTTAAACCATGACACCACACCATATAATAATTCATAAATTATTATCAAGTTTGTTTCTAAGGGGGACTATGCAGAAACAATAAGAACTGTGTGATTTGTGGAACTTGTACTTTTTTTAATAGTAAGTTCATGTTAAGCAAGAAATATTAATTGAGTCAGATACATATACTAAGACATTACAATATTTTAAATCTGTATTTAAAATTATAAACCCTTTGAAATAAATTAGGCTTAATTAGAGCCTCAGCTGAAAATTGCTGCAACGATATTGCTTGTCTGAAGGGTTGTTTACTAAAATGTGGCTCATTTTGTAAATTGAATTGTAGATGACATAGGTTCCATTAAAATCCCTCTAATAGTTGCTTTCAGACCATTTTTTAGTGTAAAGAATTCTGACATTGGCTTTACAGTGAAAATAGAGATTTTCTCTGAATTGATGCTCAATTCATTCGAAGATTTTTTTAATTACACTGTAATTGAAAGATGCTGTAATTTTCTAATAATTTAGTCAAAGTTAATATTAATTCTGTATGAAAAGCCACAATGCAATTGAAGCTTGAGGGGTTTAACATTTCAGATACTGACTTTTAAAGACTAAAACCTGAAAGATTTGACAGCAAAATTGCAGCAACAAAAATGAATCATGCTATTACACTCTTACAAGAGTCTGACAAATTTTATATTGGATTTTCTGTGATGGTGAGAATTCTAAAGACACAATGAATCACTAAATGCTTGTGAAATTTAGTGTTAAATATTAATGTTAGAGTCTGCCACGCTTATGCAAAATCTTATCCAAACAATATTTAAGTAACTAGAGAAGACAGACTTCTATGGTTTCAGTATTTGTGTCTTTCTTTATTTCTTCAGACCGCAGCTGGGTTGTTTTGGATCTACTGCTTTTAAGTGCCTATTTTATTCCCCCCAAAAAAGAGTTTGCATATCAAATTGCTTAAACAGTATTCAGTTGCATCTGAATGCCTTGTGATTTGGAGGGGATGTAGAAATCAGATGTGTTGAGTCAACTAGTTTCGGAGTTTTTCAAAAGCCATTTCTAATTTTTATGTTAGATTCTGCTTACAAAGTGGAGAATGTAATCCTGATAGTCTCCCTTCTGTGTTTCAACTCAGTGGTTAACACACTAGAGGATGGAATGGGAAGTGCAGGTCCATGGCATGTGTGGGAGCTTTTAGTGTTCATTCTTTCTCTAAGATTCACAGCGAACATTTGAATTGCTATGTGAAGATCTCATACACTGAATTTGGGATCCATGGAGTCTCTAAACTTTTCCAAGTTGTATATATGTGATTTGCTTTTTATAAGATTGTCTTGAAACCCACATACAAATCTGTTTTCTGTATGGTCTCAGGGAACGTAACGTGTTGATGCTGACAGGCTGAGTACATTTTTTTTGTCTGAAAAGTAGGTTGTAAATCATTTAAATCACTACAAAAATGGATGTCAGTAGAGCTGGCTTAAAATAAACCATCCTGAATGTTTAACTTATGATCCTGATACTTTTCACGTGTATTGAATTCAGAGAGAGAGAGTCATGAAGAGTGGAATGTAGAGCAGCTCCCTTTGTCTATTGGTATGAATGAAGTAAAATTGCATTAAATACCTGAAAATGTATTGTTACAGCATGCTGAAACAAAGAAGTGTGCTTGATGAGTGATTTCTCTTATGGCAAGGAATATTTATGCTCAGGCCTACAATTGCTGCAGTGCAACTTAATTGATTTTCTGTATCTCCAGAAAGCTGAAGATCGAATAAAGGACACTGCATTAGTTTGCTTAACTGCCAGCTAATTTCTTCCTAGGGGTGATTAGACATAGCAAATGTGCCTATAGCATTTGTTGAAGCTGTCCCCAAATTAGCATGAACACCAGATTTTCTTGTGTTCTCTGCTGAATTCTTCAGCTATGACCTCAGCAAATGGTTGAATGGCATCAGATTTTGTGCAGCCCAGCATGTGTGTGCAGCAGCTCTGACAGGTTCAAGGCACTTCACAGGAACTCAGCCAAACTGGACAGAAGTCAGATGTCAGCCTGTTGCACCTTGAGTACACCTGGTGTGTTTGTATGTGGCATAGCAAGGATGTGAGCGAACCAGAGCCTGGGGAAGCCACAGCCTCTGCTCTGCCGTAAGGCAGTAACATCTTGATGGAGATCATTGGAGAAATGCCCCAAAGAAATCTCTCTTGATTGTGGTGGCGTTACATGTTTTGGCAAGCAGTGGGGAAAGCTCTTCAAACTGGTAGCCACATCACTCATAACCTGAGGATTTATAAGGGTTTAAGCTATTGTCAAGTTTGTAACTTTTTCACTACTAAATTGACTCTTGAGATGCCTTGAAATGTCTCTACCAGTGCAGGCAGAAAGAGAAATAACTTTAAGCATCTGCATCTATTTGTTTTTCCTTGTGTTTACAGTTACTTGTTGGCCCGAATAAGAATTTATAGTGCTTTTTAATCACTGACTGTGATGTCTATGGTCTTTAATGTTGCAAAAAAATCAATAGTACTAAATACATCTGTACAGTTTTCTTAGAAGCCTTAATAGGATATCATGCAGTCTGATGTAGTTGAAAGAAGCTCTTCAAAGGCAAAGGAGAGGTGGAATACCTTTTGCAATACCTCTTGGAGAAAATGTGTATAGGTTGGTTTTTTCCTGTTTTCTAGAGAAGTTCTCTGCTTAGGTTTAGGAATCTAAGTAGCTCTTAGAGATGAAAAGACATAAATGAACTCAGTAAGTACTTGAATAGCAGTCAGTTATTTGGTGTTGTATTTCACTATTTTTTTTTCATTGAGTCATCCTTGGTAAGTGGTAGTCTTTTACAGTCAAATTGATTTTTTTTATAGCATAGCATCAATAATTTTTTAAGAGGGGGAAAAATGGTCTAAGCAAATCCCACTGTACATGTCAGTCGTTCTTAGTGCCTATTTCTCTTTTTTCCCCCGGGACTGTAAGACACAATTAATGGCTACATTGTGTCTTTGCTGCTCTTAGGGAGCAAACAGTGCATGTACTGACAAGTCATGTCTGAGAGATGGTTTGAATGCCAGGAGTAGATAGGAACTATGCAACGTGGGGTCATTGCCAACATCTTGGCCTATAAACTGCATAAGCAGTTAAGAGGAGTTTGAAAAGATTTTAGTATCTCCAAGTATAAACCTGAAAACAAATCTAGATTTGAGTTTAAAAAAACCAATCGTTTCAATCTACCCAGACTTCCAGGTAAGAATCTGAAGCAACATCCAGCCTTCGTGTAGTATCTGAGGCAGTCTGGGGTCTAGTGATGCAAGATGCACTGCAATTTCAGATACTTGGACCAAAACTCTTATTGTTGAGTCAAATTTCCATTATTTCAGTCAAGAACAATAAGAAAGAACCATTGCATAATCTGAACATTTTTTTTAATTAACAAAACTGTATTTAGAAAGAATGATTTTTCCAACAGTTTCAAGAAGCTCTTATCAGAGTCTCTTAAAAACATCACATTAATACTTAGTGAATGTCAGTGTAGGCTGATTACTCTTCTTGGGTGTTAACCTGATGAATGCTACTCCAAGTTAATTAATCCATAGTCATCCTAAACATCTGTGGGAGCAAAGTTAATTACCCAAGTTGAATTGATGGGTTTGACACCAAAAGACTTGAATCATACTGGCATGATCAGTGGAGCAAGGTGATGCATTGTAAGATACCATCATCCTACATCCCTGTAAATTGTCTGTGAGCTTTTTATAAGGAGAAGAACAAATGAGAAAATATTTCATAATTGCTTCTCCTTCTCTTAGAGGCAGTTTATATTACTGTAGAATGTATATGAAACTGGTCTAAATCACTGTGCTTGAAGTAATAGAGCTAGCACTTTGTATTAGAAGTGTGGAAGATGAAATGGAATTTACACCAGAGATTGTGGGTATGATTGCTTCAAGAATAATATTGGTAGAGGGCAATATGAATCTCTGAGAAGTTTATAATTACAAATATAACTTTAAGTGTATTTGGAACTTAAATTCTAATGCATTTTTGAAGCCTAGGCCTTCAACATTTAATTTGCTATACTGAATCAATTTATGGTGTCCTAATGCCCTTCATCACTTTCCCCTGTATAAATTTCTTCATTACATCTCATAACTGTAACATGGATTAAAAAAAAAAAACAAAACACAACCCTAAAAACTCACCCAAAAAGATCCTTGAAACCAGGATTTTTAAGCATTTGGAGTGCAAATTATGAAAAACTTGTGAAAGCACATAATGTACTTATGCAGATTAAACCAGTCCTCAAAGGGATTCTTGCAAGTTAAAAGAACATGTAGAGATAAAATTTAAAAGGCTCCGCAGTCCATTTCAAATTAAATTTGAATTGCTTTCAAACTTTTAAAAACCCTTCTTTGTTTCATTTTCTGAAGTCTTGTTATCTCATATACTGTTTAAATTGCACATTTTTCCTTCAAGATACAGTATGTTAAGAGTGTGATTTTTTTCAGGTGAAATGACCTTTGGATTTGCATTGTCTGGGAAGATGAATGACCTTTGATATTTGCTCTCATTGATCTATTCTAACCACTGTATGGTCAGGTATGCAAACTATTCCTGGTTTAGATCTCTCTTTCAGTTTCCTCACTAATCTAATAACATGTCAGGAGGCCTCCACTGAAGTAAAACATAGAACTAAATTATTACTGTTTCTGTAGAAAAAGGGAGGTGCCATATTTTGCCCTTGGGTGTCCAAAACAAATAGAAAAGCTGCACAGAAATTGGGGTTTGAGACTTGATTTTGTGCAAAAATGTATTGTATGTTGAGGAAAAAAAAATTAAATCTTGTATGTAATTGGTTTATTTTGAGGTGTTGAAGTCTGTTTGTGGGATTTATTATAAGTAGTAGTAGTAGTAGTAGCAGTAGTAGTAGTAGTATGGAGTCATTAACAACTGTTCACATGAAATACCTGAGTGACTTATAGGATGTCCAAAACAAAGTTCCCTCATAAAAGAGTGGCTTTTTTACTATTTGCATATATGAAGGTTGAAATCTTAAAATATTTTGATTTATTCATACTTGGATATTGGCAATCACTTGATTTACTTCCTATCTTACGTCCTACAAAGTCCTTTTCCCATTATGTCTTTCCTACAAGAGTGTTTTCTGGTCCAATAGCAAGAATCTCTCTTGAGACATTTGAGAAAAAACTTCCTACTTAATCTTTGAAAGAAAATGAGGAAGTGCCATGATGTTTCCCTATAAATAGCCAGATATTTTGGTAGTAGAGCAATTGCCAGTCTAACACCCAAAAGAATTCAATAAAAATGTTGCATAATTAGAAAGTTATTTGGGGTTTTTTTGAGGCTGGGGTTTTAATAGCAAGATTGAAACTTGTAATGGCAGACACAGGATATTTTCCTCTGTAATTTAACAGAGTATTCACATAGGAATATCTTAGGCAGGTTTACTCTCTTACGCATGTGTTATATTCTCTGGGAGTTGGGGGCTTGCATGTCTGACAGATCTTTTGTTTCATTCTCCCAGTGGCAGAGTTTATGTAGATGACAAGAATCAGCTTTCTTTAGGTCTCTAAGAAAAAAAAAAATGTTGTAATGAAGAATCTCTGCACAAAAGTACTCTCTGCAGGTGAAGAATCGGACTAAAAGTAAAAACTTAGAAACACAATCTGGATGATGTGACATTTTAAGCTTTTCAAAGATTAATTTTTGAAAACGGATGAGGGTTTTTTTAGGAAATCGATTCTTGCTGTCAGAAGGCAGCAAAGCAAGGTCTTTATTTTGAAAGAAAAGTAAATTTACAGGTATAGATATATCGTATTTGTAATGTCAAACAGAAGATGATTTTACTTTAAATTATTGCCATTCTTATCTAGAAAATTGGGCAAAGAAAAGCACTTTCTGATAATTTGAAGTTACTGTCCATTTTTTTTTTTTTCTCTTGAATGAAAAATGACACATTTTCTTGAATGTATGAAGATTTAAAAAGAGATGTAAGACTTTTTCATGTGTGGTCATATTGTGTTCCATTCAGTATGTTACACATCTTTACATTCTTTTAGCCACTTTTCTTGAGTTGGATTCAAAAAATGTCAAAAAATTTCATTGATTTTCCAAAGGCTAGATTTTGCCACTATCCTTATCTTCGATTTTCTATTGAAACAGATTCATTTCAGATATTTTTTCCTTCTGCTGTAAAAGGAAGAGTTTTTCTTAATCACGAGTATTTGACAGTTATTACCTTTACTAATGTGCTTTAAATGCTCATTATTATGCAATTAATGGATGAAATATATCTGTCTGAGGTGTCAGTACATGCATAGTATTAATTGCTAACTTTTAAAAATCATAGTAAAGTTCTCTAATCAGCCACTAAAGGTATCCAAGCAGAGTCAGAATTTAAATAATATTGCAATATACTGTAACTACATATTACAAACTTTTGGGTTTTGGTCAATGAACAGGATGCACCTGTGAAGAAATCTGCAAATTGTGACAATCAGATAATTAGAGCTGAGTAGATTCTATAATTATTTTTATTTTAATTTTTCCTTCACCCTCTTGCCCACCCAGGATTTGATTTTTTTCCTGTGGTTTTAGAATTCCACAGTGCTGGTTTAAAAATAAATTCTAAAAATTGGCAGCAGCTTTTTAAAGATATCACCCTCTCCTCAAAAAAAGAAAAAGGGTAAAAAATTAACTGATGTTTACCTGAAATTATTCACCACCCTCAGCACTGAAGTACATGGTTCTGCACTATATTCAATATCTTTGTCTACATTAAAATATAAAATCCAAAACTAAAATAACATCTTAAACATGTCTGGTTGCAACTAAAAGACAGGGAAAACTCAAACCAGTAAGAAATCTCCCACAGTGCAACCCCCCACCCCCGATTAATTAAAAATTGAATAGAAGATAATTAATTACGTAAGTTGTACACCCATCTGATTGACCAGTATTATCATGTATTCCAGCTTCCCTGTATAGACAGGCAAAGGAAAGATTGCAAGTTTGGATGCACAGAACTAAAAGATAGGGCAGAAGTCAGAAGGACCTTGTAGTGATGATATGCAACGGAGACTTTGTACAAGAGGTTTCCTTTGGCAGCTGCCCTAATGAACTGTCAACAAAAACGACAGAAAGGGCTATGGGATCACTATTAGCAGTTTAATACCTGGCATATTACTTACTTGCCACATCATATACAAGATAAGGATACTTTTGGAGCTAAAGAAGACAAGGTGTATTGTGCAGAGTTTCCACTTTTTCGCAAATCAGTTCTGAAAAGAAAGAACAAGGAAAGCCTAATAGGAAAAAGATACTACTTATTATGCATGCCAAGTGTAAACATTTGGATTAAAAGTTTTGCATGATGAGGATGTTGTTCATGCTGATTCTGCTTACCCTTTTTTGTGTAGTGCTGAGGCTCTAACTCTGAGGCTTAGGCTCACTGATTGGTACAATCATGCACCATCAACTCTCATTATTAATCTTTTTTGTGGGTTGCTCATTGCCTTTCTTCTTTTGCAGATGAATCACACAGGAAAAGTTTTAGGCAGCTGAAAGAGATGTGCAGAATAATATACACTAATGTGAAAAATTAGCTTACTGCTCCATACATTATCCAGGAAAGATGAAAAAGGAAATACAGAACTTTGATCATAAATATGTATCTCTCACAAATAGGGACAGAAGTAAATTCTTAACCTAAGGTCTTGCTTTTGTCCAATTCTTTTGATTATTAAAGTTTCCTTTTTACTCATTCCTTATGAATCTAATTATTCAACTCTACACCATTATCACATTACTCAGTCTTGATGAGTTGCCTTACAAACTTCGTAACCCTTCTTTCAGATAACGTATTTCTTTCAAACTTTGTAGGTTGCACATATACGAGTGATTTTTGTATGCAAACCTGTCTACTTTTTTTATGGAATTGCAGTAAGTTTGATTAGAAGAGAGTAGGCACTGAAGTGATGATTCTCTTGCCTTCAACTTCATACACCATCAGCATTTAACCCACTGTGAGATGTTTGGTTCTGCTAGGGAGAATATGGAGCATATCACCTGCCTCGGAAGACATGCTCAAAGCTTGTATAACCTTTAGTACACTATGATGCATTTCAGAGCTTATATTATGCTTTTGCTCACCTATGATGTTATTTCTTCTTCACAAAGAAAAAAAAAAAAAAAATCCTGTAGTGCATTCCTTAGCTGTGAAGCTGTGCTGAAAGACTCCATGTGAATGTCTGTGTGATTGCATTTTATATAGTTGCACTCCTTCTTGGAAGTAATGTAGAAGTTTCCATACGAGGGGTATAATTTACTACCCCTTCTATAGTGGTAGAGAAGTTACCATGTATTATCTTACTGTGTTCTTAATGCTTTAAGGTAGGTTGCAAGAAATTTGGTTAAACTACAGGAGAAATATTATCATACACCAAACAAACAGTAAACCAGTTGTGTCTAGGGTCATACTCAAAACCAAATGGATCATATAAGTCTTCTGAAATTGGTAGAACAAGGTGATTTATATTAGCTGGGAATATGGCTGCTCTGACCCTGATTTGATTTGCATTTTGAGAACATATAATTGTCTTTACATGCAGAATGCTTGCATGAATGAGAATGGAGATGATCTTGATGTTGCACATAAATACTAAAAAAATAGCTAAAATACATATTTTTAAAATTTATATGTGTTTTTCTCTGTGTGTATGCACGTGTTTTTCCCCCAAAAATACTGTATATGAAAATCTGCTTGATTGCATGAAAAGTAGAGAAATTTTTGAGCTTTATTTCAATGATACTTTGACTATGAAGGAAAAAAAATCTGTTCAAAGAACACTAAGACAGTAAAAAAGCAGCTTGTCTCACAGTCTTCTTGATAACATGTTGGGAGTGCTGCTTTCAAGGATAGCACACAACCAAGACTATCACTGGAATTCTGTGGTCATGCTTCCGTAAGAGTTGGGTTAATAATCAATTGTCCTGAAATGCACTAACTGAGCAAAGTTCTAATGGGGTAACCAAAAACCTGTGCTATATAACAGGAGGCCTATCAATGGAGTATTAGTACCTACAAGGAATCATATTGTTGAAAAAGCATTTTGTATATACTGAAACCTGTAGGGAAAGTACATTAGTGTTATCACAGGTACCTCTGTTATATAAACTCTTTGTTTACCCTTACTCTGGGCCATCTTTTAAAACAGCTATTTGAGTTCCAGACAGGCACTACACAGTGTCATTCAAGACTCAAAAAATACCTATAGTGTGTGATGAGTCAAAAAATCAGTGGCAATATTTTTTCTAGATATGTGAATTCCAAGGATTTCCCTTTGGCATTTGCTAAGCCCTCAAAGTTTTCAGTAGGACTTCTAGTTACCTGAAAGTTCTGTCCAATTATAATTCCATTGATTTCAGTGCTTCAATCAATACTGAGATGTATTGGACCTCATGGGAGATATCGACCTTGGCTTCACTTAGTCCGTGTGTAACTTGTAGCCCAATGAATCATAACAGTTAAGAAGGATTTTCCCTCTGTAGGGTCTTGAGAATATTTATGAGTATTTGGTTAGGGGAATGGAAAAAGACTCTTTCTACTGCCTGCATCTGATCTTGGAATATGTAAACAGGGCAAGAGTGAATAGTTATTCCTGGAATAAATAGTGCAGAAAATTTTTTACTTTTCATCCACATCTTAAGTAATTCTAAATGTAAATGATCAAGGACAACTTCGAATCTTAGAAACATTACGTGAATCTTACCATGTAACAGTCTGTTTTATGGGTCAAGGAGAAGAGATACTACCCACAGCATAAAGTGAGCTGTTTGGCAATTCTCCAAGAAGTGAAAATCCACTTTTCCTTAGAATTAGTAAGAGAACTGTGACCTAATTTCATTCATTGCATTCTGTGCATCTTCACTCTTTCTCTCTGATCAAGCACAGGTCAACTCCTTGACCAGAGGTAAGAATAGCTAGTGGGAGTACATTATCCACCTTTGCTCATGCAACTGAAAAAGAGGATTCTGATGTTCCAGCTTCTTGAAAATAGTTCTTTTTCCACTGATTTTTTTCCTAAAAGGACAGGATTAATAATCATTAAAAAAATAGTTTTGTTTAGGTTTGGGTATAAAGCTGTTAATTTTGACCCTAGAGCAATTGTAACCAACCATAGCTTTTGACACTGAATAATATTTTGTAGAGGATGAATATGACAAAAAGGGAGAAGTCAAGCCACAATACATAAATAAACATTTACCTGATTCTTCATTATTGCTGATTAACAGATCGTTTCTCACTGAGTCCTTGCAATAAGTGTGAGAAAAGTATTATGAAGATTTAAAATATTATAAAAGTTTTATAAAGAATTTTCAGAGTATATGACAGAATAGTAAGTATTAAGTAGTAAGAGGAGGCAATGGGCAGAAACTGATGCACAGGAAGTTCCACCTGAACATGAGGAAGAACTTATTTACTGTGCATGTGCCTATGTGCTGGAACAGATTCCCCAGAGAGGGTGTGGAGCCTCCCTCACAGGAGATGTTTAAGAACTGTCTGGACACAATCCTGTTCAATGTACTCCAGGATGACCCTGCTTGAGCAGGAAGGTTGGACCAGATGACTGTGGTTCCTTTCAACCTGACCCATTCTGTAATTCTGTGAATACAATTTTTTTCCCCTTTGCAGTAAATACTATCAAAGCACTTACAGAAACATTTATTTCCCTGCAATAAGTGTTCAATTTGAAATGTCTGCTCACTTTTAGGTATTGCTTTGAGTTGTTGTACGTGATTTGCTCTAGAGAATTCTCAGTTCTGAATCAACAATGTGCTAAAACTCCACTAGTTATGTATGATAACAGCAGCAACTGGAGTTGTAGATTTACAGCAGATAGCAACCTAGCTCCTGTTAATAAAAAAAACTAATAAAACAAAAAAAAGACCCCAAGTTCTGTAACAGCAGGTGCCACTGGAGGGATGGTGGTAAAACTGTGTATGTGTGAGTGCATACACAGGTATGTGATAGAAAGACAAGAAACTGGGCAGTGACAAATGAATCTAATTTCCTTCCATGAGAAGAAAAAAGGCTTATGGATTAAAGACTGACAGAAAATATAGAGTGTTTTGACTCAGCTTCTTTATACTCTGTCTTGATTTCCAGTTAGGGGAGACATAGTCTACAAAAAGATTGTTGCAAAGTAAATTCACAAGCAGTTGGAAAACTGTACCAGGAGAGAAGTAGTGATTGATTTGCTGTCGAAATGAAGACCAGTGTTATATAAACACCTGTGATTCTGCGTGAGTCTGGTCTGGTAGTTTTCATTTCTTTCTGTTTTGTTGTTTTTTTTTTCTTTTAATTGCTGTTGTTTTAAATCACTGTATGTTTTCTGGATGAATAGGAGACACTGCCTAAGTTGTTGACACAGGTGAGGAAGGGCAGCAACCATAGTGGCTAATAAATACATTGGATAAGTCACTCAACTAGGTGGGTTATAGGAATAAATGTACAGTCCTGCATGCAGGTAGGAATAGCCTGGCATACAAGTAGAAAGGTGAGACACAGCTGGCCTAGATGCAGCCTTTGGAAAAGAACATAATGGCAAATTTTATTTTAGTCACTAGTACCTAACAATAATGTTGCTAAAGAGACAGATATTCTTCTGAGCTGTATGTCTTGGGGTGACTTTCTGATGTGTATCCCATATCACTGCCGTATGCCCAGAAATTAATTTTTGTATCTTTCTATGCCTTTAAACTGAGCCTGAGAGGGGGAAGGAAAAACTGAGCAAAACTTTTTCAAAGCAGTTTGCAGCTTGTTCAAGGTCACACAGAGATAGAGAATTTTTTTTTTTCAGCTGCGGCAGGAGAGTGGGAGGGAAGGGAAGCACCTGGCTTGATTTTCTTTCCAGGCAGCTTTTGGCAGTTTTTTTTTTTCCCCAGCTCTTTTTTTCCTTCAGTGAGTTGAACTTTTGTTTTTCTGGGACTTCATTTTTTTCCCTTTTCTCTCTGCTGGACAGTTTCAACATCAGAGTACGTTGGGAGGACTTTCCACCAAGGCCTTGGCCCTGGAGGTGGGCCCACCACCCCGTCCCAGCTCCAAGGAGGAGGAGAAGAGAGATTTATGGAAGGACTCTGAAATTTTCCTAGGTTTCTCTCAGCAGGGCGAGGGGTTTTATCATTTAGCATTATTATCCTTTTCCTGTGTGTTTGTTAAATAAATAGTTTTTATGTCTTTCACTTTCCTTTGAGGAAAATATATTTTCCCCAAACCTGGTTGAGGGAGGGGTGGTTGTGCCTTCTCTCAGAGGATATATTTCTAAATTTGACCAAACTGGCACACTGTATAAATAGGTGCATTTTTTACACACAGGTGGAAATTACCTTACTCTTGAATCCGTAATGGCAATGCTTGCCTGTAATATTGTTACCAATATAAGACACTGATATCCCAAGAAAAATCTGCATCAGAGTCCCTGTGAGCCAAATAAGAATGATGGAAAAACTGGAGGTAATTATCCAAGAAGAGAAACTGAAGTAACTGAGATGTCAAGAGAAGAGGTATTTTAGAAAACAACTGGATAATACTTTTTTATATACACAAAAAATTCTTCAAGAAGATAGGAAATAAGCTATACTTTGTGTTGACTTTATAATACAAAAACACAGGGTTTAAGTGACAATGAGCAATGATTTCTTTATTGTGCAGAGAAAGCTTTAACACTGGAGTAGATGGATTAGGAAAACTTTGGAATACCCATTTTTTCAGGCTCTTAAAACAAATTTATTTGACATGACCTTGAGTAGACCAGTAAATCTGGACAGTAGTTTTTTAGATCTGATTTTCTAGAATTCTGTGGTTATAATTGTCTGTAGCGGGTTCAGTTTGAAAACCGGGTGGAAACACCAATTTGAGTGTAGTGGTTTGGTTCAAAATATCCATTACTTACTTATTTACCTTCAGTGAGATAAGAATTAGGAGAAAGCAAAGCAGGCACAAAACTTAAAAGAATATAAAGAAGTTTATTAACAGACCTAAAAGAAAGAAAAAGTCAGACTAAACCTTCAGAACACTTCTCCTCCCCCCACCTTTCTCCCTTCTCCCACTGACAACGTAAAAAAAGACAACCCTTGAGATTTTCAGTCAGTTTACCACTTCTATAATAATCTTTTTCAGTTCACTTAGGGAGAGGAGTCGCTCATGCTATGGAGACATCTCCACAAGAAACAGTTCTCTCATGGCTTCAGTGTCACAGTGAGACAGCCGCCCAGATTGGTTCCTTCCCTCAATTTACAGTTTTCACCACAACTGCTTCGAGGGTCCAGTCTTTGCTACTGGGGTACCATTTTAAGGATGAGCTGTTCAGAAGCAAAGGTTCTCTTCACCTATCTCTGGCAGCATCTTCGTCTCTAGGAACAGAGGTCTTCTCCCTCCCTGGGAGCAAGGGTCCTCCTCACTTTCATTTCTCTCTGTTCAAGCTTCTCATCAAATTACAGCGACTTCAACATTTGCTCATTTCAACACAAGTACTTTTGGTCACAGTTACAGTCATTTGCTTATTCCAGCACAGGTACTTTTGCTCACAATTGCAGTTTGAACGCTCCACCTCCCCCATGCTTTCATTAAATTACAACAGGTACTCTGATGTATCATAGTCCATCACCATAACTTTACAACAGAATTTCAGCTTCTAGGTTTGAAGCATCTCCTCTTTCTCCTCCCTTGGGGTTTCAGCTCTTCCTTCTTCACTGACTTTGATGTCTTTGTGGTGTTTTCTTCACTTGCCTTCACCCTTCCTCTTCCTTTGACTCGGGAGAGGATTGATGTCTGCAGGCTTCATCTGTTCTGGCGGAATCTTACAGCACTGAAAGGGTTAATCTCACCCGGCCCCGCAGCTGGAATTCGCTTATCGCTGTTGCTCACATGAGCTTTGCTGGGCAGCGCCTCAGATGAATTTTCAGCCTCACTGGGGGGCCTGGCCGAGCCGCGCCTCGGGGCCTCGGGTCTGCACGGAGCAGGGCTGCGGGGGCTGGCCCGCACTGAGGGGCTGCGGGTGGAACGGGGCCGCACGGCTCCAGGATGGCTGTCTCCCGGCCAGCCCGTGCTGAGCAGGGCCTGGCCCGCACTGAGGGGCTGCGGGTGGAACGGGGCCGCACGGCTCCAGGATGGCTGTCTCCCGGCCAGCCCGTGCTGAGCAGGGCCTGGCCCGCACTGAGGGGCTGCGGGTGGAACGGGGCCGCACAGCTCCAGGATGGCTGTCTCCCGGCCAGCCCGTGCTGAGCAGGGCCTGGCCCGCACTGAGGGGCTGCGGGTGGAACGGGGCGCACGGCTCCAGGATGGCTGTCTCCCGGCCAGCCCGTGCTGAGCAGGGCCTGGCCTGGCCCCGCTGGGCCGTGTGGGCCCCCAGTTACCTGTCCAAAGGCTGGAAGCAAGAGAGGCTTTCCCAAGCTCTGTTCGTTCTTAAATGTGGATCACAGAGGCATGTGAAACTTCTTAAGTGGCTTAAAAAAGTCGCCAATATTCAAACTGGCCAGTTGATTGGTTCTGTTGGGTCATAGAGGAAGCTGTAAGCACCTCTTTGCAAGAGAATCACTTCCGTGCCTGAAGCCCTCTTTACTAAAAACCCAAACTATACTAAACCATGACATTGTCATAACCTCGAAACAAGCATTCTGGAAACTGAACATGATTAATGTTGTGGTTTAACCCTAGACAGCAACTAAGCACCACACAGATGCTTGCTCACTTTCCCTGGGGAGATGAAGAAGGGAATTTAAAAAATAAAAGTGAGAAAATTTATGAGCTGAGACATAGACAGTTTAACATGTGTCATAGGTTAGCAAGCATAGTCCCGGAAGGGATGTCCTTGCTAAGGGATGCTTACAGCTTCCTCTGGGACCTGATAGAACCTATCAGCTGGCCAGTTTGAATATGGACAATTCTTTAAGCCACTTAAAGTTGTGACCGCCTCTGTGATCCACACTTAAGAACAGACAGACTCCCCCCAAGCTCTCTCTCGTTTCTGGTGCTGGCACAGGTGGCTGCAGGCCCCGTGTGGGGGCCAGCGGGCCCGGCCAGGCCCTGCTTGGGCCAGGCCGGGCTGGGCCACGGCCATCCTGGACCCATGGGCCTGTTCCAGCCTTGGAACCCCCCCCACTGCCTTGCCGTGGGCAGCCGGGGCGGCTCGGCTCTCCCCCCTCTCCACTGTGATAAGAAAAATTCAACATTCCAGCTGCAAAGCTGCAAGGCCAAGGTGAGATTAACCCTTTTATTGCTGTGAAGAGCTGAAAACCTGAGGGAAGAGAGAGAGGAGATGCTTAAAGCTGAAAGTCTGTTGTGAAGCTATGATACATCAGAGTATCCAGTTGTAATTTCATGAAAATATGGGGGGTGGAGTGTTCAACTCGTAAGCAATAGGCAGATGCTGACGCAGCTGTAATTTCATGAGAAGTTTGGACAGGGAGAGATGGACCAGATGAGGACTTTTGCTCCAAATGGGAAAGGAGAAAACCTCAGTTCCTAGAGATGCTCCCAGAGATAGTCCTAACGATGAAGATGAGGAAGACCCTTTGCTCCCAGGGGAGGAGAAGGGCCTCTGTTTTTTGTTTCTGAATGGCTCAACCTTAAAATTGTACCCCAAAAACCTTCAAGAGTGGACCCTCGAAAGCAGTTGGCGGGAAAAAGCTGCAAGTCGGGGGAAGGGACTCACATGCGAGCAGAGAGACTCCTCTTCCTAAATGGACTGAACAAAGTTATTTGGAAGTGGGCGGCTGTCTGGTTGTGATAATGTGTTCATAGCACGAGCAAGAAGAGACTCTTCTTCCTACATGGACTGAACAAGGTTATTATGGAAGTGGTAAACAGGCTGAACATCTGAAGGGTTGTCTTTTTACATTGTCAGTGGGAGAAGGGAGGAAGGTGGGGGGAGTAGGAGAGTTCTGAAGGTATGGTATAATTTTTTTTTTTTCCTTCTTTTAGGTCTGTTTGGTGCCTGCTTTGCATTTCTCCTAATTCTTACCTCACAGAAGATAAACAGTAATGAATATTTTGGGCCAAACCACTACACTAAATTGGTGTTTCTGCCCGGTTACAAACCCAACCCGCGACAACATGTAAAGCTAAAGCCACTCACATGAGCAAAGCAAAGCAAGAAACTCATTCACCACTTCCCATGGACAGGCAGGTGTTCAGCCATGTCCAGAAAAACAGGGTTTCCTCACCCCTAATGATGACTTGGGAAGACAAACACCATCACTCCAAATGTTCCCACTCTTCCTCCTACTTCCTCCGGATCTATATGCTGAACATGATGCCATATGGTATGGAATAATCCTTTGGCCAGCTGGAATGAGCCATCCTGGCTGTGTCCCCTCACAACTCCTTGTGTACTGCCAGCCTCCTCTGTGGTGGGGTGGGGTGGGGTGAGAGGCAGAAAAGGTCTTGATTCTGTGTAAGAACTGCTGAGTAATAACTAAAACATCCCAGGTTTATCAACCCTACTTCCAGCACAGATCTCACTCACAGCCCCGTATTAGTCGCTATGAAGAAAAGTAGCTCTATCCCAGCCAAAATCAGCAAAGTTGCCCAGACACCCTGACATACCGGAAAGCTTAGGAGGTGAACAGTGTGTGTTGGCAATGGGTAATTCTAGGGATCGATGCAAATTTATTTTAAAGTAGTTTCCTGAAAACCAGTTTCTCACTCTTTACATTTAGATGCTCAAGAGAGCAAGTCTAAATATCTCCAGATCCCTGTAGTAACTTCTATGCCTTCTTAGCCTTGTTTAAGAAGAATGGGTAGGATTAAAATACTTTATTTGTAGATTGAGTGTGTGGAGCCAATTAAGTTTTGTCATGCCTCAACATTTGTTGTCAGAGGCATGTGGAGGAGGGGTGCACATGTGCCACTTACAGGAGGCAACTAGAAGAAGCCATGGCTCTGGGAGGACTTCTCCCAGAAACACCTCCCGTGTCTGAAGTTTAGGGAGAAATTCCAGTCTTTCTTTCTAGTGTCTAAAAATACTTTGCCTTTCCAAAAGTTTAATCAGTTCTAAAATGCTTTTTCATTGCAGCTGTTCATACCCCTATGTTAACCCTTGCTTAAAAGACAGTTTCACAGATGTTTTATTAATCAGGTGGGGGTTTTTTTTCAGTCTGTTATATATGGAGAATGTTGCCCCATCTAATTTGTATTTCTATTTCTTCTAACTTAAAAAGATATATCTTTTTTTTGCCTGTTACATTCATATCACTACTGCTCAATGTGGTTCTAACTTCATATTTTTTGAATGTGTTTTGTCATCATTTCTTCCATTCATTTGAAAATGCAGTTGCTGTTCATAATTAAACATCACAGGAGAAGAGTCAGAGTGCAAAATCTAAACATTGCTCATTTAAATTGTAAAATACTGGTTCATGAACCCAAGGCAGTCCCTTTCTTTTTTCCTTTCACAAAGTCACCCTCCAAGAGCTGTCATTTTCAATTCTAGCACTATGATATTGAGTCTTTTCATTTTGTATATTTCATTAATTGAAGCCAATGATCGACATTTAAGATAAATAATATGCAAATGAAAAAATCATTCTCTAATTGACTCATTGTGTTTATTGATTTATGCTATAGACGTAGGATATATTATTCTACCAGAAATGGCAGGATGGCCATATGAACTCTTGACCAATCCTCTTCATCCCTTATGCCTTCTTTCATCGCTAAAACCAGACCACTGTAACAGATAGATTAGATCTGTAACAGAGACACGAAGCAAACATTTCCATTTTCATTTATCTGAGAGTAAAAACTGAAGTTCAGAAATGTATTCTGTATCTTATATTATTCTTAGCAGTTTCAATTAAGGCAGAAATGCAGTACCCTTTTAAAAATTAATACTTTACTTGAAAACAACTTCTGAAACAAATTCTTTTACTGTCAAGATAGTCATGATTCAAGTGCCGTTTTAAATAGTGCAGTACAATATTGGTCTACATACTACGAATCATGATTGATATGTGATACTAATACAACACAAATAGCAGTAATAAAAAAAATTGCAAATACTAAAAAATTTAATAATAATCTCATAACATTATAATTTCTTGGTAAAATAATGCTACAGAAGCTCTGCACATTTATAGGATATTCCAAGTGCTCACTGCATTGATTAAAATTAAAATTTCATGAAGAATTTTTCGATATAACATATAAATATTTTTAAAAATCCAAAGGGGAAAATAAGGCATTTCACAAATATTCTGAAATTAAAAATTCAGACTGTTGTGTGTCTACTATTTTATTTTTCATTTTTGTGAAAGGTAACTTCAAATCTGTTCACTTTTTTCCAAAAGTGGTTTTATGTTTATGGCAATTGTCTGTGTACTCCCTTTCTTCCTTCAGAACTTTGATCTTATTTACTTAATTGGGGTGATTTTTTTAAATTTTATTTTATTTTAGCCTTATTTTTCCCCTTAGTTTTCTGTTGCAATTTAGATTTACCATACATCTGTAATTTTGCTGTCATGACTGTCTACTTATTGGATGAACTCATATTCTCTAGATAGTTGTGTTTATTGACTGCATTTTATGAAGCATATTGTAGTCTATCTCTGCTGTTTTATTTCTAAGTTTATTTTTTTTTACTTCAAAGCAAATTAGCTCTCTGGGCTGACTTGCTGAGTTTGCTGCTGCCAAAAAATTGCTGTCTTGTGTTGTTCATCACTGAATTCTCTGAGGCTACAATGTTGTGTTACTGTATTTACATCTCAGTATAAGGTCTTTGGTCACTACTTTCTTGGATCATTCACCAGGAACTTCATTCAAGTAAATCTTTGATAGTGAGGCCAATGTATTTTTGATAGTAACTTCATTCTTGCTGTTGAATCTACTTTCAAATAAGAACTTTCCACAGGGTTGTATTGGTGTCTTGCAATTGGTCATTATTTTTTTTTATTATCATTATTCTTGAAATAGAACCTATCCTTTACTTTGTTGATTTATTTGAAAGTATGAATTATGTATCACTTCACCCTTACAAGAAGGGCATGAAAATAAGAGTCTGTAGAGTTGTGGTGATTGATAGAGTATTATGGGTGACTTTTTGTTTCCATGCAAAGCTTTTATAATAGTTTGTTATTGGACTAGAATGTGTTTTCTTCAGAATTTGTGACTATAATATTGGTGAAAATTTTACTAAAAGTTTACATTTTTGCTCCATTAATGTTTACATGCAGTATCTCTAGATCACCACTAATTAACATTTAATATATGCACATTCAACACTTACTTTCTTTAACCTGCTGTGGTTTTAAATTTTATTATTTATTATATATTTTATATATTTTATTATTTATTATATATTATTATATATCCAGTATCTATGAGATATTAGGGCTCCAAAAGGCTAATTTTCCTACTCCTTCCTTGTGGAAAGCAACAGCACCATGATTAAATTTTCTTCAGTGCATAAGCTGCTGCAACTGAGGTTTTCTCAGGCACTCATGTCCTTTACCACTTTATTTATTTAGGACACCAAAGGGATCATAATGTTGTATAAAAACCAGTTAAAAAACTGTGAACTTTATTGGTGAAACATACAATTATTAATTCTAAATAAAAGTCTGTTTTGTGGTTTTTTTCTTGAAAAAATTTCTCCAACCAAATATTTTCTCTCCCTTAACATTCAGTAAAAGCTGTGATCAATGAGTTGCTATCAAAGATGTGAATTAGAAGTTCATATACCTACATGATTTAAAGAACAGTTTTCTCAGCTGTTGGTGATGGGAGCCCTTCCTGTGTTAGTGAGGCACCTGCTGAGAAGGTGTGCTGATTTCAACTACAAAAATGATTAAGTAGTCTTCTGACTGTCCTCTATCTCAATATCCTTGGCTATGAGTTTTTGTCTCAGAGTGCGAAAAGAACTGCAACCTCTCTCAGCAGACTCCAGACTTCTAATGTTGAAATGATGAATTAAAGATATTTAACTATAGGCTTTGGGCAAATACAGAATTTTTGTCTACCAGCTGCAGAATTCAGTTGGATTGTGTTCCCCACTTTTCTGTGTTTCGTGTTTATGCTTTCATTTAAGGCTCAAATTAATTAATATAAACTTACACTATAAAGGTTCTGTCTTTCACTGGGTGAAATGAAATACATACACTCATTTGAATACTCAGAACCCTTTCTCCCTGTTCCTGTTGCAGAGGGACAGTGATAGAGCAGCTTTGATGGGCACTTGGCAGCCAGCCGAGGCCAATGCGCCGCACTGTCCAGCTATGTTAAATACAAGTTTGTCACGGTTCCTCATTTGCTACGGCACAGATATCAGCAGTAGCATGTGATTGAGGAAATAGAATGTGAGCTGGTGCATTAGATAAAGCAGAGCTAATGGGGTGCTGTATCAGTCCTCCTGTGCCCAGGGATACAGAAATGGCAGAGCACATCACGTAAAGGGAAATTATGGTGAAGGTGATGTCTTCCTCCCTCACTGCCATGAAGCCACGGTGAAACCTGAAGAGAAAACCCAGTGGCATGAAAGTTGATGTCACAGACATATGGACATTCAGGGACTGTGCAAGTAAATTAAACAGTCCTGTGGAATCTTTCTGGGCTCAGTTGTTGTTGATAGTAAGATGGTAGAATTGATTCCAGTATATACAGCTTGCACTTTTCCAGACAGAGTTTTAGCCTTGCTTAGGAACCGATGTATGCTCCAGCAGTTCATTTTCTTTAATTATTTTTACTCATTTTAAAATATTTAATTTGCTTTCAATGTCAATCTCAGCTTCATTCCCACCAGCATATCTTTCTGTTGCATTACTTTTCTCTCTTGGTTTCCTGCATGTCCTTCTGTAAGGAGTTAAAGAGCACAGTTCCCTGTCTCAAACAATGTCAAGGCCATGGAAGGAATTTGCCATAAGATAAATCACCAGAGTGGGAACTTGAGATGAGCGCAGAAGGGAGGAATTTGCTACAGAAAGGTGCTGATTCCTGGCCTGGTGCAGGCAAGACCTGGCTAACACATAGGGACAAAAATTCCCACTGTGGCGAACGGTGTGAAAGGAAGCAACTCCTCCTACACTGGTCAAACACAGACCACCATGGTGTTTCACACTAATCAACCCCAAGGGTTCTACTATCAAGAACCTCAGTTACCCTGCCTCAGAATTGGTTCCTAACACCTGCCCTAGCCCCTTTTTACCCTTCTGTCTCTTAAGTATTTCACTACATTTTTGAAGAAGCTGTAGAAAAATGAAAAAACATGAGCTAACACGGTATTTGCTGCTCTAACATTGCCATGTGTAATGTCTCTTTCTTCACCTTGTGTTATGTATCTTGTAAACTCTGAGAAAATCTTGTGTTTGCATAATGGGACTTCAGTCCCATCTGAAGGCACCTGTGTAATGAAAATGATTAATATAGTGCATCATTGTAAGACAGTGGTTCCAATTATGCAGAATAATAGTAAAGGTACTTTTTTCAGGTCCAGATTCCTTGCCTGGATTTGTTTAAAATTAGTAAGCATTATAAAAGCTGTGAAATGTTCCTGATTTGCATTTCAGAGTGGTGAAAAAGCATTACATTGGGGTTTTAGAAGTGCAAATTTCCTTAGCATCTTTCTTTTTCAGAGGATGTTCATGGATTACAGACTCAGACTTGATTCACTAAAGAAATACCATAGAACTCAGAGCAATTTACATGCTTACATAAGTCCTAGATTATATGACAAAAAAAATTTTCTTGTTTTGTTTCAAGGACAATATTACAAACCCATTATACCTTTTTAGTCTTATGTGCTATCTCAAGACTTTTAAACTGTATTTAATACCAGAAAGGTCAATACGATAATTATTGTATTTATATAACTTATGACTATGTATATATTATTAAAATTAACATATGCAGCTGTATTTTATTATTAATTTTGTAACTGTATTTGTCCACTCATATTAACGTTATATATAAAAGATTTTTTTAAGACTGCAAAGAAATTACTGTTTTCTATACCTGACTTGAATTTATTCTTAGGTATAAAATACCAAAAGTAGCTACTTTGTTACAGAATTTCACAAATTCGGGTTTGTGAATGAGATGGGATTGACCTTGACAGATGACAAAAGAGTTTTTTACTGAATTAGAAGATTGTGGGCTTTTCTTTTTTAATATGTAATGCCTTACAGATTTTTTTTTTTAATGTGCCCTTTAGTATCTAATACTACCCCATTTCTGTTTTTTCCTTGAAGATTAAAACTTTCTAAAGGGACCACAGAAGTCTTATTGTTGATTCTGCAACTGGAACTCAATGTAGTTGAACTAGTATATCAAAGTTAAGCACATAGTATTTCTGTGGGTAATAAACACTCTGAAGTTCTTTGGGAGATTGATTCTGAATAATCCTGTGATATCCAAAAAAAAAAAAAAGTAGCTTGTTTTTATGCCTGCAAAGATTCTTTTCTTTTAAATACAATACAGCTAGTTTTTCTCATCTAAAACCCCCTAAGCATTAAATTTCAATATTAAGTCAGAAATACACTCTCAAATGGAGTTTCTCTCTATAGCAGAACTCAATCCTGCAATCTAATATCTCATTCCTATTGCATTAGAAATTGGTTTTTAGACAAGAAAAACCTCATTCACTCCTGATAGTATGCAGTACAAATAAACTGCTCAAGATTGAATTCATATTCATTTCATATCCAAGATCAAAGCTAAGACTTTTGGTAAAAGTCTTCACATGTGGCTTGAAAATTATGACCACTGTGATGTATTCAACGTTTTAATTTAACTTTATGGTTTAGATAGTGATGAGACATGCCAGTGAAATGTAAGGAAATAAATTTTTCTCTTTTTTCTAATTTTTAGTAAATATTTGGAGTTCTGATGCTTTTAGTTGTCATTCAAATCTTATGAAATAATGCAGATAGATGATGAATATAAAATCAAGTACACCCATAAAAGTTTTTTTCATGCAACTCTTGTAACTTCTTTAAGGACTTCACCTCTTTACTGTAAGCATTATGCCACCTTGGGGCACTTTTTTATTTTCATAGATAGCAGCTATGACCTTGTGTTTCTGTTGATGCCATTTCTCCTGAGAAAGACAGTTGATAAAATCTGTACTGGGAGGGAAGTTCAGTTTTATTGCCAAATTCACCATTTGTTATGAGGTTTGGTGGCAGTATTTGGATCATGTGTTTTGTTGCTGCGGAGACACTGCAGAAAATTTGGTGGCAGAAAATCTGGTGGCTACTCTTCATGTTAGTGTTAGCTTTTCCTGTGACTGTGGTTATTTCAAGGATTATGTGATTTCTAGTCCTGTCCCCCCAACCCCTGCCTGATGTCGCACTCTGCTGTAGTTAATGGAGATCCTATGGCTACATTAATGAATACTGTAACACATTGCCAAAAAGAATAATCAAAAGTATTTCTTTGTCATGGTTTTGATGTGGATTTTTCAGGAGATTGACTGATATAGTAAAATATATGGAAACTGAGCATGTTTTCAGATTCCATGGTTTGTATTTAAGTTTGGAAATAGTCTTAGGTGTTGGGAACAAGGATATATGTATATTAAAATTACCATAGCCAGAGCAACATGGGCCGTTGATGCCTAAAGATTTTTAGCCTTTTTCATATTTGTGGCTTTGTGGATTTGTAATATATAGTAATATGGCTTCCAGTACCTTTCCTACCCTCTTTCATAGTTTAACTAATTCCTTATTAATACATTCCTGAAAGTCTGTTTAGTCTTGTTCTTAAGAAGATAATTCCTGACAAGGACATAATTTTTTTTTTCTTCCAGAACTTAAGAGACATAGCAAGAAAATAGGGCAAAAAAGTCCCTGGACAGCTCCAGGGGGCTGACTCAGGGGGTGTTGCTGGGGTAACTGATCTCCTATTGGATGTATCAGCTAGATATGCTAATCAGTTAACCCTATAAAAACTGTAGAAAAGCTCTATCATGTGTGCATATAGCGATATTTTGTGCACCTGAAAGCTTTCATTAAAGATTTGCTTTTATATTATCATTCTTAACATTGTTTGAAAAGGTTTTGTGTCTTACTCCAGGCAACACTGTCACACAGCAAATAGCTTTGGCTGAAAGTTCTATGAAATCTTATCTGACCATTAGATGTAAGAAGAATTCAGAAGCATCAGTCTGTTGGGCTGTAGCACACGTATTTGGGGCATCTTTTGTGCTATATCTTTTTTGGTTGAATTTGTTCCAGTTGATACAGTTTGACTAAGACCAGTTTTGACAGAATGCTTGTTTGCTGTGGGGTATCATACAGAGGAAATGTTGCTTATACTTACTTGTTCTTTAGTGCTTCCTTTTTTTCCCCTGCCTATTTACTTTCCAAAGTGTCTGAACACAAAATTAATAGCTTTTTTTATTGCTTGAATTGGAGAGCAACATTGGTTTAGAAGCCTTTTCATTAATACTTTATTATAAATCACTAGCAGGATTTCATAGGTCTGAAACTTGTTTTTGTAACATCAAGAACACTTCTGTGTGGATATATATATTAGTTTGAGACAGATAGATTTAGTATGGTAATTAAACTAAATAAGACAGACAATTAAGAAACAGAATTCATTTTCATTTGAGCAAGTGATCATGTTTTTTCACTTTTTATAAATGTCATTACGTAAAAACAAAATTAATCATCTGATTATCAGGCAATTGTTTTGATTGAAATCCTCTTGCCAGAAGTCCCTATCTTGAGGCAATGCAACTCTAAATCAAACAAAGGATCTCTTCATTAAGCAGAGCAGACCCTTAGCAGAATTTTTAAGGCCTGTGACACACATGTACCATAACCAGGAAGAGATCAATATTAGACCTCCTCCTGGATGACAATTACAATTTGCTAACATTGCCTGCTTAAACAGTGTGGCAGTTTTACACTGTAAGAGAAAATTAGTTTCCAGAATTTGTCAAGTAGCTTCTCTGATCAAGAGCTGATGGTAATGAGTTCAGTGCAACAGCACAGACAATAAAGCAGTGCTTCTTCCTCTAGAACCTGACTCATCTGGCATTTAATTTTATGAGAGTACCTGTAATTCGTCATTATGACTGAAATGGCTCAATCTCTTGCTCTTCTTTTTCCCTTTCCCATCTCCCAGAAATCTATATGATCATACTGTTCTTTAGGCACTGAGAGTGAGGAACAGTAATTGTATTTGCATTTTAGTGCTCACTGATGGCAAACTGTAACCTTTAAAAGCTCTTGGTTGTTGTGATAGGTGAGTTATGTTTTAAATACACAGTAAGGAGCAGAATTATTTACTTCTCAAAGGAAGAGGATAGAGGCAATTTGCGACATGCTCTTCATTCTCAATGGTAGACACATCTCTTTTTCATAGCCTTAGTGTCTCCTACACTGTAGAGTCAACACAGTCTGCAAATCAATCCCAAGTAAATACCCTTTTTGTGAGTCATTTCTTGAATTTGTAAACTTGAATGTGAAGTGTCTTTCTACAAGTGGTAATACATATGATGGCTTACACACAGAGTCCAAGGAGTAACATCCTACAAATAAATTCTCTTCCCTGCAGTTGCAACCACTGCCTTAATGAAATCTTATCTATGTTGTTTCTTACCTTTTGAAGACTGCAAGAGTGGAATATATTTACTTATTTATCTTTGTAATGGAAATTGCCCTGGACATCATGTAGTCCCTTTCGAGGTAATTACTCGGACAGAATAATGAATAACATAATTCTGTGGGTGGAGTTAAATTGGATGTCAGTGAGAATGTTGCAAAAAGATTATTCATTTTTCACTCATAAAAAAATTGTCATTGGAAAGGTAGATATATTTGGTTTTCATTATTTTCCTCAGGTTGTAATATGACATAACTCTAAGAATAAAACTGCAGGTAGCACTTGCTGAGGTAACAATCCAGATGGTGGGAAGGTGAACTTGAATATGTGACTTCTTGGAATTTGGTCTGAATTTCTCCTACTGAATGTGACTGTTTAAAAAAACACAGAACCCATGCCGGATTATTCTTCAGCCATGCCTAAAATAAGTATACCACAATGTTGTAGTTATTTCTGTTACAAGCAAACTCACAATACTTTCTTCACTTAGTGTAATGCAGGTAATTAAATGTCACTTTGGCAATAGTGAACACATACACTCTTTCTTGGATTAAGGATAAGCATCATGATCCATGAAACAGATACCATTGGAGTTTGCTCAGCAACAGTTGGTTCTGTCAGGAATCTCAAGAGAATGCCCTAGCAATACTTCCTTTTTTAGAGTGTTCCTGGTCTCCTTCAGTTTTATCAGCTCCTGGTATTCTGGAAAATATCAAAATAACACCAATTTAAAGGCTCCTTAGTTGACAGTACAACAGTTAGTGACACCAGAATAGGCAAAGTTGTGATTTAGGGTCTTAGTTACCATTAATGTTGCAAGAAGTGGTATAAATTCAGTCTGAGATGAGAAAATTTGATTTTTTTTTCAGAAATATAAATAAATTTAAAATCACCAAGAAGATCTCTATGGGGAATTTTTCCTAGATTTCAAAGAAATGTCATAATTTTGGCATCACTGTTTGCAAAAAAAAAAAAACAACCAAAAAACCAAACACTTCAGAATAAATACAATTTTGAAAGGCTGGTCTTGGTGAGTAAAGATTATATTTTTTGGGTTTTACTGCCATAGAAACAATGATGGGAGACTTCAAAGCAAGCAAAGATTTTACTAGAGATTATTTTCTATTACAAAAATGTAGCAATTTATTTGAGAATATTACTATTTAAAGCTTCAAAGAAGCTTCTTCAAAATGTTCATGTCTTCCGGAAGAAAAGTATTTGGAACAAAATAAAAACAAAACATAAGTTCTGAGGTGAGACAGAGAGCTGGAAAACACCCATGAACTCCTGGCATTTACAACTTTAATATCAGAGAGTCACTGATAATATACTGAATTATATGAAAGTGCAGCTGTCACTTTCCAGAATTGCGTGATTGAGTAGAAGGTGAAAATGCACGTCCAGAGCTTATGGTATCAGAGGGAACAGAATTGTCTTTGTCCATTTTTTCTTTTAATTCTCTTAAAATTCTGTGGGTTATTTTTCCGACATTTTCTTTCACACAAGAAGTCATGTTCAGTGTACCACAGTAAAGCTGTTCTAGACAGTGCAGTGCTTTTTGATGAGCCCGTAACTTTTGATGAGCCCTTCTTTCTGTACTTATAATCACAGTCCTGGTAAAGTACTGCCACAGTACTAGAAGACTGTAGAGACATGGTCATGTGGTCACTGTCAATGTTTAGTTCAGTCACTAACTAGTCCTGGCCTATGCTAGCTGCCTTTATTCCAGACGATTACCAGGTGTGGTTTGCAATTTGCAGAGGTCAATACAGGGTAATATGATAGTCACCTTGTTTTGAAGGACAAAATTCACCTTTGAAGGACAAAATGTTGGGGTTTTAGGAACTCTCCTGGTTTTTCTTCTGTTAAAGGAATTTTGCCCATATATGTTGCTAGGGGAGCAAATGACTGGGTACTTAAGAAAAACAAAAGAGCTGGCTACATTGTGGGGTGCATCTGGCTACTCTTGTTTTCACCTGAGTGTGTGGGGGCAGTCGGTCTCAGCATTCAGGCAGAGAGGGAAGCTGCTTTCTTCGGCCGCTTTTCCTTCTGCTGGAGAAGCCCCGGGATCCCAAAGCCTGCCTTCCCTGCCCCGCTGGGAGCCGGACCGTGGCCGCCCTGCCCCACCGTTGCTTTGAGCCTTCGCTACGTTGTAGCCGTGCTCACTCTGCCTGCCCAGACCTCCAGGGGGTTCCCCGTTTGGATACATCTCATCTGCCATTCGGGATTTGTGCTTGTCCCAGCCGTTCCAGCCTGCTGTTCCAGCCTGCTGTTCCCGAGGGTCCAGCCGGACACCGAGATCGGCTGCCCAGGGGTTTGTGAAGCCTTTGTTCCATCCCTCCCGGGATCTCAGGCCGCCTATCCGCGTGCTCCCCAAGCTCACTCCGGAGCGCCCCCTGCAGCCGCAGGGGAACCATCGCACCTGCCCTGCTCACCGGGAGCCGCCAGCGCCCCTGCCGGCTGCGAGCGGAACTGCACCCGAGGGGAAAGGGCCTGACAGCCGAGAAGGCTGGGACTGGGTTTGGGATTGTTTGCTGTTACTGCCATAGTTATTGCTGTTTGTTTGACTGGTTATACACATATAGATATATCATAGTAAAGAACTGTTATTCCTGTTTTCCCACATCTTTGCCTAAAAGCCCCTTGATTTCAAAATTATAATAACTCAGAGGGAAGGGGGGTCGCATCTGCCATTCCAAGGGAGGCTTCTGCCTTCCTTAGCAGACACCTGTCTTTCAAACCAAGACAACCTCATAGATAATGAATTTTATATCCTGTGATGGCTTCAATCCTGTTTTCTGGTTAAGATGGCAGAGAAACAGTGCATATATATCTGTACATTTGTACAGAAATTAGTCATTTTGTTTGTGATATTGAGAGGAACTAAGAATAACACACACTCTGACAACTTCATCTGAGGTATTTTATGGCAGAGGATAATTTAAATATCATAGTACAAAGGTCTTACAGATGTGTTTATGTAAGCATCACTCCTATGTGTATATATAAAAATATAAATACATATATATAAAAAATATATACATATATAAATCTTAGAGCAGATTTGATTTCTAATCCATAAACACTTCTCATGAAGAAACACATTTTTTGTGGTGTTAAGTGATTGTTGTGATAGTCCACAACAGGCAAGAATTACACTGCAAATTGTAATAAAAAAAATTGGTTTGTAAAAGCTTGTACATTCAAAATAAAACACACAGACACATTGCCAATGAAATGGATGTCTGCTGTGAAATACATGTAAGACTGAGGTTGAATAACAGCAGAATATTTCCTTCTTTTTCCAAAATATTCTGGAAAATTTGTGTTAATACATGTTATTAAATATAGTTATTTTTTATGCATCTTTAAAACAGAAGAATGAAACCAAGACCCATCCAAAATGAAGAAAGCAATGCCATGAGTATGCTTTTACTAGTCAATTAACTTTTGAGTATATTCCTCTAACAATGCAACAAAGTGGATTCTGTTTTTCATTAAAGCACCTCTTATTTTTGCACAAATATTTTAAATTTTGTTCTGGTAGTGTATAACTTAAAGCAGGAAAGCAGGATATTGAGACATTTTATTTTGTTAGGAGAGGGATTTTTTCTTCCCCAGAAGCAATATAATCTGAAATCTCAGAGCAGAAGTGGTTACTTTGCCTATGCAGGTTTTTTTTACCAGAAAATAAAGCATTTTTTAAGAGGGAAATGTATTAAAAGTTCCATCCAAATAATTTATTGGTCTCACTTTACATTAAAAGAGCTGTTGAATATAGTAATCTCTTCACACAACATTCCTGTATTCTCAAATTTTCAGACTCTTACTATGATGATGAATTAATAGGAACAATTAGGAAGATGCATCCCAAGGTTTTCATGAATCTTTCTTTTTTCTTTTTAAGGAACAGATTGTGTCATGCAGGGCAATTGTAGAGCTGCATTAGCATGGAGTGAGGCTAAGGGCAATGCTGCATCTCCTCTGAAGAATACAAATAAAAGGATAGCCTTTGTATCTAAGCAACAGTCCTGCCTGATGCTGAAGGAGAACATCATCTCTCATGCTTAACTATTCCTTTAACATGAATGAACCCCTGGAGGCACTTGTATGAAGACTTGCTTGTGCTCCAGGGCTGCCATTCTGCAAAATTTAAAATACAGTGCCTTATTTCCTAGGTTTAACACAGTTCTCCAAACAATCACAGGAGAATTGAACTAGCTCAATAAATGACTGCATTTTTATCAGTTGTTTAGATTAATACCACGTCAATCCCTACTTCAGTCAAAACAGTTGGGAGTTTTTCTGAAGTCAGTGTAGAAATCATGACAACCGAGTATGATTCCTACCACACAGAGCTCTCTGCTGAGAACAAAAACTAACTCAGTCTGAAGGATACAGCAAATCCTGCAGCTCTGCAGATGTTTGCAGACTGCACTGGATTCTTCCTCAAGATCAATATTGTAAATTTTGATAAATTATTGAGATTTCTTCTGGAAAAATAGCAATAAAATCACACTACAGATAATAAGAACCCATCTTTATAATGTTTTTATCTTTTTAAAATTTCGAAGACCAAGAAGATGGTACATTTTCTAATAAGCTTTTTCACTGATCCTATGAGTTTAAGACGGACTAAATACTGTACTTTATGATGTAAGAATCATGGAATGAAGAGAAAACTGTTTAAGACAGGCTCAAAGTATTGCCATGAACACATAAAAGGGTATTAATGGAAAACGAAGTGGGAACTGTGGGTTAATATTTGCAAACTGAAAGTGTGAACATGAAATTTTGTTGTGTGGATCTATGCATTGACAAAATGTTCTTTGAGATTACTGCTTTTAGTCCTAAAAGCAGTAATCATATGCTGTTCTACCTTGTCTCTTCAATGTCATAAACCCCCATTTTTGAAAGCAAATTTTGTATTAAATCTCCAAGTTCCTCTTCGATTATGAGCAAACTGCAGATTACTGAAACTGGTGTTAATTTTGCTCACTGAGGAAACATACAGACTTAGTGGTAGAAATAGGGAAAAAATGCTCTCATTTGCTAAGTTTCTAGCTCTACATTGAGTCCTGGACATAACTGCAGAATGCATGAGAGAATTTAATTTATAGGGTAGGCAGATATTTGTCATTTTCCTTCTTCAAGTTTTGAGAGGGCAGGATACTAGGATCTCTTGTTCTTATCGATCAAAGCCATGGTTACCTAGCCTATGTATTATGTGAAGGACAAGTTCTGCTAATTCCTAGAATGTAGATTTATCTGATTTTTGCTTTGATATCTGAAGAGTAATTACATTAAGTGCAATACTGTTTAAGTGAGAAAGGTGTGTGCATCCAAACAATTGCCTGAATGAGAATAAGCTAAGGACCTGAGGTCCTGTTTGTATATGCACTTCCCCAGCAACAAGTTGCATTTAATACTGTTAATAAAACCACAAAAGTCTGTAATTTTTTAAGGAGCTAATGGATGTCTCTTTAAAACCTATACAATCTAGGATAAAATCAGGATCTGTAAGATGCACTGATCTTCCTTTCATTTTTCTCCTGTAACAATACATCTTGGGAGAGCAGCAGTCTCAGTAAGTCTGACAGATAAGGAGGTGGTTTGCTTTCTATGGTTGCTGAGCCAGTCTCAACACCTGCTCTGTTCCTGTGTAATTTCTCTGCACACAGCTTCAAATAGTGTTTGATGATCACCCACAGCATTTGTAATAAAAACTGAGTAAGAGCTCCATACAAACAAAATAAATGCATCTCTAGTGAGCTTGAATGTGGATTTGAGACATGGAAGAAAATACAGTTCTTCAATATTAAATAAGACTTTCTCACTGAACTAGAGGTAGACATTGATCTTCAGTTCTGCAGTCAGAGAAGAAACACAGTGAAGTCTGCTTTTATTTTGCTGGAACTGGCAAAGGAAATGTAATTCAAGAATGAAGAGCAGTTACAGGAAAACAAAACAAACAAGCAAAATCTTTTCCATTTGGCAAAAAGACTGCATGACACTATTCTGTATGTGGACTTTGCTGTGGTAATCTGGGCTTTGCAGTCCCTTAGCTCAAATGTAACAATGGCCAGGCTTGAGAAACAGTAAAGTCTTCATCTAAGGAGTTCAAGAGGATGAGTGAACCAGCACAGTGAAGGTGACCTGCCTACCTTGTGCCAGTTTGTGCACCTGCCTAAAATTGAAGGATTCTGTTGATTTCAATATATCAATATCATTCAAATGACCCTGTTCTTAATTTGATTTGTCAGTCAGTTCCTGCAGTCAAGTTCAAAGTTTTTGTTTGAACCTTATGTTTACTTCACAATCACTTGAGAAAATGGATGATTTTTTCAGTGGTTGGCCTTGAATAGTGATGGGGCATGGGGACATATTTTTCCTAGTAGTAGTTCAGGAGTGAGGGAGAAATACTGTTGTCATATAGATCTCTTCAAAATCATTTTAGTTTGTTGATTTTACCAGTCTTGGTTTGGTATCACAAAACACTTGCATGGATATCTCATAAGTATTTAGATTTTTCAGATGTGGTTTAAGCAAAATATTTTTAAAACAAAATATCTCAAGTCCCATAATCAAACCCAGTTTAATTTCTGAATTTGAAAGCTATGATAATACTATGCTACAGTATTTAAGGATATTTAGTCCTGACTTCAACACTCAGTGCCTGCCACTGTAAATAATGAATGATATATTGAAAAGTAAATCTGAAAGAGGAGTCCATTCCTATACTGAATTCAATTCAATGACATCTAAAAGCTATAAATATTTCTTTCTTTAGCAAAGGATTCTGGTGGGTTTTTTTGCTAATAAAATTTGCTGAAGATAATCTTCTTAAATAAAAGGACTATCTGCAACCAACCATGTTTGGTTTTTGCTGATGACCTTTATGAGAAAAACCTCCCAACAACAACAAAACAAACAAAAACCACCAAAAGATTTTGTTTACAGAAGAAAACTATGGCTGTTATAAATCTCTGCTGAGTCTGATAATATGTATTTTAAATCCCATTAATTAAATGCCTTCAGCAACACCAATTTGCCTTGTTGGAGTTTCTGTTAATCTATCTTAAATGTCATCAACACACAGAAGAGACCTCTGTGCTGTTTGTGCTGCTGCAGCACACAGATTAGTGCTGTGTATCACGGAAGGGCACTGTCTCACCACAGTACCATCTGCTTGAAAGTGCAGGGGCAAATTCTGAGCACTACTCTGAGTTTCATGCCATAAAAACAGTGAATAGGAGCTCATTAGCCTACAGCAGTTCCCATTGTAATCACATGCTCATGCAGAGAAAATTGCCTGCCTGAAGTAGTAAGTTCTTCCTATTGTTTAACACTGGTTGGATGCTTCCTGCCATTTCTGCAGCCCAGATCACTTTAATTGTTTTCACTACTGGAGAAATATTTTGTGGACTTTCAACTTGAACAGCATTCTGCAATGTCTAGTGAAAGTTACCACTTCATAGAGCAGTAGTCTGAATTGGAACTTGATTGGAATTTGATTTCTCATGTTATCATATTTTTTGTTTAATGAAATTCTTTTCTTCAAGGAAAAAGTAAATGATAAAAAGAAAATCACTAGCTCAGATACCAGAAAGACAAATTGTGTAAAGGGTAATCAAGTACATTGCAAGCTCTCTGAAATATTACTCCAGTACTTTCCCCTCCCACCCCGAGTTGCATAATCCTTGCAATTTAAAAGTTCTTTTGGTTTTGATCGTTGGTATAAAAAGAGGTAAGAAAAATATGCTCTATAACATTGAGTTTCATACTGATTAAAGGTTAAACAGAAGTGGTAGATGGACTGAACCATTTATGTTTTCCACTGTTGACCATAGGGCCGTGCTGGTGTGCTCCAGTTACAAACCTCAAACAGAATAATTATTTACTTAGAAGAAGTGAAAGTAACTGTAGAAGTTACAGGGTTAGGTTTGAAAAGCACCCCAATCTGTTGTTCTCCCAGCATTACATACCAGTGAATGAAAAGTTGAACCAGTCAAATGTAATAATATTTTCACACTTTTTTTTCTGTTTGAAATCTTAGCCTTTCTGTTTCTTTTGCTGTGCTGTGTGTAAGGGTAGGCATTGTGAAGCACAGTTTGCTGTAATGTGTTTTGCTGCATCTACACTAATATGTTCCAGATATTTACCAGGGAGGTAAATTTGGTTGTGGATGTCAGCTGTTCCATGCTAAGTCTGCTTCTGTACACTCTGAATTCGGTGAGTACAAAGAGTTAGTGGCTTGCACATTTTGTTTAAATGAGGTCATCAAGAGGCAAATATGTAGAATGCTTTACAACCTCTGAGATCTTTCGCATTTGTAATGAAAAAAATTACCATGCAACCTGCACTCAGGGTTACTAAATGGAAAGGTTAAAGTATTTCTTTTTTATACTTTTCCCATCTGTCTTTGTACTTCAATTATGAGTCGACTGAGATACAAGAAAGCTCCTGTAACCCTAAAAAATCAAATGTGGTGATGGTGGTAACAAATGTGGTGTTCATGGTGATGATATCTAAAAAAAAATACGTATTTTCATTTTGTTTCTCAACATACTCATCCTCAACACCATGCTCAGGTTTAACATCAGTCTTTGCCTGAAAGGGTTTTTATTTTATTTCTGTGCTTCCTCAGTGAAAATATGGGAGAATTTCTGGCCTTACTCGAGTGAAAGAGAATTTTTACTGTTTTTCATTTGAGACAGAGACTGAACATCAGTAATCTGATTTGTATGCAATTTGTTTATGTTTAGAGTTCTGGTATAACAACGAATATGAAGAGGTAGAAAATATTTCAAACAGCCTGTGGTCTAGGTCTAGGTACTGTACTTCTCCTGAGCTACAGGTGAATTCCAAAGCTTTATCCTTTTTCTTGTGGTTTTATGAGAAACTGAGGGGAACCCATTGACCTATGTATTTTTCCCCTTTGCTTTGTCTTAATTTGCTTTCTTTTACCCTGTTTTCCCATAATTTTCCTCTTAATTTATGCTATATCCATCCAGCTTCTCCTGACAACATTTTAGACTGTCTGGAAATAACCTTGGAACTTCATTTGGTAGCATTGCACCCCAATTGGGCAACTGGTGACTCTAGGGATACCATGCATCTCTTATCAGGAGCACTGGAGCAGAGCACAAATGGAAAACAGTTTATGTCCATTAAAAGCTACTGGGATTTTTTTAAACTACTTTTATTTCATGTGAAAGCAAATGAGTCCCATCTAGTCCTTGAGTTTGAACTTTACATGTAAGTTTGGCATCTAAGATACAGATTTTATGGAAAGACCTTTTCTCTTCCTAAACCTCCCAATTTTGTCACATGATAAAAGAATTAACCTGCTTTATTCTATACGGAGAAAAAACTATTGTGGGTTCCTCAATATTTTAAGGATTTTTGAAAATCTTCTTTAAATCCTCGTCTCCATGATATGATCATACTGCAGAGCCCAAATTCATGCTTTTACAGAAATCTGGACTGTTTCAGTTTATTTATGAGCAATTTTAGTTATTAAAATGCTTTTATGAATTCTTATTTGTTTACAAGAAAAATAACTGTTGTAATTGATAAGATTAATCATTATTGTAGAAAACTTAAAGGTAAATAAATTCCTAAGTGCTCATTCCCTATCCATTCATTTTATTGCAGCAGATAGTTTAGTTTTCACAGCACTTTGTGCATTAGATTTGTTTATAATCAAAGATTGGCTAATTACAATTTTAAAATGTTATTTGTTGGGGGTCAGGGCAGAGAAATTTACGAATAAGTAAATGCTTGGAATTAATATGCCATTTTCTTTAAGGCTTAAGCACTTCTAATCCCCTATCTACCTTCATTAAATCTGTGAAATTGCTGTAGTCATTTATGGGTATACATGTTAATCTTGATTATAAAATAAATGGGGATGTGGTTTTTAATCACCATATAATTAAGGAAACAATCATAATCTCATGAGAAATAGTAAATATAAATTAAACTCTTTAAGTCTTAATTGTAAAGTGCTAATGGACTGAATTATGATTTAAGCATGAAAAACTAGAGATTTCTGAGACTGTAATTTTGAAGGTTGAGGGGTTTCCCAGTATGGAACCAATACAACCTGCTTAATTCATTCAACAAACACTGTGCCAGTTTCCCTCCATATTTTGGTGGTGTTTCATTGGGCTTTCTAGGGAAATTTTTGGAATAGATACATTCAGAGAGAACAGATGTTTAAAAATATAGTTCTTATTTGAGGTGAATCTCAGAACTATGTTATCGGATGAAAAGAACAAATCTCTTACCAAGAAGGTATGGGTCTTCTAATCCCTCCACAACACCAACTGGGTAAACTGCCTTTTTTTTCACATTGCTTTCCATGCAGACTTCTGCCGGAAGTTTGATTTTGTAACAATACAGGGAAAGATGGCTCTCTATTCACTCTAGAAGTCTGCAATTACTTCAGTTTCATGCTGAAGAGATATCCGAGTTTCATCAATAGAATTTAAAATTTTGCTCTTGTTCACAACACTGCTTTCACTTCTTTTCATCTTAGTGTCCTCAAAAAACTTTGAAAGCGTATTCCTTATTCTGTCACCTGCACCATCAATATATGAGATAGCAATGGCGTTGGGGTTGCTCAAGTTTACCTTCTGCTACTCCCTCTTGGATTGACAGCCCAGTTGACAATTCATTTGTCAACTTTGTTAATTGCTTTCAGAGGGTTTTGGTTTGTTTTGGTTTAGCTTTAATAAATGTTGTCTTTATGATAAATTAGCTAGATGATTTTTTAATTATTGTCTTCAGATATGTGACAGAGAGTGACAAAGTATTGTAGAAGAAAGATCCATAACTGCTATGTGGGAAAACCTCCCCCCACACTTTCCCGCTGACCCCTTGCTCTTTTTGTAGCTAGCTTTTGGTATATTTATTGGTAAAAATTTAGAAGTGCAAATGTATTGCCTCTTTCTTTAAGTATCTGTTCTTCCGATTATTCTTCACTTAAAACCTTTATTATCTTGTTTTTATCTTGTCTGTGAAACGGATTTGTTATTTTTAAAATAGGAAAGTGATCTTTTTACTTATTTTCTGCATTCCTTCCTCTTTTCAAGCACTAACATACAGCAGGGGTTTGTGTTTGTTTTATTTTACAGAATAAATTTTATTTGCTCTAAGCAACTTGGTTCATTTTTCTACCTCTAGCAAGGAATTAGTTGTGCATAGCCATCTCTAAATTGAATCAGTTTGCAGATGGTCATCTTATCTGTTTGCTTTAGTGGGATTAAAAACTCAGTGTTCAAAATACTGACTGACCTCTGCAACTTCAAATTTTTTCTTCTTTTTTGTTTTAAAGCAATTTATTTATCAATTCTAATGTCCAGGGTTTTATCCATGAAGCTTTTAAGCTTATTAGGAACCTGCCATCTGGAACAGTATATTAGGAAAAGCTTCTCAGAGGAATCTGTTATAATTATAACATATTTGTTTCTATGTGTGTGCTTAAAATTTTTATTTCTTCTCATCAAGGCTTAGAAGTCAACTGAAACTCATCTTTAAGTCAAATATACATATAGAGTGAATTAAAATTTGAGGGGTCAGGATACATAATCTAAATGAAAGCAGATGAGGTATTTGGAGGGTGAAGGTTGATCATGATTTCTGTGACACATGAACAGATAGCAAAACACAAGCTCATCAAGCCTCACCAATTACTATTACACATATTCCACTGAGTATAAATTTGATAAATAATAAGCATGGGTGATTAATAAAATTGTACTATTCTTCAGGCTAAGATTATTTATTTATTATAATCCAAGTAATATTGTTTCCTATCATTAATTCAAACCAAAAGGTTTTTGAATGACAGAGTTAATTTCAGCAATTTTCTAAATTTAAAAGAAAAACTAAGAGGATAATATTTTATAAATTGTATTGTTTTCAATTATTTCTTAAAATGAAGAATGTTTTACTGTTCAAAATTTATTTCTTAAAGCAGTTATGTTAGAAATGCAAACACTCAGAAACATGAAAGGAACTGTTAAGTAATATACAATATATACATGATATATATTATAATATATATATATTCTATATATATATAATATATATATATTATATGCAGTAATGTGAAGAAATGTCCAGACTAGTTTGTAGTAACATGCCTACATATTTTAGGGTGGCATTGCTCAGATATGATAATCCCACAACTTGGAAATCAACTAACAATGCTTATGTGGAATTGAACCCAGATATGTTGACACTGATTCTTCTGGCTCTGGAATGACCTTGAAACACTTTGTACTGTGTAAAGTCGATTTATAATTTTTGTCTTCAAACTTCCGTACCTTAGAGCGGCATCAAAGGGAGGCAGCTGGGGTGTGTTTGCAGTCTCTTTTTTCCTCCTGAGTCTGCCCCCAACTCAGAATGTTGATTCTGGGTTGCTGGGAGTCTTCCATGTTAAAACTTTGCATCTTCAAGACCATGTTGACATCAAGACTGGAGGATTTTAAAATGCACAGATCTTATTAATGGCTTCATTCTTGGTTTTATGGATTTCAGGAAGACTATCTTACGTTTATGTCCAAGTATTTTTACAAAGGTTCGGCTTTAAAAAAAAAAATCATCTAGCTTTTCCATATGCAGTCTATGAAGACCAAAATAAAAAGTAAGAAAAACCTTTTTACAGGTTCAATTTATTAGTTAATTACTTCAAACATGATACTCACTCTTTAGTGGTATTGTGAGTTAAGCAGTAATTTAATCATTATTTCAATACTGTCCATGTAATTTATTTGTGAGAGTATTTTGGGAATATTCTCTTAATCAATTTTATATCTTGTTTTATGATGCTAAATATCCCATATTAATCTTTAATCATTTGCTAGTTACTGTGTTATGGAGTTGAAATACATGTTTCTTGGTTAAAATTTACACTATTTTTCTTACAGGAAACTGGTTTTCCACCCCCTCCTTTTAGTAGTCTTTCAACACAAGTTGATCACTGGTGTTCTGCATTAGGAAGTTTGTTAAAAATACAGAACTGTTTCCTGGTTTTAGTCTGGCTGGAAAGCTGTTAGAATAAATATAGAGGATCAGGAGGTGGTTCAAAGCTAGTTTCTAGTGATGTCTGAACTAGTCCCTAAATTTGTTTGGTTTATGTTAAAGAGATTTTCTAGAAATTCTTCCACCTTCTGGCAAACTTGGACACTCCTGCCACTCCTCTCTGGGTGAGTGAGAGCGTAGAAACTGTACCAGTGAGCTCTGTGCTACTGCAGGATTTCTGCATCCCTGAGGAAGTAGCCACAGAAAAACATATATTTTCTTATGATTGGGAGAACTGTACGAACTCTATTGATACGGCTCTACATTTTTCATAGCTTCCATATGAAGGTTTCTCATTTGGAGCTTTCCTGGTATCCTGGAGTGCATTGGGAAGAGCATGGCCCGCAGGCCAAGGGAGGTGATCCTGCCCCTCTACTCGGCCCTAGTTTGGCCAGATCTGGAATGTTGTGTCCAGCTGGGCTCATCAGTGTAAGAAAGACAAGGAGGTACTGCAGAGGGTCCAGCAGAGGCCCAAAGATGATGGGGGGTCTGGAATACCTTTCTTATGAAGAGAGACTGGGGGGGGCTGGGCCTGTTCAGTCTGGAGAAGGGAAGACTGAGAGGGGACCTCACCAATACATCTAAACATCTCATAGCGGGGCATCAAGAGGAGGGTGCCAGACTCTTTTCAGTGGTGCCCAGTGACAGGACAAGGAGCAAATGGCCATAAACTACAGCACAAGAAGTTAAACCTCAGCATGAGGAAGAACATCTTTTCCTTGAGGGTGGCAGAGCACTGCAACTGGCTGCCTAGGGAGATTGTGGAGTCTCCCTCTCTGGAGACATGGAAAATCCACCTGGACAGGTTTCTCGGTTACCTGCTCTAGGTGACCCTGCCTTGGCAGGAAAGTTTGCTGTTGTGTCCCCTAGGAACAGTTCCCTCTCAGCCCGGTCAGCTCGGGACACAGCAGGCTGCGGGGGCCAGCCTCTGATATCGGAGGGTTTAAAGGTCTGGCTCATGGGTCCTTCCAAGGGACCGCGGTGATAAAGGCAGACGGCGGAGGAAAGGGGGCAGGCTCAGAGTTGGGTTAAATCCAGAAAGTTTATTGGTCCTCCGAACGGGGGGACCTCAACCACCAGGGGTGCCCAACCCAGAGCACCTGCAGATCGCGTGCCGGGGCATTTTATGGCAGGGAGGGCATGGAGGGGTGTACAGAACAACCAACCAGGGAAGGGAAGGGTGCGGCAAGCAGAACGAGGGACACATAAGGGAACCAACTATAACAGGGGAAGGGAGGGGCTCCTTTCCCAGGACTAATCACCTGGCCCCTTGGCTAGAGCTTTCCAGAAGCCTGGGAGGGGTGCCAGAGTGACAGACAGGGTCCTGGGAGGAGATAAAAATGACAGACAGGGTGATTTAAATAAAACAGGGGGGGTGCCAACTGGGGTACACCAAACTTACAGAACATAGGGGGGAGACCCAGACTGAACTAAGCTAACACACTCCCACATAAGTTGAACTAGATGATCTCCAGAAGTTCCTTACAGCCCCTAATCATCCTGGGATTCTGTTAAACCAGTGCATTGTGTGTATAATGTGTATCATTCTGTGCATGAGTGTAGATAGAGGCTTCATCTTCTTTCTTAACTAATACTAGGGTCTTCTTTTTGTAAGTGTTATTTTCCTAAAGTACTTTTGTCCCTTAAATATTTACAAAAAAATGGGAAAGAGAGGCAGAATTTCAATGCAGTTTTTCTCCAGATTTAAACTTGAGTGATGGTACTTCATGTGAGTTACAAGCATGGAACTGTATGAATTGAGTTCTTGAGTTATGGTGAGGAACAACAGCATCTTTGATAATTTTTCATAAAATTTAGGGCAGAGAAGAAGCATGATGTTATGATGATATGACCTCTTGTAATTGCAGACCTTTAATTTTCATCTAGTCAAACTGGACCAGGCTTTTAATATTTTATGTCATAAAATTTTTGTTTAATGAGATTAAGCATCTGCCACTCTACTCAGCAGCAGTTCCAATGACTTAACATTCACATTGTTCATACCAAAAGCCCTATGTATTTACTTAAAAGAGAAATTTATAGCAGCTGCTATCAGTTATATAAATGAAAATGGAATTTATTTCTGATTTCACTAGAAGTAAAAACAAATCAGTACGGAAGAATTAAAATAAAAATTTTATTAATGGTTGAGAGAGAAGAAAATCTTGAGAGAAATAGATAATTTTTTGTCCAAAACTAGAGAGAAGGCTGAAAAATGTTTATTAGAATTTTTATTAAGTCAGGAATACTCTAGGTTGCCATTATCCCCTTAGTAAGACTTTATTTTGTTCAGTGAATATAGGGTTCTCAGAAGTATGTCTTGTATTAAAAGTTTTAGTGCTTACTTCTTCTTCTTGTTATTCACTTTGAATTGGTACTGCACAAGAAATCCTGAAATGTTTTTTAAAGAAGATTTTTAAAAAGTGCTGTCCACTTGGATTTTTCTTTGATCATAACCAATTATGTTCAATATCACTAAATTCTGAGTGAGCAATAATCCTAATACAAAACAAATGCTACTAACTGTTACTTATGCACCTTTTTATTCCTATTGTAGCCTTACAAGACATAATAAAGATATTAAAAGTGCCTTAGACAATTTAACTGTGCAGATATTTCTTTTACTGTTGCAAATTTCCCTGGCTTTTCTTTTCTTTTTTTTTTTTTAATTTTGTTTTGTTGTTTTTTTGTTGGCAAGAAATCTTCTTGTTTTTAGTTTTAACTGCCTGATCATGTTTTTTGGATTTCTAACTATTAAACTCCTTCTGAAACAGTCTTTTAATATCTCTCACTGAATGGAATCTGTCTGTATAAACCCTCATACATGCTGGCTAGCCCTTTGTCATATATAATCTGTTCAGTGCTCTGATTATTTTTCTTTAATTATTTCATTGAATCCTCAGAACAGCTTGAAGACAAGTCCAGCAGCATTCTTAATCACCACAGTGACTATGACAGCCTCTGAAAATATGAAAAAAATGCACCAAATTGAAATTTTTTGGAACATGTGTAGTCATAGATGTTAAAAGGATCCATTCCCTTAAATATGGCTATCTTTACAGGACTGGGAATCCTTGTTTTTCACTTTGTCTTTTTCAGACATATTATTTAGCATCTGGCAGTATTTGTTAGTCAAAATGTTAGTCAACTACAGTGATGAAATTTAATTACTATTGGATAAAAGAAAAGTTTCAGTCATAAAATATATGAAATATACAGGAACTCTTGTTCTGCTAAAAAATGTTTTATAAGCCACATGCATGTTATTGAAATTGTTTGTGTATAATAGAGAGTAGCATCATAGATGTTCTCAACCAGCTCCACAAATCAAGCGATTGCTTCTGACACAAAATCATCTGTAGTTGTGATATTTGCCCAAAGTACAGAAAGGATTTCGTACTAATGACAAGTACAATTCTTCTGGAAAATACTACATGCCACACTTCAGCACATGTTCTCCAATATTGTGATGAAATGAGATTTTTGGGTTTGGTTTTTTTTTTTAGTTCAGAGGTGCATGTCGGTGTGAATGCAGATGAGATGGATTTTAATTAAATTCTGTTCTTCATTCTGTGAAGACTGCCATCTGATTTATATTGGTTTTCTGGACCTACACACATTTTAAGAGACGGTGTTTGTGCCAAGTGAATCTTTTTGAGACTGCATCTGCAGTGACATTTTTTAACCCTGCAGTCGCATTGAGGATTTTCCCAGCAACTTCACTGAAACTAAATGAGCCTTTTCATGCAGTGAGGATGGAACAGAGCTCTCTTTTTTCATCTAGACATAAACATCTGTCAATGACCAACTTCAGTAAACGCTGATCCTTATGTTTCCCTTCCTATATTAAAGGTTTAGATATTCAGTACCATAAAAAAAAAAAATCTATTTATAAATACACACACACACACACATGTATCATTACCATGTATCACTATTTAGATTTCTAAAGCTGGAAATTATTTGTGAAAGTAAAAAAATTCAGCAATCTATGCATTATGTACAGACATTCTGGGTTATGGAATATACAAGAAAAATGAGGAACAATGTGTGTGTGTTGACCGGTCTTGATCAACCTCTTTCGAAAGGGAGTGGCTTAAATGCCCTTACAATAAAGCAGAGAATATTACTGTATGAGAAAAGTGTCACAAATGTTTCTATTTGAACTAACTAAGCTCATACTCAACTGCGGTCATCACAAAAGTTCACCCCCTCTCCAGTCAGCAACTTTGATTTCCTTTTACCACTTTTTCATAGTAAGTTACTTTCCTTCCAGGTTAGAGTGATTTTTTTGCTCTAATTTAATCTATTACATCCAGATTTCTTGTAAAAACACATCTGAAAGAAACAGCTACATTTTTTATGGCCAAATATGAGGGAAGAGAGGGAATTCTCTTACCTCACTATTGTTCCTGGTGTCGTACTGCACAGTACATATCATTGCTTTATCCCACTTAGTAAAAACGGCATTAGCAAAAGTTGCAAGGTCTGAGCTGTTATGTTGGAGCTTGCTGCAAAGGTCTTAGGACAGCACACCGTAACATAACACTAACCTTGTGTCATAGGTTAGCAAGCATAGTCCCGGAAGGGATGTCCTTGCTAAGGTGTGCTTACAGCTTCCTCTGGGACCTGATAGAACCTATCAGCTGGCCAGTTTGAATATGGACAATTCTTTAAGCCACTTAAAGTTGTGACCGCCTCTGTGATCCACACTTAAGAATAGACAAACTCCCCCCCAAGCTCTCTCTCGTTTCCGGCGCTGGCACAGGTGGCTGCAGGCCCCGTGCGGGGGCCAGCGGGCCCGGCCAGGCCCTGCTTGGGCCAGGCTGAGCCGGGCCACAGCCATCCTGGAGCCATGGGCCTGTTCCAGCTGTGGAACCCCCCCCCACTGCCTTGCCGTGGGCAGCTGGAGCGGCTCGGAACCCCCCCATCCTCCACTGCGGCCGAGATTCAGCAAAGCGGCACCTCTGTCCGGCAGAGGCCAGGTGACCAACTGCGATAAGCCACATTCCAGCTGCAAGGCCGAGGTGAGATTAACCCTTTTAGTGCTGTGAAGAGCTGAAAACCTGAGGGAAGTGAGAGAGGAGATGCTTAAAGCTGAAATTCTGTTGTGAAGCTATGATATATCAGAGTATCCCGTTGTAATTTCATGAAGATCTGGGGGGTGGAGTGTTCAACTCGTAAGCAAAAGCACCTGCGCTGAGATAGGCAGATGCTGACACAGCTGTAATTTCATGAGAAGTTTGGACAGAGAGAGATGAACCAGATGAACCAGATGAGGACTTTTGCTCCAAATGCGAAAGGAGAAAAACCTCAATTCCTAGAGATGCTCCCAGAGATAGTCTTGAAGATAAGAAAGACCCTTTGCTCCCAGGGAAGGAGAAGGGCCTCTGTTTTCTTTGTTTCTGAACGGCTCAACCTTAAAATTGTACCCCAAAAAACTTCAAGAGTGGACCCTCGAAAGCAGTTGCGGGAAAAGCTGCAAGTCGGGGGAAGGGACTCACATCGCAAGCAGAGAGACTCCTCTTCCTAAATGGACTGAACAATATTTGGAAGTGGGTGGCTGTCTCGGTGTGATACTGTTTTCATAGCACGAGCAAGAAGAGACTTCTCTTTCTAAATGGACTGAACAAGGTTATTATGGAAGTGGTAAACAGACTGAACATCTTAAGGGTTGTCTTTACATTGTCAGTGGGAGAAGGGAGGAAGGTGGGGGGAGGAGGAGAGTTCTGAAGGTGGTATAATTTTTTTTCTTTTCTTCTAGGTCTGTTAATAAACTTCTTTATATTCATTCAAGTTGGTGCCTGCTTTGCAATTCTCCTAATTCTTATCTCACAGAAGATAAACAGTAATGAGTCTTTTAGACCAAACCACTACACCTTGTAAGATTAGCAGCTTATAGGAAAGCCTTTACATTTAAACTCCAAAAGTTTCAACTCTTGAAGTTATTAACTTGAAAATTCCAATATGCCCCTTATTTTTCCAATGTGGTATGTAGTACCATGTAATATTGTTTTACAGACCACTTTTTCTCATCTAGATCAGCACATGCTGTGCCAGCAGTAAGATTTTTAGGCTAAAATTCTGCATTAGAAGCCTACTGACTTGGTTAAAGCTTTCTGCCAACAGCCAAAAAGCTATGGAATTGACCAGGGTCACGACCTCCATCGGAAAGAAATTTGCAGGACTCCCATGACAGCTGAAGGGATATATGTTTCCAGCACTGTGCCTTAGTAGTGACTCGGACTTCCTCTTGCTATATAAACTCATATACACATCTTCTGATGCATCCAGCCAGGTGGGAAACTGTTTGTGGCCAGCTGGACAGAAATAAACACACAGCAGGGAACTGCAAAGGCTGTAAAGAGAAGACCTGAAGGGACTCTGCCCTTAGTCTTTAGGATAAGGCTCACATTTCTACATGTAATCACAGCATGTCTGATGCCCTTATCACATTAGCTAGGAGCACACGTGGAAATGGGAAGGACAGGAAAGACTGGAACATCTTGTCAGGCAAAGAGCACTTGATTGGTTTTGTATGTCTGTATTCTGCTATCAGTTTTTTTTAGCTACGTATTCAAGGGCCTTTTAAAATACACTCTTCAATAGCTGGATTTCATAATTTTTAATTTTCTGTACCAAGTATTATAAGGAATTATTAAATTTGGCTATTTTTATTTGAATCCAGAAGTAACCACAAACTACAAATTCCTTTATATTGACTGGATATAGTGGGATCTAGTGTTTTGAGTTTGTGAACAAAATTTCACTGCTTTGGACTGATCTGGAAATAAGTACAACCTATTAAATAAATGAAACCATAATGCTAATTATAAAAATAATATCAAAACTCTTATGTCAGCCAAAATTTATGCTGTAACTTATATTTTTGCTGGAAAAAAAATGAAAGTTGAATGTAAAATCAAACCAGTTTTATACCTCTTGCTTTTAATGGGCTATAAAATTTAATAGATGCTCTTTTAAAGGCAGTCTCCGATATCATATTGACCATAACATGAACACTGAGATGTCTGTTTATCCTAAAGTTTAAAAGAAGTTCAGATTCACAATTCATTTAGAATCACAAAATATTTTGTGTTGGAAGGGACCGCCAGAGATACTCAAGTCCAGCTCTTAAGCCAATGGCCCCTACAGGGATCACACCCACAATCTTGGCGTTATCAGCACCATGCTGTGACTAACACCTTGTTCAATACCATTGTTTCTTTTTTCCCAATGAATTATCATGATTTATGTGTAGTACTTTTCTTGGGGAAACTGCTGTTCACTAGAGACTTGGTTGAGCTCAAAAAAGTACATTTAATTTATAACTGCATGTTTCACTTGAATAAGATTGATGTAGCCCAACTCCACTAAATATGAACTGAGAGAATGAAATCTATTTTCTTCAAAAGTATTAGGAAAACACCAGAGAACATTATACACAGGACTGCAAACCCTTTCATGTTGCGACAGATAACGTTCCCTACCAAAAGAAGGGAAAACACAGAAGTTGTCCTACTGTACTTAGAAATGCATTCTCAAAAGCAGTGTATTACCATGTCAGTTTGGATGGTCAGTTTCGTATGCCGTTTAGGCAGTAACTGCCTTCAGGAAATGTATCTTCTTGCCCCTTGGAAAGAATTGTACTAGAGCTGAGGAAGCAATGAAAAGTTTGTCTTGAGTAACCTATTAATTTTGAGATGTCTTCTCCAAAGTTAACATATGAGAGGTTCTATTTGGAAATAGTTCCTCTAGCTGTGGACTCATAATTTCTTTTAAAATAGGTACTGGTCTCTGGTTAACACAGCTGAGCACAGATCATATTGTGGTTTTCATCTGAAACTGTCTGTGGCAAGCACAATTCCTCTCTGTAGAAAACAGGGAAAGGAAGAAAAGATGGAGGAACATAGCCTTGTCATGCTTTGGTACGAAGAGAGAAATCCATGGGAGAGTGTGCTACAGTATAAAAGCTAATTTTTACATTCCTGTTGATTGGGCATGTTCCTATTAATATTCCTTCATGTTTTGACTCAGCACTGCCTCAGGAGTGTAACTGAAGGTGAAGTAAAGAAGAGAACAACTTGTGTATGTCTTACAGGGTCTTCCCATCACCATACCTTTATCCAGTAACCTACTATTGCATGTGCAATAAACTGTCGTGACAAATACAGATCTTCTGCGACCAAAGTGTCCTCTGTTGTTTTTTGTGAGTAGGGGCATTGCAGATAAATTCCGTGTATTTTCTTAATTCCCTAAGTAAAACTATCAGGCTTTTGTTAGGAAAGAAGCATCTTAGCCTGTGACTGCTGTGAAAATCACCAGATTTTCCTTCCTAGACGTAAATTACCTTCCATTTCAAGAAGATAATTTCTCTATCTCCTAACTAAGTCTCTGCAAAAAATACAGGGTAATGAAATATAACATTTACATGGAAAGTCTTAAACCACACTATATTAAATGGATGTTGCATGTATTTTGAAGTATTTGGGGTGATGCTAATAAATTCCAGCTTCATTTGCCACAGGACATTGATGTAAAAACAAGCATATTGGTTTTGGTTGCAAAGAATTCTATTAAAGATAAATATAAATTTCCATTTGTTTTGGAGTTCGTGAGGCAAAAAATACAATCAGTGAGAGTCATTAACAACCCTGTAAATACACAGTGCAGAACTGGATGGTTGGAAGTTGTGTTCAAATAGATTCAGAAGATGAGAAATTATGACAGTTCAAAATTTCACAGTTGAATTCAGCCAATATATCTTGAAAGAGCCTTTGATTTTGATAAGAAGCACAACATTAGAGAGCTGCTTCAAGCATTTTAGAGGGGATTTTTTAAATGTATGAATTTAAAAACAGATGTGCAATACTTTTTTCAGCTGCTCAGTTCTTGGATAAAATAGTGGCATCAGTGCTGAAGAGTAATTTATATTTAAGGACTACTAAAAAAAATCAAGGGGGGAGGGGGTGTCCTTTACAAGGCTAACCCTTCAGGTGAGTTAATATGAATCCCAATTTGAGGGCCATTTCTCTCCATACTAGAGTAAATAACAAAAATCTGGATTTACTTTGATTCATAGCCTCTGTCTCAGGTATGTCTGCTAGTAAGCTCCCTGCTTAGAGCTCTACCTTCTCTTTGGAGCTGTAAGCTCCTCCTATTCATTATCCACAATTCCAATGCCCCTTCAGGAAGCTGTTACAGGATTGGAGTCTCTGCGTGCTTGGGGGCATGTTAAGTCCCTTAAAAGTCAGGAGCCCAGCCTTTAGATTCAGCATGCTGTATACATATCCATCCTATGTCAGTGCTCAGACCCTGTCCCCCAAAGAGAGCTGTTGCCTGCTGGGCAGGACCGGGATCAGAGGCTGTAAGGTATTCAGCTCAAAGCAGCAGCCTGGAGCCTGGATGGAGTTCTGTGGGTCTAGTCTCTTCTAACCCTTTCAGCTCACAAATGAAAGCATTGCAGTGTCACTTCATGTCAGCAAGAAATCAGGATCTATTTGCATATCTCCCCCCTGCAATGAAACTAAGCTGTCTAAAACATTTTTAGGCTTTTTTTTTTTTTTCTCCCCTGACTATGCAAGTGTTGAATGGCTTCCCAAGTATTTTACATTTATTCAATTAGTCAGATGGATTGTTTTGTTGGTTTGTTTTTCAGTCTGGTATTGTAGCTGGCTGTTTTTCTCACAGCCTGGCTGCTAACATCTTTCACTACAGACTCGTAGTTCTGCTAGTTTAGCCAGGTGCTGGCTGATGTTGCCAACTGAAGCATCTCAGGGATAAAGCTATGCTTTTCAGAAGTGTGCTATTAATTCTGACTTCTGAGAATGTTCCCTTGGAGGCTTTAGCATCACTGCTTTCTCTATGAACTAGTTGGCCTGGATACAAATTCTCTCATTCGTTTGTCAGTGTGATCTGAGAAACAGCATTTTCATTATCCTCCCCTCTCTTATCTGTGTGTAATGACTTGGGTATTGTAGTTTTCCCCAGTCAGTTTACAGAACACGATTGTGGCATAGCTGTGGTGTGATGACTTTTATGGGTTTCCAGCTGTTAGAGTTTTTGAGGTAAATTGTCAGTACAAATTGCTGGTTTTCTGTGTTTGTGCTTAATGGTTTTTCCTTGTGTGTGCAACAGTATATTCTTACCTAAGTATTACTTTTTCAGGCTTTTAACATTTCAAGTATGATATGTAAGTGGACAAATATATTTTTATAATGTAGGAGATCAAAGTCTATTTTAATGAAATAGCTTGGCCTGGGAGTTAATCTCTCCTGCAAATACTGAAACAAATTATGACCTACTTATTTAGAGTAGCTAATGAGCTTTTGGCTTTTCATATTGTATTATCTGCATATCTGTTTATAATATATCCTGAACTTTTCAAACAGTGATTTGATTTTTTTCTGTAAACCAGAAAGTAGTTTTGTCTACTTGACTTCTTTCAAACAAAAATAACTGAAAGGAAAAAACCTGTGCAACCTCAAGCTAATTTGTCTTCTCATGTTCTCTGAAAACCAACATAAGCTGTTAATATATTGAGGCCCATAAGGTCTCTCCTGCTCTGTTAAAACATGCTTTTAATAATGCCTAAAGATTTTTAGCTTTTACATATTTTCACATATTTGTAGCTTTGTAGATTGCTAATACATGGTTGTAGCTTCTAGTACTTTTCCTACCCTTTTCCCCTACATTTAAGCACATTGCAGTGCTTTATAATTCTTCCCTTCCTATGAAATAATTCAGATATGGAAGAGCAGCTTAAGAACACATTATTACTGATGTCACTAACATTTGATTTCCTCACAGGTATTTATTAGTTCATCCCAACTAAGCAGGTTCAACTGAACTTCATATTCTGTAGCAGATTGATTTCTAGGTTGTACCAGCTTAGTCAACATACCTAGATTTTATTTAATCTGATTACAAAAGATAAAGAGCAAACAAAAATGAAAACTCATTAGACATTGTCCTGGTTCTGGCCAGGACAGTGTTAATTTTTTTCAGTAACCAGAAGGGGGTGATGGCTAGGATCTCAAGGTTATTCCATACCACCTCACTGTGTTATGAGAAATCATAACAGCATGAGAAATCTTCTTCTAGGTCATCAAATCCTATTCTTTCAGATTCCATCTGTTTGCTGTATTTTAAAAACTGTTTTAAGAAAGACTAAGCGAGATTTACTATTGTTAGAGAGGCAGATTGGGCTTCTCAATCTCACAGATTTAGGCCTTCAAGCAGTACTTTCTGTACAAGATGCTCTCATCAGAGACCTGAAAGGGGCTGTGCTAGATTCTAAGTGCACAAGATAAATTTAATTTTTACTCTATCATTTTTACATTTAAACTAAAGTAGATCCTGTGGTTCAAGAGGAAAACAGTAAAGAATAGTTTTGCAATTTGTGCGTGTATATACAGAAATAAGTCATCAGTTTTCATGGCAAATTTCTGGAGTCACATATTTTTTCTAAGAACTATTTCCCTTAAATGCAATTTCAGATACTGTTTCTTTATAGAATATCTATTATCTTACTATTGACCAATTTATGTAATCTTTAGCAGTATCAGAGTATAGTGTTTCGTCTATAAATCCACAAATTTGTTGACAAAAGCTCAGGTGTTTAATTTACTTGTGCAGATACTTCAAGTAATTTTGCTTTGTAAGAGTTTTACAAATTACTTGATTCAGAGGGGCAAAGAGTCTTCAAATGATCTGTGATAATGTTGTCTTAGATGTCCAATATATGGACATTTTTCCTGTCTAGGAGTGACTTGAGTGAAGCTGGTTATAATATTATTCCACTTAAAATGTTCTATGAAATTTCAATTGTATAACAATCAATCAGTTAGATGTTAATGGATAACCATCCTGCTTCTTCACATCATGTGTGTATGTGTGTTTTAGTGTTGGAAAGCCAGCAGGCTCTGAAAGGAGTGAACCACAGCAATATCCAGGAAGCAGACTGAGGACTTGGATTATGGCCTGATTATGACAGAATCCTAGTTTGAGACAAATTAGGAGGAATGTCCAAAGTTGAATGTCCTCTGATAGAAGGCAGGTTTCAACCATCCCTCCCCCACCAGGTTTGGGAAAAAAAAAATTTTCCTCCAAGGAAAGTGAAAGGAAAAAACTATTTATTTAACAGACACAATGCACAGTGGGAAAAGAATAATAATGCTAAATAATAAAACCTCTCACTGGGGAGAGAAACCTGATAAGATTTTAGAGGCCTTTCTTTGGACGTAGTCTCTCTCTCTCATCTTTAGAGCCCTGCTCCAGGCCAATGGTGTAGGGTCTCCCAGTGTGTTCTGGTATTGTTGAACAGTCCAGAAGAGAAGAAGCCAAAGTCCCAGGGAGAAAAAAAATATTTAATGCTCCATCTCTGTCCAGATAAACAGAGCCGAAAGCTGGGTGAAAAGCAGGAAAAGGGTGCTTCCTCCATGCTTGCTGCTGCAGAAGCACACAGAGAAGATAGAGTGACCTTGGAGCACAAACAACTTTGAAAAGTTTGTCTGACTTTTTCTTTCTCTCGCACCCAGTTTTAAAGACACAGAAAGGTACAGGAATCATGTCGGGGCATAGAGCGGTGATAGGGGATATGACATCATAAAGTCACCCCAAGACACCTTCCTTTTCTTTTTTTCCTCTCAGCTGTCGAGCTTCATATACATCAAGTACAGACATTGACAGCAGGAAACTGTCGCATTACTTGTTACCCTGTGAATCCACATGTCCTACCATAGTTGAGTAAGTGATAGTGACAGGTAGTAGAGTGGAGGTTGCTACAGGGATGGCTTTTGTAAGAAGCTGCCAGAAGCTTCTCCCCTGTCCAGCAGAAGACTGGGAGACTGTAATTCTGACATTTTCTGGCTCCGGAATTTTCGGAGTTAATTAGGAATTTTAATATAGTTTTCATGTGCTTATAAAAAGGAGAGAGTTATGTTCTAATAATATTCAATTACATGTTTGGGAATGGGAGCAAATTACTTGTAGTAACCAAATATGTATTCCAGCAGAAGAAGGATCCATGCTGGAGCAATTAGTGAAAAATTGCAGCCTGTGGGAAGAGCTCACATTGGAGAAGTTCATGGAGGAACTCCACACTGGGGCAGGGGAAGAGTGTTAGGAGTCCTTATCCCAAGGAAGAAGGAGTGTGTCAGAGACTGAAGATAGTTCATGCCTCAAACATTGATATAAAGTTTTGATAAAGAAGCTACAACTGAAGAAGCCTCTCTGAAGAGTGGGACTTTGAACTGAAAGTCAAACTGTTGATTAGATAAAGGGAAACACATTGTCCAGTCATCTCAGGCTGAGGGAAAGGTTTGCATCCACAAAAGGCCAAAGCCACCAGCTGCAACTATCCCCGGCTGAGTTTGGGGTGGGGGAGAGCACAGCTCACAGAAGCCAGGTTTACACAGACTCCCCCCACCGAGGGGGGAGGAGGAGGTTTTGGGTGCATGGTGTAACCTCTGGTGAGAGGCAATGAACACCCATCCTCCATTACACAAACTGGCCCAGCTGTGGAACCCCCAACCCCACAGGCCACATCCACGGGACTTTCACGTGAGAGGCTTGGCCCCACAGGGCTGCACGTGGTGCAACAGACCCAGAGTCTGCTGTGAGAGACTGACCCCCACCCCAGGGGGACATGCCTGGACATTGCTACCTGGCTCAAGGGTATATAAACACATCAGATTCTGTGCTTTTTGGGGGAGACCTTCACCACCAAGAGACCAGCTGGAGAGGATCAATGAACATCGCTGGGATCCATGGAGTGGTGATATTTTCCTTATTCTGTCCCTGTCATTCTTTCTGTCCCACCCACCTATTTTCTACTTCTTTCTTTCTCTCTCTTTCTCTCATATTTACCATCAAATAAAACCCTTACTATTGTCACTGGCACATGGTCTCATTTGCACCTTAATTCAGGCAGAGGCATTTCTAAAGAACCTTAAAACTGGATCATAACAGACTGGCAGAGACAAATGCAATGAACTGACTGCAACCCCTTGTGCTGTTTGGTGGGAGGAAGTTGAGAAAATCAGGGGTGAAATTGAGCCCCAGAAGTAAGCAGAGGTTGGGGGAAGGTGTTCTTTAAGATTTGTGTTTATTTCTCATTACCCTACTCTGATTTGATTGGCAATAAAACTAATTTTCCTAGTGGAAACCAGAGGTTGTAGTGAATTGGGCCACTGTCAGAAGAGTGTTGTTCAGTCTATTCAGAAATGTCACTTACGGAATTTAAGAAACTTTTGTCCATGACAGTTGAGCAGTGCTTGGGTTCTTTGGCTGTGAATTTGCTGTGTGGTGCTAGGAAAATTACATAAACAAAGTGCCTGCAGCAAGTCACTGATGCCTTCCATATCTCTTCTTATGGAACTTGGGTTCTGGAAAGCATGAATAATTGAACTATTTTAGCATTCGTGCTAGGAACATGACAAGCCTCTTAATGTTGTAGAGAACTTTTAAAAAATTAGGCGGCTCAAATGCATAGTCATGTTCAATGATTTTAGCATAAATTTGTCTGTGCCTACCTCTGATACATTAAATAGCTTTATTAATGATCTCAAGTAATTTTTGTCTCAGATGGGAATTGTGGTGATAAATGATGTGATAGGAAAACCACAGAAAAGCCCACGACAAAATTAATATAATTTGGATAATGTGCAGCTAATAATGCATTGATCCACACAGTGAATGAGAAAATAACCCCCAACACTAACAAGAAAACCCAAAACTCCAGCACTGAATAGCTCCACAGTCAGTGAATACCATCCATCTCAGGAACTGAATTAATTGAGGGCAGTATGTTGGTGACAGTATTCAATTCATGATGTAAAACTTACACCATAAAACATAAAGCACTTTAAGGTAGACTATAATTCTGACATTTTCTGGCTCTCGAATTTTCAGAGTTAATTAGGAATTTTAATACAGTTTTCATATGCTTATAAACAGGAGATAGTTATGTTCTAATTATATTCAATTACATGTTTGGAAATGGGAGCAAATTACTTTTAGTAACCAAACATGTATTCCAGTTCTCAAAAGAGATAATACAATATGTTCTTAACTCAGTGGATCACATCTAATGTTCTGGCAAAATTTTCCGAATAGGTTTATAGTTAGGAAAATAAGATGAGGCATCAAGACATTCTGAGTCATTACTAATGCTTTATGACTCAGTATTCTTAGCTTCAAAACAATGAAACATCCTTTCAAAAGATACAACAAAGCAGCTCCTTTGGATTTTTTGTTTTAAACAATAGCTCACTTAGCAAGCACATTTTCATCTACAATGATATTAATGGGTAGAATTTTGTATAACTAGATGACAAGTCCTTATGTCTGAAAATATTTACTTTGTGTAAAAATATATTAATATATGGGGAATTCATCTGAAGAATGTAATTACATTCACTTACTGCTTGCTTTTCATTCTAAGATATGTTTGTTTTCTAGATTTTTTTTCTAAAGTCTTAATCAGGGAATTGAATTTCTTTAATCAGTTTGTTCTCCATATTATATTATATTGTATTATATTACATTGTATTTTAATTTATAATTATTTAATTTGCTGGTTTTCTGCAGTGCTATACTGTGACGAAAACAAAATTTAGAAAATACTCTTTGCAGACTAACACGATATTTCATCCATTGTCCTGTTCCTGTGTCAAGAACAGACTAGTCTTTAAATTGCAATTTAAATGGAAAATCTATTGCTCTTTTATAATTTAAAGACTGATTTTATTTATGTGAAGGGATATTCCAGAAGTATATACTTAGGATGTCGCTCTGATTCTTGAATGTGTTGCATCATCCAAGAGGGAAAAAGGGACAAAATGGGGATCCGCTAATTGAGAAGTCCTTCAAAATTCTCTGAATGAGGATGGTGAAGAGATAAAAGCCAGAGAGTCCAGTCATGGTCCTCTGCTGGAGCTGGTGGTGCACTCGAACACTGAAAATAAATTGTAATAGAAATTTAACCATGTCCAAGAAAGCTTGATGCTGGCCCAAGTTTGACATACTGCCTGTCAACTCCTATCCCAGGAAACATTATCTATGCCAGTGGATTGGCATATAGCATGTCATGACTACTATAACCTCTGTGGTAGTGTGGGCATTTTGGTGGTGTGGTTTTTTTCCAAGCAGTTTTGAAATACAGGCATAGCCCACAGAAGTGTCTCCATTTCCATCCTTTCAAATGCAAGTAAAACTTCTCAAACAGTTTTCTGATATGGTTAAATGTACTTTTTTTTTTTTCTTGTAACAGCTAAGAAGTCTTTTAATGTGGCATTATTTTAAATTTGCTACATACACTTTGGATAATATAACTTTTATTTTTTCTGAATTTCCTATGCTACGTGAGACACTAATGGTTGTTCCCATATACTAATTAATTTTTCTTTAGATGGCAGGGCATTTTTCAAAAATTATGAGGAATGTTGTAGATATTTTATGTACAAATTAAATATTTGTATTAAGTTTTGGCTTAAAGATTTCTTATTCCTTCTCTTAGTATTTGTAAAGAAATGCTGCTGTCTGTCAATGCATAAAAATTGATGAATTACATTTTTTACTTTTCTAATTTACAGCAGTTCAGGTATAAAGGCAAAATTTCAATGTCTCTTTTTTCCTTCTCTTGAATCTACTTGGAGATTAATCTTGTACCTAAGTAATGCTAAGTTATCAATCAGTCATGCTGCTAAATGTCAAAGGCAAAGGAACACACTGTGCAGTGACTGAACTCTGGTTCTAAAGAAAAAAATTCCATTTCTATAATGAAAAAATGTTTTAATTTTTCAATGATATTTACTTGAAAAATGGTAGACAGTTAAATTCCATGTTGTGTTGTTGAAAAAGCTTATTTAAAAAAAAATGAACAGTTTTCAGTTGTACTCATAGTCTGACAAAGAGGAAAAAGAGGAAAACAGTCTGCTACCTAATGAGAGACGGGCATTAAAATAGGAGACTGCTAAGAGTGATGATTCAAAGAGGCTGTCAGTGAGATAACAGATGAAGAGACAGAAGAGTGTAAGGCCAGAGGATAAAATATTTCAAGGTTTCTTTAGCTGTAACACAATCAAAGATGTTGGAAACTTTCATGCCTCCCTTCCACTCCCTCTCCTCATGGTAGCATGTGTCTGATTAATGCAGCTAATACAGTGTTTAATGTTTAAAATAAATGTTCTCAGGCACTTGTACTTCCTGCTGTCCAGGAGCTAGCAGAAACATTAACTGAATTACACATAGAACTAGGAAGGAAGACTCTGAAAACATAGTGCTTTCTTGGTACCACTGAGAAAATGCTGCTGCTCACATTTCTTTTCTTTCCTCCTATCTACTGTGTTTTGTTAATGCTAAAACCTCTCTGCAAGAGCACTCAAAATAACAGGAAATACTTTCAAGTGTGGAAAGCATAGGTAATTTTATGATCCCTCTGTACCATATACTTCAGAGAGTACATCTTCACACTGATATTTGTTAATTCCAAACTTTTTGAGTGTGTTCAGGATGTTGGGAACAGTTATATGGTGTCCTTTTGAGTCATCAAATTAACTGCTCTAAGTGATAGAAACACAGCCCCACCCTCCTCTCTACCTGCCGCTCTCTTTGATGCTCTCCAAGTTAACAAGCACACACAGACAGACAGGTCCCTCCAGTACCACCATGGACGCTCTGTCTGCCTGGCACACCTGCCCAGATAGTGGCTCCTTACCTGCTTCACAGTCCCTGACTCACCAGCTAGTCCAGTTCAATGCTCGCTAGCAAATTCATCTCTCATGAACTCCATATTCTCAAGTCCCCTGCAGCACATGGACCTCCTGTTAACCTATTACCCTGGCCTAAAACAAAGGGTCCTTTACTTGCTGTGGAGTCCAGCTTAAAATGTGAGTGGAAGTTCTCCAGACACAATCCCACAGAAGTGCACACTCAGCTGGTTTGAGTAAGAGACAAACACTTGTCAGCCCCCAGCAGCTGGCAGCAGGCACATAGGCTGTGCCCCATGGTCCTGCTCCAGCTGCCCATGCAGAAACCCTCACTCACACCAGTGCTCCCGGAAGCAGGATTTGGGAACACACACTCCATTCCAGTCCCTGCAGCTGGAAGTTAAAGATCCCAGCTCATTTCGGTAGCTGTTGCTAAGACCCCACTTGCTGCAGTAGCTGACACCACGGGCCAGGGGTGCCTGTACCCCAGTCTGGCTCCAGTACCTGACACTCAAGTCTGCTCAGGGTCCACCAGCTGTGCATGCAGGGCACACATGCACATGGGATAGAGACTGAGATCATGCAGTGAGAGAACTGAGAAAAGAATTTATGAGATTATTGGATAGACTGGTGATCAGGCGCAGACAAGTGTACTGACTTGTCTCATTCTACGTGAAGCTGGCCCCTTTTATACCCTTTTCTGTCTACTCCCCCTCCCAGATTCCCTTCACTTGCACATTGATTGATCAGTTGGCGTAGTCCCTCTGCCATCCCCACCTGCAGTATCCTCTTTGTCTCCTTACCATTTGCAAAGACTCAGATGCCCTGCAGTTTCTTGGTAGCTCATCAATTAGTGTGAATTTCTGGTAATTCACAGAAATGGTACATTTCTGCTTATTGTCTCCATTAAGGGTAATTATCTGTTTGTCTCTCTCCCTTGTCATCCCAATTTTGCAAGGTCATTACTCAGACAATCATACTGAAGAAAAACAAAACCTCACCTCTGCACCAATTAGGGTGATTGGCTGGGTTTATTCTTATCATGACTTTCCTTATCAATTGTCACTCAGGTTTGCCTCTGTAAATTCTTGTTTATGGCTCCTTTGTCCAGATACCCTTAAAAGAGCAGATACTGTTCTCCCACATACCCTTGCAGATTGTTTATTTATTAGTAAAGTGATCTTACATATAAATTCTCATTTACTGCAAGCTTTTATAGCAATGGGTTAGCAATGTCTAAACAGCTCTTCCTTTGGACCTCAAGATTTGGTTTGTTCAGTGCATCTAGTCAGAATAGACATGAACCTGAAATTCTTTGCAGCCAGTTTGGGTATATATATACATATAATTAATTGGAAATGTTGTCGGTGATATATTGATTATGGGAATACAGGTCAATGGCTTATGTTTTCCTTTTTGCCATGGGGTAAGTCTAGAATTATATTTGTAGAATTACTCCATATTTATGAAATATTTCTGAAATCAGGCTGTGCCTGGTGTCTTTGACCACAGTCACTGAAAACTGTAAACTTTACAAATTTGTGCTTCATTTTCAAAACAAAGAAACTTTATACTTTCATGCCTAAAACAGTAGTTGCATTGTAGGCTACAAGATTCATGGGTGCAAAAGTGCTATGGAAGACTACTCAGCATCCATATTGTAGGCTACAAGACTGAAAGATAACACTGAGTGAGAACATAAAAAGATCTCTTAGCCTGATAATGCTTGATTTAATTCCACCTTTTGAAGAATGTCAGAAAAACTGCCACACTGAAACTGTTGCCTGACAATTTAATCACTGCTATCTAAAGAAACTACAATTTTTTGTGTGCAGTTCAAGAAAGTATTTGAAATTAGAAAAGTGTTTATCTTGCTAAGGTAACGAGAGAGACTTGGATAAGATTAGATCACAAATTTAGTTAAAGAAAACAAAACAAAATACACCCTCAAGAAAGAACACCTCAAAAAACCCAACCAACCAATCAAAAAAAAACCCCAAAACCCAAAGAAACAGACACCAAGAAACAGAGAACCAGAAATTTTATAAAGTTTTAGAGATTGTAGAAGACAGATAATGATGTACTCCCCGTTCCTCAGAAGTCAAAGATAAAATCATCACTTCCTTTATCTAGACTTTTGTCTCCTCTCAACTGAATTTAGCCTGCCTTTTTGTCCTGTTCAAAGAGTAGACAAAACAGGTGGAAAGAACAGACACCTCCCAGCTTTCTGTGAAGTCTTCCTGCTCTGTACACAGTGCATATCTTTGTCCATTCCCATGTTCTGTGTGAACCTGTGGTGCATTTTTCCATCCATCTCTTCTCTTGTTGACGCCTTTGCCTGATGTATGAAAAAGCAGGATATGATGACTGCTCCATAAAACATGAACAGGAATTGCCTGCTTATATCCAAACAGCTCTACATACTTGCTGAGTATGTTCTGTGTTCTCTTTTCTTTCATTGACTCTATTTATGAATAAGGGAAGCAGAATTATTTTCCAGAATAAGATACAAGAGTATTTGGATAGTAATCTAATTTTCTGTATCTAAGTCAAATCTAAGACTAAATTCACTGGCCCCAAGTACCCCACAGCCAGATGTTTCAGACCTTGAATTACAGATTGGAATAGGTAATTTACTTACTGGAGTCCTGGACATAAATTACAGCTGGAGTTACATGATCATCTAATGGACAAAAAAGGAAGTCAGTTTGATTTTCAGTGGGCAAAAATTGTCTTTACAGCTCAAGATTCTTTGGTTTCATGGAAGTCTTCATCTCATGCTGCACTTTGTTCTGTTTTGTTTCCATTTGACTAATTAAGATAATGAAAGAGGCAAGAAATAGAATTTGTGGGATAAATATGATTAAGTAACACATTAATAAAATTCTTTGGTGCTATATCCAAACCACATTTTTCTCAGTGGATTCCTGTTTGTCTAAAGGAAATGAAGCCTAGAGAGATAAGTTTTTTTCAATACACTTCAGTGAATCATTTAATTTTATCAGGCTTTCATACTGCCACTAATAACATCACCTGAAAAAATGCCTTTTCCTTTCAGAAAGCTTGGAAAGGCTTATGGGGATGGTGGCTTCAATGCAATCTACCTGAGTTAAGAAAAACAAAGAAAGAAAAGGAGGTGGTATCTGCTTTAGCTAGTTAAAAACCAACATATTGTGCTAATATTTCAGAAAAATATTCTGTTGAAAGAGCTTTCTCTATTATTTTCTGGCTGTGTACAACAACAGCTAATAGGTTCTGTCTAATGTTTCATTGCTCTGATGTGAGATAAGAGGCAAAAAGCCTATGGGTAAGAATTAGATCTTAAAAGTTTTTTCCTCTTGACTTTAAAAAAGCTTTGGACGTGGTCTCCCACAGCAGTCTGTGTTGGGAGGTAACAGTCTTTGTTCTCTCAGGGAGTAATAGAGAATGAATGAAAGCATGTTTGGACTGTGGTTGGTGACTGGTGCTTTGCTTGGAGGTCAGTAACAACTGGAGCACCTCTGGAGTGTCTCCTTAGAGTTGGCCTGTTTCTTATCTCTATCAGTGACCTGTAGGAGGAAGCAGAAGGTACCCTGGTACATTCCCCAAATCTAAGTCTGACAACAAACAAGGGGCAGCAGTTGACAAGCCTGGTGGCAGGGCTGCTGTACAGAATGTCCTGGGCAGGCTGGAGACACAGGCCAGCAGAGACCTGGTAAAGTTGAGCAAGAACAACACAGGCCCTCATGGTCACTTTTGTCTATGTATATATAGACAGGAAAAGGTGATTAGGAGGACAGAGCCAGGCTCTTTCTTGTGGGCAGGAGGTTAGATTGGAGACCTCCCAAAGTTTACCTGATCAGCCTGGATTATCTTACAATTCTATGAGCTCCAAAAGCACATAGTGACACACTAGGTATTTGGATTTTAGGAAATCAGTATTTTTAGGCAAATTTGTGTGCATGACCTCTTGAACTTAATACATGAATTATAGAATTTCCATTGTCAACAATTGGTTGGAAGTTTATTTCTGTGGGGTTTTTATACAGTGATGAATTTCACCTACATTATCACCTTGCCTTCTCTGTCATGTATATTACACCAAATCTTGATATGTGTGGAAATTTATACCTATACTTTTGCACTGTTTAATTTTCTTTATATGTGTTATTTTTTGTCTGTTGCCCATTGACATCAGTTGGAGAATGATGAAGAATTTTTTTATAAATTTAAATAGGAGCCTATCAGTAGGGGTATTTTAATTAAGTAGGGGTATTTAATGACCAGGTACTTTCATCCTTTATCTTAAAAAAGGCCAACTCTTCTCCTTAATGATGACAAAACCATGATTGATTTCTGACAAGAGAAAAAAAAATTATGCATGACTTTCACTGCAAAGTTTTCCTTTGAACTAGAAACTTCTTTAACATAGATGAGAATTGTTCTATTGAAGCTCTATGATAATAACTCTAATTAGGGTTCATTTGAATTTTTAGTGCCTACAGTTTGAATAAGGATGTAAATGAAAGGAATATTTTTCATATTTTTAAAGGGTACAAGTACGTGTGTGACAAAAAAAGAATATATTTTCTTTATTTAAGGACATTTTTTCTTTCTTTTTTTTAAAAAGTGATTTAGATTAGTTTGAAAGGATTTAAATGTGCTGTTTTAAGAATTTCAAAAATATATTTTTCATAGTAGCCCTGTGAAGCAACATGCCTTCAAAAATTTAAACAAAAGAGTTACACAATACTCAATACTGGTGATGTGGCAATTAAAACTGATAATAGAACTAGAATAGAAAATGTACAGATCTGTTTGTGATTCAAGTAAGTGGGTGCTTTAGTTCACTGTAAAAGAATTCTGTAAGCATGTGGGCATCTTGTTCATTACCTTTCCTTGAAAAAACAAAATGATGTAACTTGGTGATTAATGGTGTGCAATGTGTTTAGTGAAAAAAATCAGGTAATTTAAAAATTAAATTTATAAAGTTTATCAAGCACTGAATTCATCAGCACACCGTGTTGCCAAAGTCTTTTCCTAGTATCCAGAGAGCAAAAAGCCAGAAAACCCAACACCCTTTCCTAAATGTAATGCTTGGAAGCCTTGAAACTTGTTTAGCTTTTACACGATTGGCATAAGCCAGTATATTAGTGAATTGCTACTTTAAAGCCTTGCTCACTCTTGCTCACTCCTTTCTCCCAGTCCTTTTCTTCCTCATGCCCATCCTTCTCTTTACTCTCCTCTCCCTTTCAAGTATGAGTTCACACACAGTCCTGTGTCAGCTCTAGAAATTGTGTAGCTATCTCATGAGATCAGCTGGATGTTCCATCAATTGGTCTGATGGAAACGAATATTCCTTTCTGGTACAGTCAGAGCTTCAGGGGGAGTATGACAGTACTGTTTTAGCATGGCTTACTCCATCCATGGACACTTTTCCTGGAATAATTAAGTAGGAGCAAATGTAATCTTAGAAGCAAGGAGTTTCACCACATCATTATAAGCATGATGCAAAAAATGCAGGGCTGGTTAAAGAAAGAAAAGAGCAATGGAAGAACTATCAAGGTTTTGGGTTTGTTTTGTTTTTTTTTTTCAAGCCAGATACTGTTCTCTGTCAGAAAAACAAATGAAATTCACATACACACACAGGGAAGTGATATTAGATACTCTAGCACAGACTGTAAAATATATTTTACACTGGGTAAGCATCAGATTTAGATCTTAGTATGGATCTCATTAAAGCAGTATAATTCATTTACACAGTCTCATGGTGCAAAAATTGGGCTTTATTTGGGAGGATATTGTCAATTTACATCAAGGTGTGTTTATTAGAGGAATAGAGTTCAGGACTGAGGATGTTAGTTAAGGCTGCTGCAAATCAAGTAACTGTTGTTGACTGCAAAGACACAATTCTGCATCATCTTTGTAAACAACTCCTGTTCCGGCTGAAAAACTCTCTTATGTCAAAATAGGATATTACAAAAACAAAGAAACAAAAAAAAAAATCTGATGATCTGTAACTCTGCCACAAACCAATTTAATTAAATTATAATCCTCTTTATTTTTAATCTAATTCTGTTATGATCTCCCACTTCATTTCTGATGATTTTAAGTAGGCACTTTCGGGTGTTTTTCATTGTCCATTTCCTTTAGTCCTTCCATTTTTTGGTTTTTTTAATACGGAGGATTTTTTTGTTGACTGTTGCATTGCTGGAAAAGTGTCCCAACTCATTTAATTAGTATCCAGTATAATGCTGTAAAATCTAGCTTTCAGTTAGTCATCAGGGTCAAACATTGTCCTCTTGAGCACAAAGAATAAAAATTAAATATTTTAATCTCTTTATTAAAAGATTCTCTTGGTTACAGAAGCAGATTGAAATTTATGCTATCAAAGGTGGTGAGTCTGCCAAATGTGCCTTTGTAACTAATTCTAAAAGTCTGGGGATATTTTCAGCATGTTAGGGAATAAAATGAAAGGTGGAGATATCATACTAGAAAGCTGCATGAGCTGGCATCATTGCAAATGGAAATAATCCTAATTTTCTTCCAGAAAGATCCCTTTGTATATTAAATTTGCTTTCAGTATATTTTTTAAAATGCTGTTGCAAGAATTGTTTGATCTGCTCACATCTGGTCCTTAAAACACGTTCATTAGGTGAATATTTGGTGGTAATTAAAGAAGAAATGTTCACTGTCTGATACCAAAACACATGACTGTCATATTAGGATGTTCCTCCTCTGTATCTATTATTATGCAGGCAAAACATGATTGTAGCATCCAAAAAATCCCCCGAAACCAACCTAACAAACAACCCCAACCAAACATCCAAACCAAAAGCCACAAAAAGCTTAAAGGTGGATCAGGTACTCATTGCAAACTGCAATTTATACAGTTATACAGTTAAATTTCACACCTCTTCCCTTACACAGTATGCTTTTTTCTACAATTTTGTTTCTTCATTCTAATATTGTATACCAGAGATGTCTTCCTTCCTTCTTGTTTTCTTTCTCTCTCTCTGTCTTTCTTTCTTTTTGTTTGGTTTGTTGATTTTCTCCCCAGGCAGGTGGATGGGCATGACAAGTCCAAGTCTTCGTATGTGATACTTGGAAAATAGGATTGTAGTAGAGAATGGAGTGGAGTTTGGTCCACAGTTTCCAACATCTAATAGCTATGGGCATCCAGTTTCTCCAGACATTACTGGCCATCTAATCTTTATTTCTGTGGGAAAACTAATGCAATCATAGGATATGAAATTGTAGGATTTGTAAAATATTCCTGCTTTGAGTATCATTATAATATATGCTGAGTTATCCTAGATAGGGAAAAATTACTGTTGAATAAACCTTTCATTTCTATTTTGTGATAAACACAGCAGTACATTTATTTTCTGAAATGGCTGGGAGGTTGAGAGAGGGTAGTTATAGCTACACCTAAAATAATATTCAGTTAGTAATATATTTTGGCTCCATTGTTACAAATTAGATTTCACAACCAATATAGAGTGTATAAAGAACTGTGAAAAGTAATTTTTATTTTGTGCTTATATATGTTTCTCTTCCTCTTTTTTCCCCAAGGGGTATATTTAGCTTTTCTTATCGTCATCTGTAGATATTATTAAGTCCTTCATAAGAAAGAATGGTAGAAGTGAGATATTATACTGTAACCAATAAATCACGCATCACTGACTTTTTAGTAATTTAGAGGAGGACCATGGCTCAGAAAGAGCTTTTCATATGATATATTTTGTAATGAAAAACAGTTTGTAGAATTTGTTGTAATGAAGTTTTAGAAAAAAAGTTCAATGACATTTAAAATTGTTTGAATACTTTTTTTTTTGTTTCACACACTATTGTGAGATATAGAAACATTCACTGAAAACTTTTAAAATTTTTGAGATTTGTGGCAATGCCTCTTAAAACTATAATATTGTTACAGTGTGTACCCAGATCTGAATGTTTTTTCTGCCATCAGTGGGTACCATATCCTGCAACAGGTCAGTGCAAGAAGAGCATCTCTTGTTGTTTATTTTAGCTAGATATGATTTCATGCTTCTTTTAAGATTAAAAAGTGTAAACTGTAGATACTTTTTTTTGGCTCTGCCCAATTTTCAGAATTTTAAGTCTTGGATCTTGTCAGTGAGGTCAGATACAAAAAAAATAAACTCCTGTGCTGCAGCGGAATCTGGAAACTATTATAGCTTTTGTTCTTTTTCTTCACCTAACCTTTTTGCTCTTTGAACATGTTATCCATTTTATTTTTGTACTACAGAAATATTTACTACCGGAGAAAAATTCTGCCTTCAAATACATGTAGAAAGTCTCATTCACATCAAAGGATGTTCTTCTCTACCTATGTGGTAACCTCCAGGTCCTCATTTTGGAGAAAGAAAATAGTGAAATGTATTTGTTTTCAACAGGGCAAATAGGTGTCCTGAGTATCAAGTTTGAGCAAGCTTTTAAAATATAACAGCAAAAAGATTTTAATGTATTACAATTTTTCAAATCTCAACAGAAAGTTTTGATAAATTTGCATTTAATGGCATAATATATATGATTTAGAGTAAAAAAAAAAAAATTCTTCCTATATCAAAATAGAGTTAGTCTGAACCACAAATTCCACCTGCAGCTATCTGAGACCTTATCCATGCTTTGAAAATCACTACTCACAGTATCAGGTATTCCTTTATCTGCAGTATTAATGGTGGCTCACATTTTCTTCTCTCGGTGACTGCAATGCAAAGTAATATATACTGCACAATATTCAGTAATGTATGCAAACTACAGGAAGTTATTCTATGAAATGGAATTATATTGATGGGGAGACAGCTGGTAGAAACAAAGAGGCATAAGTAAGCAGAAGAGAAAATTATGAGTATAAAGAATTTCTCAATGAGCTTCTGTTATTTCATCATCCCACTTAGACTGAATTGATTAACAACAGTAAGTACACCAACACTGCTTTTAGCCTTCTGTTACCACAAGCTCTGTTGACACACATAAATAAAACAAGGTTTCATTCTCTAGCCTTAAGGCCAAACTATATTACTTATCCTTGGATTTTCTCTTGGCTATTTGATATGACAGCTGCCTTAAGATGTATGAATATAATTTTTGTTTATATTCTTTTCTTTTTTCAGAATGCCTAAAATAGGGTGAAAATGGAATCGCAGGCTACTTTCATACCAAGAAATGGACAGTATATATTGAAATCTCCCATGTGTGGCAATTGAGCAAATGTAGTTCAGAGCAAGTGATGTAGAAGTCTGGAAATTCAAGAGTAAATCTGAGTTTTATTGAGAAGACTAGTTTAAACTACATTGAAAGTTGCAGGTATTTGTGTAGTCTCTTGTATATTATGGCTCACTTGATGACTCCAATGACATAGATTGAGGTCTGAGCTTGTGAAAGTACCATTTCTACTTCCTGAGCCCATCCGATCCTTGGAGAGCTTTTGTTGGTTTTCTTGTTATTAAGCTTCATCTCAGAGAATAAAAGTTCTATTTAAATAGAGGTCATGAGAAACAAAACAACCAAAAAGCTATTATGGATTTTTAATGATGCTTATAAGCCCTCTGTGAAACTGCATGAACTTGGTACTTATGCACATCCTTATTTACAACAGTTCCATACCCACAGAAACAATTCTTATGTGTATGGATTTTTCTGCAACAAGTTTATTCAATCAGGTCTGAGTCACGGAATTTAAAGCATGCAATATCTTTTTTTCTACTGGTCTGAATGAAAATGAACAGAGATATTACTTTTAAAAATACTGTGTCCTCTGTACTTGTTAAAAAACAAAGTATAATTTATTATTCTTTTACATTGTCATTTTATCTCAGTTGTAGATACATGCTTTTTAAAAATTATTTCTATCCCTACACCTTTTTTTTTCATGGGGTTTCCCATTCTCGCAATGCTTTAAAATTAAGGTAAAAATAAATTTAGTAGAAAATATTAGGAAAAGCACTAAAATATCGGACTGAGCTATATAAAATTATTCTGCCAAAAAGAAGGTGACTCTCTGAAGAAGAGGATAGCAATTCTTTTTCTATATTAGTGTCAAGAATTCTTCTCTAATCTAATCCTACCTAATCTTATTATCTTGAAATGTTTTACTCTGAAGATTTCCCCATCAATGTGTTTATGTATCCTTCCTAACAGTCTTCTACAACATTAGAAATGCGTAAGGCTTCCAAAATCAAAAGAGTTTTAGGAAAATTATAATTCAGAAAATGAAATATGATGCATATACAAATGTAAAAGGATAGAGGCTATGCAAAAATGAAGCTTCATTTTTAAAGGGAAGGAATGATAACCACCCAAAAGGAGATAAAAATGCATTTACAGTTCCGATCCCTTCTGCAAATCCTTGATTTTACCCTCATCTAAATATGAAGGATGAAAATACAGAATAGCTTCATGGTTAAATCACAGTAGACTGTTCACTGATCAATATTAGTGTTGAAATTAATATTTTTGTTATTAAGCTAATTTAATCAAAACTTAATGTGCAATAGAACTTAGTGTCTGAATAGTATTTTTCTACCAGTTCTTTGTCTATATCAGAATCATTGCAGGAGAAAGGACTCCATATCTCAGAGCTCTAAAAGCAGGAAGATAATTACTCATTTCTGAGAATGAAGGTTTTTTCATCAAAGAAAATACAATGATCTTTTTCTCTTTTCGAGTCCTTTCTTTGTTTATTTCCAGTTTTTCCTCTGGATATATTTTGGACATTTTGGACAGGGTTGCTTGACGTAAAAAACAAAGTAACTTGTGTGAGCATAATTAGCCCATGTGCACTGAAGTAATGAGCTTATTACTTTTGAGACATCCATAGATTTTATCTGCATTATGTACAGAGCCAATTGTAAATAACCTTTGGTCTATGACAGTAAATAAAGTTATTAATTAAGAAGACAAGTGCTTCACTGTGGTTATTTTGAAAATCTGTTTCCAGTGTTTTGCAGTATGCTTCCCTCTTCTTGTATCATCTCCCCCACATTACAAGAGTTCATTAAAAACCAGACCAAACAAAACCAAAAGGAAACAAAACAAAACAACAAAACCCCCCAAACAAAACCTAACCAAACCACACCAAACCAAAAAAAACCCAACCCAAAACAAAACAGAAAGCAAAAGCAAAACCAAACCCAAACACCAAACCAGACCTATCTATTTTAGTCAGCTAACCAGTGTATAAACAGTAAAAAGGTGCATAGTTGAAGCCTGAGCTACAAACTCTGTTTTTCTGAGCATTTGCAAACTGTGTACTAGTTTGAAAGCAAACCAGTGAGAGACCCAAAATCAAAATTGTGAGAACTACAATTTAATAGGAAAATTAAAAATAAAAGCAGTAGTAGAGAAACACTGACAGAGTCAGGGTACAACCTGACTCCCTGCCCGGCAGGGTGGTGGTAGCAGCCCAATTAAATGGAGGCTGCAGTTCTCTTGAGGTGATAGATGTGGTTCTGTTGAAACAGTGATCCTGTAGAAGGGTCTGGTCTTCCTCTGAAGGTCCCGTGGTGGTTTTGTAGCTCTTGTCCTCTGGGAATCCAGTAGGTGAGGCTGGCTGTGGTGTTCCAAACCTCAGATTATATCCAGGTAGGAATGCTTGGTTCCTCCCCCTGGGCAGAGCATCTCACAACAGGAGGATGTAATTTTATGAGCCATGCAGTGAGGCTGGATGGCCCATGAGCAGAAGATATCCCTCCAGAGGGAGTTATCAGGGATGTGTCATGGAAGAGGTAAAGAACATTGCCCCACCTGGTTTCAACAGATGGTGCTAGAATACATGCTTTTGGTTACATTTTACATTGTAACCTAAGACACTGTGCAGGCCCAGTAGTGTTTTGGAGAGAAGTGTGCACTCCCACTGTTTTAAAGTCATGTAGATGTATCTGGTTTACTTGTTCTCATAAGAGCCTGTGAAAATCCTGTTATATTGATATTTGTTTCACAGAGTGACCTCTTGAAAGGTTTAAACTGGCTTTACTTCTGTACTGAGATCAGTTCTGTGATATAAGTCCATTAGTCTTTTTTTCATATATGTGTTGCACATCTTTTTTACTTTTGATAGGAAAATTTAGCCATAGAAGAAACAATGTTTCCTCTCCTCAGGAACATGGTAGGAACACTTTATCTGTCAAATTATATTTTCATATGGATTCTTCTTTTCTGAACAGCTTGACATGAGAAGATTAGGCTATGAAATCTCCTTTATCTCTCATCTCTGAGAAATGTCATTGCTTGTACATGTCAGAAATATTTCCAATACTGCAGTTATTTGTATTTGCCAAGCCTAATGTAAAAAATATGACAAAAATCCAGAAATTACATCTATTTGTTAGCAACCTTTTTCTGTTGTTGTGACTTACATATTTTATGTATACATACATATATATCTCTATATGTAATCAGCCACAATAATGCTAAGCTTAAAAGAGACCAACAACTCCAATATGTCACGAAGTATAAAGTGATGCAAACCAATAGTAGTAGAATATACCAACAAAACTAGAATAGACCGAGGAAAGGACTGATACAGTTTCCTCACATATGCTCCACCAACACACCTTAACAAAACCAGAACAGAATCTGTCATGTTTTTTTTTTTTTTTTCCTGATGGAATCTCTGTATTCTAATTATTCTTCAAAGTGTTAAATCCTGGCTTCTCTTTCACATTTCAGTTACTTGAAACTGTACTTTTTCACCCTGAAATCCTAGTATATTTTTTTCTATTTCACATCCTACCCTATCTCATTCTACCATCACAGATCATTACCAGTGATCAATACCCTCTCCCAAGGTATATCTTTTCCCTCCTAAGGCATTCATCACTCTGCTTTAATCTTCTCCATCTGGTGGGGTTTCCAGCCACACATCTTTTCAATAGGTCTATGGAGAGCACTGACATTTCTCATTTCCTGCATCTACTTTACTCGGAGCAGCTCCATGCAGGCAGAACATGGGTAACGAGTGGGACAACGCCACGCTGATGTGTTGTGATGCGCCACTGAGCAAGCTGTTATCATCTTGTCCTTTCCTTTTCGTTTCAGCTGGCCCAAGCAGAGCAACATCCATCAAGGCTAGAGACAAAAGATAAAGCATCATCTAAAATATCTGTCATTGGACCTGGCCTGCTCAGGGAATAGATAATGTGGGAGTGCTTTGCTGGTGTTCTCTCTCTAGATGTTACAGTGCACACCACATAACAAGGCTGTGCTGTAAACATCTGTGTAATAACACATTGTGTATAATGAACCAATCTCAGCTATGCATTAAGTTTAAAATACTTTAAGACATCTCAATTGCAATGTCCTTTCTTAACTGCATTCTCCTCTTGACATAGACTTTTGACATCTTAAAATGGTTTGTGAAATATTCAAAGCATATCAGATGTACAGAGAACTCTTTTAACAAGTTGATCCCTCCAAGGATTTCCAGATTTCTCAAAACTGCAGTAGAAAGTAGATATAAGGCATTGTCAGTACCCACTGAAAAATTTGTATATTAGTGTTTTTGAAACCCCACTGTACACTTTCTTAAACACATTTCTTCTATACAACACTGCTTTATTCACCTAATTGTGTTTCAAGATGTAACCTCTGCAAAGTCGAAAGGCTCTCATCAGGCATTCACTAGCCAGTACATGTTACCTTAACATACACATACATACATCACTGTTTCTTTTCACCTACAAAATTATAGTAATTAGTAGTTACTCTTAATTAAAAATAATTCTAAACAGGCAAAAAGAAGAGTGAGGAAACACCTTTTAGCCTTTTATTTCTTAAAGTCACTGTTCCTGTGAATCTTGTGTTACTGTGTTTACTGTTAGTCTTGTCACCATTTATTTTGATTAAGATGTGTTATGCAGCCTTTTTAAATGAGAAGAAATAAATCTTCCTGTCTTCATCTCTTTCTACCCCACTGTGAAGGGAATGGTGTTGTAAGTTTCATTATATGGAGAGAGAAGCTGATCTTTAACAGAGTAGACACTCTCTGCAGAGCAGCACTTTACAGCTTTTGCTCTATTTTACTCCTCCTTCGGTAAATCTAATTTTAGATGTGAAACTTCAGAACAAGAAATAATTGTATGGTGAAATGCAGAGTTTATAAATGCACAGTATTTGTGACAAAAAATAATCAGATTTTTGTATGTAATTTTTTTTCCCCTACTGGTCAAATAAAAGAGACAACAAACAACATGAGTTGAAAAGTAAGAGAAGTATTGAGTGAAAGCAGAAATAGTTGATGCTGTTCATTAAGCTGCATTATTTCAGGTTTACTTTTCATTTTCTTTTCTCTTTTTATTTTTTCCTTATTTTCCTTTTCATTTTCCTTTTTATCATTCTATTTTTTCCACTTTAAAACGTTGCAATAAACTGATACATTTCAAATATGTTTGTCTACTAGGGAAGTTCTTTTTTTGCTAGACTATGATTTATATAGTTATAGTCAGCTTGAAGTGCACCTTAAATAAAAACAGTAGTCTTTCAGAGATGACACTTAGGAAATGGATGGTCCTACAGCATTGTGCACTTATATTCTTTACACATGGAAGACTCAAAAGAAAAAAATTGGGAAATAGCTTGAGGAAACAATCCAGAGGATGATACATACAGACAGAAAGCTAACATGTGAAAATGAGAGTTCGTAGCTATCAGTGATGTGTGCAGCATGCCATAAATCACAGATATTTATGTAACCATTTTGCCCAGAGCACCTCTTACAACATTGAGCACCACTCAGTATCTTATAGCAAGCTTAGAAACTTTAGTATAGGGGTGGCTGAACTAAACACATTATCTACTTCTGTTCAGCTCAGTTGTTCATGTAGTCCTTGCAGTAATCCTAAAAAGATCCAAATACTGCCATGGGCAGATGGTGCGTGTGCATCATGAGCTTGAAAGTAACACCTTTTGTGTTAGACTAATATGATTACACTGACACTGTAAAATTACTCCAAGAAACCATGTGGAAGTAATCATCAGGCAAAAGATTTAATATTATTTCCAGATTCTGAAGACATACCATCAAAACCCGAATGAGCTAGATGTCACAAAGTTTTTTTATGAGCATCTTGATGATACTACTCTAAAAGTGAATACTTTCTTTGACCAGGAAACAGAAACGGTTTGTGAGATGATTGAGGACACAATTTTTTTCTTTCTGTGGCTATTGATATTTGTGTTTTCCCTTGTAAAAAATGTGCTTGTATTTTCTGAGTAAAGGTAACTAGTATATAGATACTGGTTTTTTACACCTCACTCAAAATTCCAAAGGTCTTTCAAACAACACATTTCTTCTAGCTGAGCAATATGAAGATTTTAAAAAACATGACAGTCATCTAGATCCCAGTAAAAATGATTTGATGTGCTTTTGTTCAGATTTTCTTCATTTTTCATCTATAGAAAAAAAAATTAATTCAGAACATTTTTCAGAATCTTTTACTGATGGAACTAAAAAGCATGTGGCCTTGTGTAGTACTGTGATTTCTAGTGTTATAACTGGGCCACCATATTTAATATACTTAATATTTACAGATGTCAACAAATCTCAGTTTTTACCAGTGTCCAGGTATGTCTGTGGGTATGTGTTTGCCACAGTTTCTGAGCTAAAGATTCAATTTTCATTTCCCTTCCTCTCTCCATTTCTTTATTTTGGTCTCAGTTTTGGTTTAAGATGTGGTCTGGGTAGTGAAAATACTTTCCTTGAACTGTGTTCTGGAATAAATTGCCTTACAGATATGTTCAGTATCTTCTTTTTCACTCACCTGAGAAAATAGGAAATAGTTTAACTGGCCTACTTTTAGTAAATCCACTTTTAATATCCTGATATTTTTCACTACATACCATGTGATGATGTTTTCATAAAAGGATAAACATCATTGTCTGCTAGACATTCAGATGAGCTAATACAGCTTGATGATATTATTGTTTCTTAACTACTGATCTTGTAAATGTTTTCAGTTTCATCATAGCTATGACTGTAATATGTATCAATACCACATTTTTTAGTATTCTTTTTTTGTCCCTTAGAGCTCTCTTTTTAGTTTTCCTAATAAAAGACATTCTCACAGTGTGACTGATACTGTAGAATGCAGGATAGCAAATTTTAAAAGCATTATAAAATGCAAAGTGAAATAAAACCCCAAATGGTCAAAACCCAACAGGTGAATTTAGGTTATGCTTGAAGTTGTACCAATGGCACTCTCAAATATGGTGATGATATCAGAAATTGGTATGGACAAATTTGTGTCACAGCTAATAAAAAGAACTTGTTTGAATTTCTAAGTGTACTTATGATATTACATGTAGAGGTTTTTTTGGGGGGAGTTGTGTGGGTTTTTGGTTTGGGGGGGTTGTTTGTTTGGTTTTGCTTTTTGTTAATTTGTTTGTTTGTATTTTTTTTCTTTAAATAAAACAACCATAGTTATTTTTTCCTCTGTTTGCAATGTGCCTGGATGGTATGAAAACAGATAAATTTCTTTATGACAGCCTGTAGCACAGTCATGTCAGGCAGTGTTGTTTTGTTCTTCAGTCTATGAGTATGATCTAACATTGAATTTTGATCTAATTTTGAAATAGATCCTGCTTTCAGTAGAGAGTTAGACCAGATGACCTCTAGAAGCAGCTTTCAACCTAGAGTATTTTGTAATTCTATCACACTTATTTAGGGGTGTGCTATTCTTCCTCTTCTTCCTCCTCTTTCTCCTCTTCCTTTTCTTACTCCTCTTCCTCCTTCTTGTCATGTTTTTTGTACAATCTCAGTCTCTAAAATAAGGTAAGTGCATCTTGCTATCTTTGTTTTCCAAAGAAATTGAGACCTTAGAGACTTAGCTGTTACTCATTTTAGAAAGCCCCCAAGATTAGTCATTATGGTTTGGTGAATATAATGTTGTAGTAAATTTACAGTTTAACTTGCCACTTTTAGAGCAGAAGTACAGTAGCTTGCATAATTTAGCTTAAATAATAAGCCATAATTCGAACCATCCAGGTTGGAAGGAACCTTCGAATTCTTATTAATACCTTTGGATCAAAATTGAGTTCACACATTCAGTTCAAGTAATTCTGCCCTATGATTTCTACTTCTTAAGCAAATAAGCTTTTAGGCATTTTATGTCTGAGTTTGCTTGTGTAACATGAAGATAATGCAATTCCAGGCTCATAGTGTTATGGACCTGTTGGTATTATTTTTTAAAAAGTCTTTTTTTTTAGGTCATCCTTAAGATTACACAAGGGGAAAGTAATAATTTATGTTCAATACCTGATTAGAATGTTATATATTTTGTAAAACAAAATATGAAAATGATTATAGGAAGAAAACCTAAGTATTTACTATGTCAAAGGAGTCTACAAAATACTTCAAAATTCAAAATTTTGAAGGGACTTTCTTTCAAAAGTGCCATATTGAGAGTGGGATTGAAGATGCACAGGAGATATGAGTTATGGTACACAAGACGTTCTAAAAACGGGATCTGGAGGTCATGAAAATTTAGTCTGATAGTACTAAAGTCCACAAGGTTACATGAGGTAATAAGAACTTAGAATTATTAAGTTATAGCAACAGACTCTAGGAGTGAAACAAACCTAAATCTACAGCAGAACTGTCCATAGGCTGATGGAGAAGATAAGCTGGTTAGTATATTTAGTCAGCTGTGATTCTTTCTTTTTGGTATTCTTATCTGCAAGCAACTGGGAAAGGTCACCTAATTCTTTATTAATTCACTTGAACAGAATTCTGGTCCCGATGCACTCAGAACACTTCTTTTCACACTATCATCCTTTCATTTGTAACTATTCTTTTAGAAAAAAAACCATAGATATGTATTCATAATAAAAATTCTTCGTATGTTTCTAGATTAAAATTTCCTTTCTCTTTACCTTCCCCCCACCTCTTTAAGCTTTGATACATCCTGTTATCTATAAACCCTAAAAAATGTATTTGCTAATATGTAGATATAATTATATAAGGGAAACTTAGAGAAAGAAACTCCTAGTTCAAATAATGGGATGATTTTTTTGTTCAGTGCTGCCTTCCTGTGCTCCATATTACTTCATTTTCCTTCCTTTTGTACTTATGTTTTAGCTACTATTCTACTCCTATGTTATTTATTTTCTCTTCTATATTTTATGTGTCACCACTGCTTAAAGTGTATCTACCTAAATGTGTTAGTTCAGATCAGAGTTGTGTATGGGGAGTAGATATCCTGGTAATTCCACTTAACTCTCTTTGGTAGCTTAGAGTAGTCATGAAGAGTGAAAGGCAGATCTTTTCAAGATGAAACTGAACAGAAAAATTTATTGCAGAATCTGATAGATAATTAATTCATGGGATCAGACTAAAGATACTCTAGTCTCTGAATATATACATGTTGTGCACAAAGTATCATCAGTACCATACACTTTATTCCACAAACCTGCTCCAATTTGGCCACACTTTTATGGAAGCAGCCTTAGCCGCTTGAGAACTAGTGGTATTCAATGGAAAATAGCTCTCCCACCCCCTCACAAGTTTAATTAACTTATGCCAATTAAACCATGACTATGAGGATGGAGGAAAACTGAGGATTTGAAGAGGTGTGATAAGAAGACTGCCCTGGTTTCTGCCTGAGTAGATATTTCCTTTTAAGGTTCTTATTTATATTCTAGTTTCCTTATTATTTCCCAATCCTGCCTCCTCAAGAAGAGAAAGATTATTTGTTGCTTCTTTCATCCAAATACAGTACACATATGAGGCACACTTGTTTTTCTTTAGCTTCTTTATTGGCTTTCTCAGGTGCTGTTATGGTTGGTCCTGTTTCAGCCATCAGTCATCCCAAGTGTCTATAGAATAAAACTGCTGCTGGTGACATATGTATGTATGAGCTTTTAGAAAAACTCTCCATGGGAAAATCCAAGCATCTCTATGGAAAAAAAAAATGGCTAAGTGGGCAGGTGTAAGGTGATAGAAGTCTTGAATAATGGTGACTGGTAGAAAAACGTAAAGACCTTCTATTTATTTCATAAAAAACCAGAATGGTTGTGTGTCATATTTTAAAGAAATTATTAATTTGCCTATTCCATTAGGAATTGAGGGCATAAATTAAAAGTTTCCTGCTTTCTGTCCACTAAGAGAAGGAGGTGTTTTTTTCATTTCCATTCCAGCTCTGAGTGCAAAACTGATGTGTGTGTCTTCATTTCTCATAGAACAAATATAAATTTATGGGCAATTGAATCAAATTTCTAAAGTGGTTTCACTTTGTCTGTAGAGTTCAAATATTAGTATGAATTGATTTTTATATTTACTGTAGTAACCATCCAGCAGTGAATTTTTTGCTGCTAATACTTATTTGTAATTCTTGCTTGCATAGTGTATCCATTTATCAAACAATAATACTGTAGTTTTCCTTCTTCTGTTTACCATGCAATTCATGCTTCTCAGGTTATCAGGTCTTTTTCTAGAAATTTATTCCTCTTCATCTAATTTCTTTCTTATTGTGTGACTGAGAACCTTTTTTCTGTAAGCCCAATTAAATACAAAAAAATGCCCATCTGTAAGGTTATGGGAACAAATAGCAAAGTGAATGGGAGAAATGGTATTGGTTAGTCAGATGGCTCAGGAATATGCAGACAGCATCACCATGAAGAGCCTGACTCCAGTGCTTTCCTGATAAACCTATGCTCCAGCCTAGGGAAGCTTTAGGATACAAACAGCAGTCGGTGATTAAAAATTTTCCTTAGTGTGATGGAATGGTCAGCACATAAAACTAGATATTTTTGTCATTTAACTTCTTTGAATGAACAACCCTAAGGGATCAAAATCAGCCTGTCTAATGTCTGGATGGGGACAGCTTGTTTTGACTGAGGTTGCAGTTCCAGTCAAAATTATGATTTTTCTTAATTCAAAATATTTTTGAGGGCATTTGCTCTATTTGAACTATGAATAAATCTGTTACAATAGAGTAACATCCCAATGCATTCAAAGACTCTGGAGGAATTATTGTAGAAACTGAGTTGAAGACCTCTGAATCATAAAACATAAGGTTTTTCTAGTGCAAATATCATTTAGGTCAGGGTAGCATGTCTGCTAGTACCATTGTGAGCAGAGGCTATCTGCTAGGGGGAGATGACAAAGCTACATGTTGTTTTGTGTAGTGCACAGTTGCCCTTAAGCATATGGTCTTCTGCCAGTGTTTGAAGAAGCTCTACTGGACAGATAATTAGAAACTTTGTGATAAAGTCTCTGCTCTTCAGGCAAAATAATCATAAGAGCAGTGAATTAACACAAGCAGCAGAACATCAAGAAATATTTAATCTTCTAAAACAATCTACTCTGCTTTAAAGTGAGTGTTAACAGTGAAGTAATATATTCTTTTCCAAGGAAGACTGTAATACCACCATTTGCCGTGCCACAGAGAGAGAGAAATGTGCATCTCTCCTTTGAAAAAAAGTGGTTCTCCACTTACTGGGATAATAATGCTTGCGGAAGTTGGAATCAGCAGTGCCAAGCAGCAACAGATGTTCCAAGTTTGTTCATGATGCATGATTTGTAAAATATTTGCTTTTGTTTATGGGATTGACTTCAGAGTCTTAAATCTTAGGCACATATGTTTCTTTCTCCTTAATAGAAAAGGCGAATAAGAGACAGTAAATGCACAATTGCTTAATGAGTGCTAATGAGTAAATGAGTGTTCCTCTCATCAATATAGTAATCTTGCTCTAAAGCTCTGTGTGCACCACTGATAACTGAGGTTACTGTTGCTTTCCAGTGAAAAGTGTCTTCAGTTTCTTACTGTGTCATAAGAAGGAAGGAAATATTGCCAATATTTTGTCTAATAATATGAATTACCTACTCTTCACTGAAGAACAGAAATAAGGAATTTGTGAAATGTTTGCCTTTCTGCAGATTAACTTCTTGCAATTGTATGCAAATGGCATGCAAAATATACCACTTGTAATAAGCTGACCACCACTGCCTCTCTGGCTGCAGTTTACACCACCCTTTTAGCTGAGCATGTTCTAATTGAAATGAAAAATCCATCTGCACATTTTGGTTACATCTGAGCTTGAATATAAAGAACTTGGGTGTTTCTGTGCCATTTGTAAAGTTGCTCCCTCATACTCCTTGAAAGCAAAGAGGAGGGAAATCAACTTGTCTTAAAAAGCGTGGCTGGAAAAAGTAAAATTTTAAAAAATGGATATGGGAGTAGATACTGTGAGAGAAAACTTAATGGAATAATATGGAAGTGAACAGAGAATGATAAGGAAGTGAGAATATGTCCTTGTTGTTTTTCATAGGCATCTCCTCACCCAGTAAGAGTTAACTGCTGAGCAATAGGGAGGACAGTAACAGTCTGTGACTAGGGCTATGATAATAAATGCAAAGGAAAACACTTAAGAAAGATGTCAAGTGTTTACTATGCCTTGAATAAGTAAGCCCTGGTTTTAAATAGCTGTTTGTTAAGAGATTTTTTCCCATTTTATGACTCAAGCAAATTGGTATTCCTGCTGACAGAGAGATGAGAAATACTGAATTTAATTACATGGTTTAAGGAATAGGTCTTGTCTCTTTCATATTGGAGTGTTTTAAGGGCTGGATGTGATATGTTGCCTCAATTCCTATATAGAAAATGTAAAAAACCTGAAACATAGAAAAAACTAGAACAAGGATTATAATTTGGATTCACACAGAACACTATTTTCAAAAATTAATTTTACAGTGTGAATATTTAGGAAATTACTGGGTGTAAAATGGACTCATATGCCATTTCTTCTCCTGTTATATTAAATTAAACAGTTCAATATAATTTGTCTTTATAAATTCCAAAATGAGCACTGATATCTCTATATTGGAATATTTTAGATTGTTTCCTTCTAGGATGCAAGTTTCTCCTTAAATTTCATTAAACACTCTCTGATTTCAGAGATTCCTAGTATGGTACCTCTTACAGTGCATTTTCCTGAGTGTTTGCATGTGTAATTTGATTAAAAAATGGGATATTTAAACCACAGTTTAAAATGTAAACATTCAATTCCCTGTACGCAAAGCTTGTGCAACTGCAAAGAAAAAATGTAGCAAGGCCTATAGATATAGTGGTCACCTCAGTCCCTGGAAGGTGATGGAGCAATTTCCAGGCACATGAAGGTCAAGGTCATCAGGAGTATCATCATGGATTCACCACTGCGATGTCATGATGGCCTGACTTGGTACACCTCTGTGACAAAGTGACTGTCTTGGTAGTAGAAGGAGAGCAGTGGGTATTGTCTGCCTAGACTTTGGGAAAGTTTTCCATACTGTCCCCCACAAAAGCCTCACAGAGAAGCTGATAGGTATGAGCTGGATGATCAGGCTGTGATGGTGCATTGGAAACTTGACAGCAGGGCTCTGAGTGGTGGGGATCACTGGAACAAAGTCTAGTTGGGAGCCAGCAATGCACCCCGGGAGCCAATATTGGATCAAACACTATTAAATTCTCCATTAATGACATGGATGACAGGGAGGAGTGCACCCTCTGCACAACCTGGACTTCTGCTTTAAGTTCTGGGCTCCCCAGTATAAGAGACACATGTATAGAGTTACAGAAGGAAGTTTGGCAAATAAGGTGATTTTCTTACACAAGCAATCTTTTAAAGGAAAAGAGCTGGTGTTTCAGGGAATGAAGATCAGTCTCAGGCCAGGGGGTTTCATGAAACACTAAGAGAAGGGGCTGGACAGAGCAGGAGGAAGAGACAGATTTATTAGATGAGAATAAGCTGAATTCTTAAGAAACCACTCAACTACCAAAAATCAGTAACAGAAAATGAACCATTAAGAATTAGAAATACAAAATGAACTAAGCACACATAATGGGCCTCTGGGAAGTAATTGCTCAGGGGGTGCAGATACTCTCCATTGTCAATGAGTGGCCCATGGGGGAAGAGGCTGCCAGCACCTCTGGTGCTCAAAGATTCAACTTCACTGTCCTCTGGTCCCCCGTTCTCAGACACTGAATATTGTGTCTTCTTGAAGGTTGGCCTCAAGTCCTGCCTTTGTAAATCTTTGTCTTCCATCCTACTCTGTTGCTGCACTGTGGGTGTTCAAGGGGTGAGTAAGAGCTCCTGGTGAGCAGCTTTGAGCGAGAAGCAATCAGCAGCACTGCCAAACTGCACAGGTGGCACCAGGCTGAACCCATCACATTTATAAAGAGCTGCACTTGGCAGGAGCAGGTGCTCTGCTGGCGGGGACTCCGTGTCAAATTTAATTTACTGGATGATCTGGCTTGGCAAACATTCAGCATAGATGCTTGCTCCTGCCTAATGTTAAGTAGCTGAGTAAATGCAATAGAAGATCTCCACAAGTGTTAAATAGCTGCTGAAAAATACAAAGTCGAGAAATGTACAAGTGCACAAGAAGTATTTTTACTTGTTTTACTGCTAATATGCCTAATTTGTACATTATCTCAAAGCAATATTGCTTCCAGATTATCCAGGAGCTTGAAAATTTCTCAAAGGTCTTTGTATATATTCCCTAAGTGGGAGGAAGTGAATTTTGGTTGTGTGGTGTCAAAGCCTCTGCTCTGAATAAGACAGAAGGGGTGAGCACCCACCACAGGAGGCTCTGGGTTTTGAGCCAGAAAAGGGAGAATGTTGATAAGAAGCGGATCCTTCAGAGGCAGGATGTTGCTTCTTATCATTCCAATTGTCCTCTTTTACAAAAATCAGTTGTAAAGCTGCCCACCCAGCCCCTGCCCCAGAAAGGTCACATTCACACAGGACAGGATGTTCACATTCACACCTGAGGGTACTCGTAACTGAGGGTATTCATCCTTTCTGATGGGGCATAACTGGCTCAACTATGCTGGCATGAGAGGCAGCTGTCATGTCTTAGGAGAGGCCATAAACCATCAAAGACCCCCAAAGTCAGAGTCTGTCTTATTTTTTGTATTTGTAAATATATTGTCCCTGATAGACTGATTCCTGAGGCCTTCCACCAGAGATCTGCACATGATCCACAGTGTTGCAACAGATACAGAGTCTTTTGCAAAAGTGAAAGTGTAAAAAACCCGCTCCAGGGAAGATATTTGGGTGCTCCCACACATACCTGTATATGTGAATGTATATTAACCCATTGAATTACATGTTTCGGTGGCTTTCCCTCACCCATGACAGATCATGACTGTCACCATCACTTCGACCAACACCTCGTTGCTGGATCCAAAGGTGGTGATATCTTTCTATTCTTATCCTTTCTTTCTCTTCCTTTCTTTTCCTTATGCATTTTCTAAAGTGTTCTTTTTAGTCTTTCATATTGTTCTATCACCATAGATAATAACCAAAACAGCCACATACTTCCTTCAATTGCAACCAAATTGTTCTAAAGTAAAATTACTACTCTTACAAATTCATGAGAGAATTATAAAACAGGGATTTCTGCCTCTCAACAACAAAACCTGCTTTTAATTATTTTTTTCTTTAAAGACAAAAAAAATATAGATGCATTTTTCAGTGATCTGAAAACATGCTACTTTTTAGTTTAAACTGGAAATCACTGGTATCAGCAGAGGCTGGGGAATGAACAGGTCAAGAGCAGCTCTGGCAAGAAAAACATGAGGTGCTGGTGGAGGAGAGGTTGGACAAGACCCAGCAACATGCTCTCACAGTCCAGAAAGGCCAGAAAGCCAAACATGTCCTGGGCTGCATCCAAAGCAGCGTGGGCAGCAGGGTGAGGGACAGGATTCTGCCCCTCTGCTCTGCTCTGGTGAGACCCCACCTGGAGCACTGCATCCAGCTCTGGGGTCCCCAACACAAGAAGGATGTGGACATGTTCAAGTGAGTTCAGAGAAAGACCTTGGAGAGGATCAGAGGGCTGGAGCATCTCTGCTCAGAAGACAGGCTGACAGAGTTTGGGCTGTTCAGCAAAACATCATGCAGTGGAACTTACAGAGAGATTATTTACAGTGACAGTATTATTTATTATGACATCTGCTTGGAAAAATGAAAATAACTCAAACTTGCTGGTCTCATATTCAGATAGCTCCTTGTTGTGTTCCTTATAAGTACTACAGAACTCTGGAGTTCCATTGTTTTGTTGTTGTTGTTCTTTCCTGTTTTACGTATTTCACTTTTACAGCATGCTGTACAAAAATTCTAGCTTGTTAGAAACATGTTACACAAGAATAACACAAGGAAGTTATTTGTAAACACCTGAAAACCTGAAGATCTTGTCTTGACTAGACAAACATTTGTAAACATCCTGTTTGAAACATTTTTTATAAAATAGTTCAGTCCTTGTTTCAGCTGGAATAGAGTCAGTTTTTCTCCTAGCTGGTATAGTGCTGTCTTTTTAATTCAGTTGAGACTAACGTTGATGACCCACTGATGTTTTGGTTGTTGCTAAGCAGTTCTTACCCTAAGTGAAGGACTTTTACCCTACGTGAAGGACTTTTACCCTAAGTGAAGGACTTTTCAATGTCTCATGCTCTACAAGTAAGGAAATGCACAAGAAGTTGAAAGGGAACATAACCCCAGCAACCAGACCAAACTGGCAAAAGGGATATTCCATACCACAGAATGCCATGCTCAATACATCAGTGGGGGGGAGTTGGCCAGGAGATGCCAGCTGCTGATGAGGAACAGGCTGAACATCAGTCCGCTGATTGGGGGGCATGACCAATTCCTTGTTTCTATTAGATTTTATTTCTCTCTCCCTCTCTTCTTTTCATTATTCTTATTTTATTCTTATTCTATTTTGTTTTGTTTCAATAATTGAACAGTTCCTATCTCAACCTGTGAGTTTTACTTACTTTTTTTTTCAATTCTCCTCCCTGCTGTGTCAGAGGGGTGAGTGAGAAGCTGCATGGTGTGAAGTTGCCAGCTGGGGTTAAACCACAAGGGGTTCTCTCTTTATCACAAAGCTTAAGAGTCTTAGGGAAACAGACTTGAAGTAAATTGTCAGTGTGCTGCAGATACTCTCACACATGACTACACAGGCTTCATAGACATTTTGAGAAATTGAATTCTTTTAATGTGATCAGAGGAATAAATAATCAGATAAAGCAGAATCTTGCATTGAGATGATGGTGTGTTTGTTCATATTTTGTTTTCTGTTTATTAAACTTTTTATATCACCTAAAATAGTCACATTGTTATATGAATAGTTTATGTAGCTGTGACAGAAAACATGCTAGTTTAAAAAGAAAGGTTAGGGACTGCTGTAAGAACCTGACTCCAAAGTCTGTGATACTTGTTAATTCATACATTACTGCTACATGTTATTAAGGCTTGATGTATTTGCTGTTAGGCAGTATGGAAAATGATCCTTATGTTTGTATTAGATCACTACTGTAACAGGTTTGGTCACCTTTGTGAGGTAACAGAGAGAGGTGATAACAGAACAAAGCTCTTTTTTGTTCTAAACTTAATAGCTTCCATGAAATCTTTCACCTCTACTGCTTCCATGGGCTGTTTCTGCCTTCCCAAAGGAAAAATGTTATAGTAGGTGTAAAATAAACAGATGCATCCTTTCTCCACTCCTCTCCCTCCTTTTGTCAGCAGAAGCTACAGGACGAAGCTCACTTGACTTTCTGAAATGGAAATGTGCTGTTACATAAAGCTCTGAGTAGCATCCTTTCTTCTTCAGTGCTCTCAGATGCACTGGGAGGAAGTCAGCTGAAAAGACAAAAGTTTCAAAGTTTGAATATAGGTCTGGGTTTTCCAGAGTAGCTCCGGAATGTTGTGAAGAAGAGCTCAGTGTCAAAACCTATATGCCATGTTCCTGTTTTACAAGTGATGTATTACCTGAAACAAGCATAGCAGGAAGGGCCTCTGGACACCTCTTTCTCAAGGTTTCTCAGCTCTATCACACTGAAAAAGTTGTCTTTCAAGGCTTTCCAAAGAATGAGACATTATGTAATCACTCTAAAATGTGAGTCATTGCTGTAGATTACGTTTGGTTTATTTCTTACAGGTTTCTCAGGACTTCTTAATTATCTGTGTACCTGATTATTTTCAGGGGTAGAAACATGATAAACTATGTTTTCCAAAATTTTTTCAAATTTCCAAGAAGCTTCTGCACAGACATGATACTTACATAGAGATGTATGTATCTGCCTCTCTGAAAAACAAGGGTAAAAATTATTTTCAGTCAAAGAAACAAAGGAAATCTTATGATCCTAATTAATGGCAACTTCAAGCTCTAAGTGTTGAATCCTCAGATTATATTCATGGATTTTTAGTCTAAGTTTCACTGAAAGTTCAAAATGAAAGATTATTTTTGACTTTAGTTTTAAAAGGTACTTTTACATTCCTTTTTCAAGCATTTCCCATTGGCAGCATCCCTCAAAAAATATTCTGACAAAATATAGTTTTCTAAAAAATTCCCACCTCTGGGATTGGGCTGTTTCTGCAGTTTTTCTAAAATAAAAAGCAGTTGAAGAAAGAGTTTATAAAAAGGAAAAAGTTACAAATTATTTTTCATAGTGAAATTCTTAAGAAACTTTGAATTTCTTTCTTGAGCAACATATATGTTAAAACTACAGCTGTTTTATCAGCTATGACTAGCAAAGGACAATTTAAAGTTGTGCCTAACCAGTAACTTAGAAGGGAAGAACTCTCCCTTGTATGATTTCTCACTCATATTTCTTTCTACTGTAGAACAGTCTACTAAATTTTTCTTGAGGAGGTCTTAGTAATAAGGCCAAAGGAAAAGCTTAAGAAAAGTGGGGAATCTGTCTGTTAAATAAAAGAGGTTTGCTTGCTAATCCTGCAATATATTAGTGACAAATATGAGGAAAAACCTAGGACTTATAAAGTTAATTTTGTTTGTTTAGTTGTTTTTTGTTTTTTTTTCTCACTGTTAAGACTATTTTCTCTTGAAATGTGAAGATCCAAGAAGCTATAAAGTCAGTCCTTCACTCCTTTTTAATAAAGAAACACTGTGAAAAATGTAGGAGAAGAATACCCAGATGTTCTGGAAGGACCATGCTAATTTCAGGAGGAAGCACCTTCATTATAAGCATTAGGAACTCTGGCATGCATGTCTTCAGTGAACATTCAATCTGGGTAAAAAAAATATCTGAAAACTACTAATTTATATTCTTCTTTCCTTTTTATTTTCTGTTTTCACATGACCTATGCTTATCCAAGATTAACGTCTTATGTCATTGCGAGAGGATAATGAGTTCCTCTGGGAACCAGACACAGACTGGTATAAACCAATGCCCAGGCTGTTTGTGTTTTACACACAAGACAAAATAGTATCAACCTTTTCTGTTTACCGAATGTAGAGATGATAAGTACTTACAAAGCAGAGTGAGTTGCAATTAAATCTATTTACCCAAATCAGGCTTGTTACAACTCATGGATTTGTTTTGAGTTGTGCTATTGACATTACTTTTTGCACAGCTGTACTTGCAATTTCCTTTCTAATTAGCTGCTATTTTTAAAAAGCAATCACTTATGCTAAGAGAGGAAACCCTTGTTTTTATAAAAACCTTCTGTCAGTAGAGGTGACTTCCTGAATATAATGTACAGGGTAATTTCATTGCCTTTAATAGCTGTTCTCATGGAAAATAATTGCATCGACACAGGAAATCCAAAGAAAGTATCCTAACTGTTGAAAAAGGAAAATGACAGATTACTAACCTTGGAACAGAGACATAGAAGAACAAATAGGACACTAACCTGAGAAGCTTAGATTTTATTCTTGGTTGGGGTACATTTTTCTCATTATCTTTTTTTCACTGCTCACTTGTGTAAAATTTAATTTCCTGGGATGATGTAACACTCATTACTTAGAGGACTTTTACAGCATTTTTGGTGAGAACCTTTAGATACTAGCCCTGTTGATTGTCTCTTTTTCTCATGGTAGTTTAATTAAAAAAAAATCTTAATAAATGTCCTCTGTAACTAAATGTTACTGCTTTCTATTTAGAAAATAATTATTTCTTTATCCTGATGCATATGTTTAACACCTGGTGCTTTTGCATATATTCTAGCAAGGTGTATGTAGAAGTGTATGTATTTTGCTTCTATGCAAAAGCCTGATGTTATCAGAGTTCATTCAATTAGTGAACTGCAAAATCTCTTTTATGCTGCTGCTTATCTATATTTTTGAAGGCTGCTTTCTGATGATAAGAAACAGTTTGTTTGACACTATTTGTTCTGAGCTGTAAATCGTCAGGAGGAAAACAGCCATGCTTTTTTCTCTTTTCTCCAGCAACAGGTGGAGTACTTGGAGTTCATCAGAATCTGAACTCAACTGTTTGAGCTGTCCTTTTTATTTGCAATTTAAACCAGAGTAATATAATCAAGAAAGAGTGAAGAGATTTTAAAACAAACAAAAGTAATATTTATCCAATTCCTTTTTGGTAGGGATGGGACCTAGTCTTTGACATACCTTTTTTTAACCCTGTTTCACTTTGTTTTTTTCAAATTTAGTTTTCCTTTTTGAATCTGACATCTATTGGGACCTATGTATACTTATCTCTGGATGACTATATCATACTTCATTACAAAAATGAAAGCAAAATATTCTATCTCCATCAGGAAGAAAGCCATATGTCCCTTCAATTTCCCAAATCTGTAGTAATTTCCTCTCATTTGTACTACTTCTTTTCCCACAGCAAATAGTTTGCTTTCATATCAATAAATGTATAAGAAGAAAAGAAGGAATGAAGCAAGAATAGATGTTAAATTTAGCCCAACTTAAGGTGTATATATTATATGTTGATATTACTATTATGCAAGGACTTTTCTGATTTAGTGCACTAAATTATTCACTTGAAATATATAATTACAGTTTTAGTTTCAAGAAATACCCACTGCCAGTAATATTCAGTATCAAGAATACCATTAGTGTCAGAGAATTCGTTCTTACATTGAACACTGGTTTGCGATTCAAAATGTGAGGCTTTGATAGATCAACTTGCTACTTGTAGCTGTTTCAGAAATTTTGTATGATTTTAAGCAAACATTGCAACCTTTCCTGACTCCTTTTTTTTTTCTACATACAGTAATGTACTTTCAAGTGGTAGGGATTAAATAAAACTGCCATGTCTATACTATCCACAAAAGCTGTAGGGACCTCTAATCTTTCCAGGCTGTTACAAAAATTAATCCACCTGAGTCTCCAAACACTACAGGGTTAAAAGATGTTTCAAAGACTGGTAAATTACACCTTTGCCCTGCATTTCCTGGGTACCTCTCTTTTCTGATTTAAGTGTACCTAAACAAGAGGAAGGTATGCAAGAGAAATAAGCAGTTAAAAAGAAAATTTGGAACCAGCATCAGCCTCAGGTAGAAATACTGAATTTATAACGTCATAATTGCCTTTTTCCTGTTCTTGTTCATGTAAATATATTCATACTTATGTATGTACACATTTACAGACACATAAAATATGAGTTTAGAATGCAAGGATACTTTTAGGAACCTATACCAGTATTGTTCATTATGATCAGATAAATAGCAACTATTATGAAGATTATAGTAATGTTTGATGAAATTGTTTACTCTGCTGAACTACTATGATAGCTATATTTTTTATTTCTCTATGGATTTTCTTCTAGTGCTTTCTGTCACTAAGTATGTAAGCTGTGTATTCATAGGTTGGTTGGTCCACATTGACTTCACATTCCTGGACCATGACTTTTATTTTTAACAAAAGTATGAAGAGTTGCCAGGATGCTTCTTTTCAGGAGAAAGGAGAAGCTGAAAGAACTTTATTTCCACGTAGATTTAGTAGACCAAATCTTAAAGGGCAAAAAGATTTCTTTCAATATATGCTTTGTCATACCAGGCCCATCTCTGTGGCCTTTTAGAGAAATCCTACCTCCACAGAATATTAATTGTTAAAGTACCATCCACAGGGCAAAAGTGCTTTGTAGGCATTGCTTTTTGTGAGTTTAAATTTTTATGTAATGAATATCATAAATGATGTCATAAAGAAACTTGTTTTGTTTACAAGGCTATACCATTACATATTCAAGCTAAGATACTCAGAAAGCTTTTGGAAATATATTCCCTTATTCTGAAAAAATTTCCTTTTCATTTAATTTACAGTAATCTGTGCAACTGTATGCACAGATTACTGTATGTTCATCATCAACTAGGCAATACAACAACAAAGGATCCTTTGTGTCCCCCATCCAAATAATTTTGATCAAACAGGCAAATCAGAGGTATAGTTTGGCTATCTCAATTTATATTATTTTACTGTGAGTATACTTCAGATAAATAAGCCTGTTTCTAAAAACATCCAAATATGAGAACTGAAGTGCAAATCTTTAATTTCACTTCTCTTCATATATATGAACAAGACTTATAACAGAAGTAGCCAAAGAACCAAGTATTAATCTTTCAGCAAAATAGTTTTTAAGTTCTTATGAACCAAATGGGAAAGGCAAGCCTACATCAACTTTCTTGGTTCTGCAGTGTTGAATTACAACATTTTTCATGTCAAGTCTCCATTGTCCTACTTTACTTCATACAGTAAAGTTCCAGTCCCAAACACTGTTTGATATCCTGTTTAAAAAAATAGTTAAAATTCCTAGATCTTGGAATGTCTTTAGGAAACATAAGGTTGTTTTTGACTGGATAATGTTATTGACAAGGGCTGTATCATTTTGCACTTTGATATATGAAAGCATGGTTATAATAGAAGTTCTATAGAGGCTTTTTGTATCCTGTTTTACTGTTATTTGCCTTAAAACCACTGTTTACCAAAGGGACTTCTCTATGAGAGTTACACCTTTCCTATCAATGAGATTTTTTCCTTTCTGGCTGAAAGCCAGATGTGCTCATAAAAATCTCTTTTAAAGTTACAGTTAACTGCCAGCAGCCATGAAACAACTCACAACCCTTTCAACAGAAATATTAAAATCTATTTCTCCTCCAATTTGAAAAAAAGAATTATGTATAATTCTCTCTATTTTGCATGTAACCCAAGAAAGAATAAGTGATTCTGCATGAGTGTTTCCTGTCACACTGAAGCACCTAGGGGCTAAATTCACCTACTGAGAGGCAGTTGCATACTGATGGCCTGCTTAATTTCTCATACTAAATAGCCAGGTTTATAGTACAGATGTAAGAGATTTCCATCAGAGAAACATATACAGAAGCTTTAGAAGAGTTTGTAAACAGTCATCATCAATTATTGAAAGCTCTTAGCTGATACAGAGTTGCTGTATCTATTTGAGGTGAGAGAACAAGGTTGAGCAGCTTTTATATGACATGCACAAAAGGCTGCATGGAGGACTTTGTGTTCACGAGAACCTGAAGTGTTGCTCAGTGTGTATTTTACATCTTAGCACTTCATTTGTCAGAGTCATTTAGAGTTAGATGAGAGGTAATAATGCACACTGTTAATAATCCGGAAAAATAATGTCAAAGGGGAAGGCACAGAAAGCTAAGCTTCCCTTTGAAACCAGAGACATGAGGATTCCCAAACTCATAGATTTACAACCTTTCAGATCTTCTCCTAACTATTTTCTTGTTATGCTTTTTCAAATCTTTGAAAAACTCAGTTATTTTTATTAAGTATCTTACATGATTTTATTTTCTTGTTTGGTACAAATGTATAAGACAGCTATTTTTCCACTTCATTAAAGAAGCCATGTCTAATGAAGTCTGCTGGTGTACGTATACATTGCAAAGGCTTTTAACAGGCTTAAGAATGCCTGTGAAGTTCCAGCATTCTTCAGCACCTGGATAACACAATGACAACCTGTTTTTCATGTTTTTCACTGCAGATACAGTTAAAAACCTGTGCTGGATTGACCCTGGCTGGACATCTCACAATGGCCTTCATCATGGGATGCAGGAGAATCTCAGCTCTGGCAGCTGGAGCACCTTCTCCCTCTCCTTCTTCACTGACTTTTGTATCTGTAGTTTCTCTCACATATTCTCACTCCTCTCTCTCTCTGCAATTCTTGGTGTGTAGGTCTTTCTTTTCCCCTTTTAACTATGCTACCCAGGAGGTACCACCACTTTCACCAATGGTCTCAGCCTTGACCAGTGGCAAACCTGTCTTGGATTTGGCTGGCATTGGGTCTATCAGACATGGATGGGAGAAGGTTCTGGCAGTTTCTCAGAGAGGCCACCTTGTAACCAACCCTGCTACTGGAACCTTGTCACACAAACCCAATGCAAAAGCAAAACACTTTCAAGAAAATTTTAGAAAAGGATTAGGCTGCACATGCAACTGGGATGATATGGGATAACTGCCCATAATTTGTGGTTTCATCTTGTGAAAGAAGTAATTTAATCATCAGTGTGTTTGTCCTTGAAAAGTGCTTGTTGTATAAGGAAAAAAAATCTGAGTATCTTTTCCAAGTTAAAAGTGTTATAAATGTTCCTATGTAAAATAATTTCTTCTATACTTATTTTTTTATATAAGACACTGTTGTTAATAATTTATTGTCTTTCTACAGGTACACAGATCACTTCTTGTTTTGTCACCTAAATTCCAAGTGTTCTCTGGTATTATCTGTTCTGTGGTTCAAAATAATTTATGTTTGCTAGGCACGGATATATATTATCTTGATATCTTTCCTTAACTTGTGCTGCTGTACCTCCTTTGATGTATTTCTCACCTGCCTCCGTTCTGGACTTTTACATTGTGGTATGCATGCCAGTTTGAACTGGTTTTATTTGTGTATTTCAGTGAATGTAGACTCTGCCTTACGTTTGGAGTAATTTTTAGAGAAAATTTCCATTCAGGTTAGTATAAGCTAACTTAGATCCAAGATTTCAGTTTGTGTTAAATGGCTTTGGTTTAGTCTACTCTTTTTTGTTTGTTTTATTCTTAACTAGTTAAGAATGTTGAGAATTTCTGAAATTAATTATAATGTACTTCCTAGCACATTCCTCTTCTATTCAGTTTGCTTTCTAGGTATATATAGAAACAAAACTCACTAGTGCTTAGTTTTACTGGCAACTTCTGCTTTTTTAATACCCCAGATAAACTATTAATTTGAATTAGAATTTGTTTTTCTTTGTTATGATTAGTGATGATGTACTTATTGTGGAATTCAACACTGTTTTTGCTTCTTCTGGTTCCTCTTATACAAACCAAACAAAACTAGAGAAAGGAAAAAACTTTCATACCTCAGTTGTTAACATTAAGAAGGCTTACAAATTATGTTTAGTAATTTTGAGTTTTGTTTTGCCAAGCAATCTCAGCGCAGAAACTGATTATCATGTCTAATGTCATGTCAAGAACTTGCACAAATGTTGCAGTCTTGCAAAGCTGTTTTGCATTACTGCATACAAATTATTTTTATTGGCAGCTGGTTAATTTATTTCAAGATTATTAGTTGCTATATGTATTAATACTCCAGTTAGATCTCTGTTGCTGATGTGGAGATTTAGTTTCATACTTTTTCTTAATGATATAGTGATATAGTGGTATATAGAGTCTTAGAATGACTGAAAATTCCAATTTTCTGTTAATTTGATTCTGGTGTATTTTGGTATTGTCATGTGATAGGTATGATTAAGCATAATAATTCAATTTGTTCTTAGATATACGGTTCTGTTTCTAAGCTGGGAAGGTTCAAATTCTATTAAAGATCAGACAAAAGATTTTAAGAATTGTGTCTGCTTTGTGAGTTATCTCTGTGCATCATCAATTACTTTACTGAAATATTTGCTTTCTGTTAGGTAGAAACATGAGTATTCAATGGGACTTTTGCATGTATTTCTATCTTTGTGTCCTGAAGTGTGTGTAATCAAGCACAGATGAAATGTTTCAAGCTTCTCAGAGTTACAGCTCAGGTAACAATCTTCATTTTTTTCTAGAGCTGTTTAACTGCTGTGCAAATCAAAGAATCATATTTCAAAACAGTTTTATTTACTTCCGTTCAGTTACTAAGGACAGTACTTATTTAATTTGTCTGCTTTGTTAATAAATATTAGCTATAGAAAGCACGAGTGAATAAATTTCTTAAGGTGACAATGGAAGGAAGAAGTGCTTGTCTTTGGTACCTTGTAGTGGGTTGAACCTGAGTTGATGTAGAGTCTTTTAGACTAATGACACTTCTCACAATTTACATATTTAAACTGCATGGAAAGGTGGGAATTTCCTTTTGTTCGAGCTCGCCTGCCAGAAGGTGGGGGGGGCCTCTGAGCCTCTGGGCCCACCGGGCTGGGCCAGGGTCACTGCTCCCCACTTTTTTCCCAACACCACAGCACGGACCCTGGGTCACTGGGGGGGAACTGTCCCAGAGCCACAGGCAGCTAAAACCTCCATGGACTGCCACACAGCTAAACCCAGCCACGGACTGCCACACAGCTAAACCCAGCCATGGACTGCCGCACAGCTAAAACCAGCCATGGACTGCCACACGGCTAAACCAGCCATGGACTGCCACACAGCTAAACCCAGCCATGGACTGCCACACAGCTAAACCCAGCCATGGACTGCCACACAGCTAAACCCAGCCATGGACTGCCACACAGCTAAACCCAGCCATGGACTGCCATGCAACTAAACCAGCCATGGACTGCCACATGGCTAAACCCAGCCATGGACTGCCACACAGCTAAACCCAGCCAAGGACTGCTACAGAGCTAAACCCAGCCATGGACTGCCACACAGCTAAACCCAGCCATGGACTGCCACACAGCTAAACCCAGCCATGGACTGCCACACAGCTAAACCCAGCCATGGACTGCCACATGGCTAAACCCAGCCATGGACTGCCACACAGCTAAACCCATCCGGCGCGGCTTCCTGGGACCGGCGGGTCCTTCTCCTCCCCACTCAGAGCCAGCGGAGTCCACGGGAGCCGGCGTAGCCTCCTGTGCTGAACTGAGGAAGACACCGTGCAGCCAGCAGCACAAAGGGAGCGAGGATTTCTCCTCCATAAAGCCTGAACAAGGACACTCTTCAACGTGGCGGCGTCAGAGTCAGAGTCAGAGATAAAGTGAGTCACGTGAGACGGAGCGGAACATGGCGACGGGAGAAAAGAGGGCGGTGCCGCGTTTCTCACGTGTAGCTTAAAAACTTCTTGCATGCCGTGGTAAGAAACTGTAATATCAAACTGTTTGTCTCTTTAATCCATTTGAAGTACATGGAGGGGATGGAGAATTCACGTGTGGCCCATGGAAATTGTGAAGAGTGCCTATGCCAGGCTATATAGAAGCATTGAGAGGCTTTTTAGAGACTTGTGGTGAAGAAAGCCTTTGTGTTCAGGCCAAAGTAACTCATCCTTAAAAAGATTAATAATCCCATGTGATAGCCTATGTTTGGCAGTGTGAAGGAACTGTGAGATTTTTTCATGGGAGAGATGTTTTACACCACAGCAGATTGTTTCTTTCCAGGTGGGTCTGCTGTTGGTGGCAGTTTGGGAACCATGTGCAGCTGAAGAAAACCCTTTTTTCCTTAAGCATATGAAAGAGACTTATCAAGAACTGCAACACTGACTAACATCCCATATTCTGTTACGCTTTGTGTGAGTTGGGTAAAAGGAGGAAAGTGTTGGAAAGGGGGAGGGGGTTTGCTTTAATTTCTTGTTACTTCTCTTTACTTTTAATTTTATTAGTAATAAAACTCTTTCTTTGTACTGCAACTGTTTAAGGTTTCTGCCTGCTTTGCTTTCTCCTAATTCTTATCTCACAGAAGGAAAATAAGTAAGTAATGGATATTTTGAACCAAACCACTACACTAAATTGGTGTTTCTGCCCGGTTTACGAACTGAACCCGCTACACACCTGTTGAAAAAAAAAACTTACTCAGAAGCTAAAAAACTTTACCTCAGTTGAGAAAAAGCCCCAAAACAATAAGGAAAGATAATTGACTATCTTACAAGAATTCTCTTTGAAATATCTACACCTTTCAATGTATTTAGTCAGTAAGTATTAATTTATTGTCAAGCCTATCTTATGAAGCATATTTGAATAGCAGCTGCTCTAATGCCTTTTAGCTGGTGGAGATTTGCCCCCCTCCTGCTCACAGACAGCCAGAGTCAAGTACAGATTCTTCTTGTTCTGGAGTATATTTCATGCTCTGGTGTACCCTCTCTCAGGGTGCTCCTGACATTGGTAAATTGCAACCCCAGGGCAGCAGAGAAGAGTCACTCAGAGGGATTTTACTGATGTTATAGAGTACTGGGGGGAATGGACTCCAGTATCCTCATGATTAGTGCCACCTTTGAAAAAACATGTGCGTTCTATTGATGGTTCTTCTTTGGTGGTATAAAATCACAGCACACTAATAAATCAGGAAGTTTCTGGCAGTGGAAATATTACGTCAATGAGAAAGACAGCAGCACTGAATTTCTAAACCTTTCTGTTCATCCAAGAGGAAACGATTTTCCTTATGCAACCCTTTTAGCCATGGCCTATTTTAGTTCCATGTTTCCTGCTGTACAACGTCTGTGTTTCACAGAGTTGTTCTACAGAGGTGGGTTGATTTTTAATAGATGATCTGATGATGTTTCTATGAAAGCACTTCTGCTAGAAATACCTTTTTGCTTACAGTTCAGGGAAAGCTAGTACAAAATACCGTGACTTCATTTTAAATCTTATTTCATACTCTCCAGTTCCTATTCATTGTTTTTCTTATTAACTTTAGATAAGATAAAAACAGAAGCTGGAGGCACAGTATTTTCCCCGAGATTCTTCCCTATGGATGTAACTTACTAAGTTTAATAAAAGCCAAGTGTGAAAAAAAGTTATCGTATGTCTTTCTGTTATCAGGTCATCAGAAATTTCTTGGAATTTAGCTTTTCCCCACTGTATGCTTCAGATGATTTTTTCAAGTTTTCTGTTCTCTGTGAGTCAGAATGGGTTTGAACAGAACAGAAAAACTGGGGAGATGGACCTGAAAGTTTCCCTTAAGGGATGTTGACATCAGGTGGTAAGACCAAGTGTGTCCCAGTGTTGCCAAGGAACAGCATAACTAACACTTGCTTGTGGAGGAGGTTGATGCATGTATTTCACAGAGAAGGGAGAATTTCACTGCTCTACACAGGATGCTGTGGGCAAATTGGCACATTGTGAATTCACTCTGTGTGATCATTAAGGCAGGTCTCTGTTGTACAGTATTGCTCTTCTCCAAAGGAGCACTCTCTCAGGAACACATACAGCCAATGTCAGCAACCTCTTTGTACTTCTGTTCCCTTTTGCCTTGCTCATACTGGCAAATTTTTCCTAAGCTTTCTCCCACAGACAGCCTGGAAGCATGATAAGAAAGATACTGCCTAGGCTTGTGCATTGGACTAGTGTAGCTCAAAGACCATCCTCTTCTTCATTTTCTCATCCTCCAAAGTAAATCTAGACCATTTCAGATACAGCTTGCAAAAAGTACCTTCATGAAAAGTGCACTTGAAAATTCAGAAAAAAATCCCAAAACATCATTAGATGTCATATGCAGCTTATTATCTGGATACAAGTCACTATTTTTGTTAGTCTCACAATATGTGGCTATCTATCTTTCAAAAAACCCCTGCTGTCATGTGCATGTCCTTCGTTATTGAGACTATCTTTTCTACCCTCTAGAAAGTAATGGAGACTCATGAGGAGCCTCTTTGCAGTAGTTAGGAGTTTCTATTTCATAGCCTCAGGTAGTCTCAACACAATTGTACGGATTACATAAACAACAAAAGGGGTTTTGTTTGCTTGTTTTCCCTTTGGAGAGCACCAGGTCTTCCTTTCTAACATGGTCTTTTTGTGTCTGTCAGTATCTTAAGAAAATGCACACTTTCTTTAGGAGGATTTTTGTTCAAAAGATGCAAAATACTTCGTAGCAGTCATTTGTTTATTTGTACCAAACAGTTTAATGCTGCTTCTATACTCAAATCTCATGAAAGGACTAGTTTTTTGTGTGTTCCTTATTTTATTAAATATCTATTTAAATCTTGCCTTTTTTTGGTTATTTAGAGTTTAGGTAATTCTTGCAGCATTTCTTTTCCTGGCTATTAGCTGAACACTTTTGTGCTGGCAGCCAAAGACTAGTGGATTATGGGAACAGAGAAGTGAAGAAAACCCTCTGAAAAAGTCTTTAACAGCCAAATTGTAAATAGTTTACATAAACTGAACAACTTTCAAATTAGAAATAGGCTTTTAGAACCATGCTCTCTGAAGGGAAGCTGATGCAAAAACTCTCATGTGTTATTAAAACAAACCTACCAATGCCCATTCATTCCAATCTTGCCTTTAAGTGTAGACAAGTGTTTCATTCTGTCTCCTGTCTCCTGATAAGGAATAATCATGCCTCTTTCGAAAAGCTCTGTTTCTCTCCATGTGACAATTGTAGCTGTGTGTGAGGTAGCCTGATGTCAGTGACCTGTACCAATTGCCTCTGTCAGAGAGGGCTGCTAGCATGACCACAAGACACAGCTCTGCAGACCCTAGTACAGTACAAGCCTATACAGAAGTATCTAAGAGCAGACTTTCAGTCATTTTCATCTGTCAGCATCTCTGATCCCTGACTGCAAGCCCATTGCTGACTACTTGTTCCGTCTCTCATGTCAGCACAAGAATCCATACAAGCTTTTCCTACTCCCATGTGTTCAATGGCCTCATTAACTCTTACACCTCATCAAAAGAAGTAAGAGCAAATAAGAAGGAAGAAGGGGTCAGCATGAAAGGTTTATTTGGCCCCATTGCCAGTTTATGCCAGGTTAAATTGACTGTGAAACTATGACAGTAAGACTGAAATCAACCGAGACACTGATAGCAATCTGTTGCCTCCTTTTTTTCATTGTGCAGTAGAGGTGAGGGTGGGGTACTATAACCTCCTAAATAAGAAATACATGTTTGTTATTCTCCTTTGGTTTTTCCACATGGAAAAATGAGATTTTAGGTAATTTATTTGTATTTGATTTTACCTGACAACTGACTGTTCTCTTCTGCTTAGCCAGAAGTGAAAATAAATAGCACAGAATCTTGTCGTCCTTTAAGCCAGTTTTTATATTCTATTGCTAGGGATTTCAAGCCCAGATGAGCCTAAAAGCAGAAAAATTAATTTGGATCTGGCAAATACGATTGAAACAATGATTTGGAAAACAAATCTAGTTTATGGCATTAGATAGATATTTTTCTGTTTTATTTGTGTCTTCATTAAAATAAGTTCAAAAAGTAAGGCATTCTAGTCTGACCTGTGTAAAACCTGACTGAAATGATTTTCTTATTTTTTTCAGCCTATGAGTTCTGAAAAATAGTAAAATATACAGTAAAGAGAAGAAAGTGAAAAGGGTCTGGGCACTTCTGATCTGACAGTTCTATTGCATACTTTGTGCAAGACCCTGGCACAATTTTTTCCTTGCCTTAGATTTTTCACCAATGAGTGTTTTAAGGTCACTTCAAGAATCACTGGCAAAGGTATCAGCAAAAACAAGTTTAATATAAAAATGAAAGCATGACAAAATTCAATGGCAAGTTTCATTCTATTACTTACTAGATGTTTAAAAAGCACCAAGGAGAAACAAACAAAAATCCAAAAGAAGTCAATCGAAACAAATAAATCCCAAACTATCTATGTGAAGGCTGGGAGGGTGAGGAGGGAAGAGAAAAGGATAGGAAAGGGTAAGGATAAAAAGGAATACAGAAGACCCTCCTGTTGAGTCACAAGATTCAGAGTAGAACATCGTGCTAAACTGAGCCTGGACTTGACTAAAAGTTTATGACTAGAGGCCCGAGAACATTTAACTTAACTTAAACTTAACAGCATTTAAAGTTAACAGTACTTAACTGATAACTGAAGCTAAACAGTTTAGCAAGAGATTAATATAGAATTTATTTTATCCCAATAGTAACTCATTCACAGGCCTGACTTACTACAAGTGTAAAATACTTAAGAATCTAGGAGAACAATTGTGGTACATTTCCTATAGCATATTCCCACTCACATGCACACAGGCATAAAGAGTCTGTACAAGACACATACGTGTGAAAAAGTTCCCCTTGAATTCAATGAAGTCCTCACTTCAGATGTCCACAGCTTCTCAGTGGTTGAAGGATTGAGACTTGAGGAGGTGGGAGTATCAGCCCAAGATACGCTGTTGTCATTTGGTGATCCTCTGAGTACAGCCAGCTTGAGAGTTCGCTGGTCTGAGAGGCAGACCGCTCAGAGGGAGAATGCTGGTTGCAGCCTCCTGTGGTCCAGGAGAGCTCCAAGGGTTTCACTTTGGACTACTGTTTACAGGGTTGCAAGAGAGTGTGCTTTAGTCATAGTAATTTTTGATCCTGGCCACAATTCAAATTGGTAACTTTCTCTGAAGGTTTGGTAACAAAAATATTATTCCACTTGATTTGTTATTCAGGCAAGAAAAATAAGTTTCCAAGGCTGTTCGTTAAAAAACAGGAGCTTGTTAGACACCACTAGTATCTAGGAGCAGACAGTGATTCTGCTAAGATCAAGAGAAGCTTAGCCCAGGTGCTGCTCATCAAGGCTGAGGCCTAACAAGCATCTCTCAGATCACAGTGTGGCCTGAGGTGGTTGGTGGTGGTGGTAAAGTGCACTACCACAAGCTTCCTACCCATTATCGTATGATATTAACAATTTTTGCATCAACTGCTTATTCAGGATTGCCTTTCCAAAGAGATGTAATTCTAAAATTCTGAGTCTCACAACTTATGAAATGTTAAAAATCATAGTTAGGAAAACTTCCTGTGGAAACTTAGAATGATAGGATATGCTGAGTTGGAAGAGACCCATCAGGGTCATAGAGTCCAACTCTTGACACTGTTCAGGACACCCCAAGAGTCACACCATGTGCCTGAGAACATTGTCCAAACAATGAACAAAAATTGAACTCTGTCAGGCTGATGCTGTGACCACTTCCCTGGGGAGTCTGTTGCAGTGCCTGACCACCCTCTGGGTGAAAAAACCTTTTCCTGGTATCTAACCTAAATCTCCCCTGACTCAGCTTCATGTCATTTCCTCGTGTCCTGACACTGGTCGCAAGAGAGATCAGTATTTGTCGCTCTGCTTCCCCTTGTGAGGATATTGAAGTCACCTCATTGTCTGACAAAGAAGTGAAAAAAATCAATTCCTTATGAAATACTTAAGACACTGATTGCCATGACAAAAAGGCTTGTGAAATTTTATAGTTGTCTTGATTTTGCAAGGGAAAAAAATGCGTTGTATAATTATGGCTAAAGCTAAACTTGCCACTACCACGAAAAGGCTGTTTATTTGCTTCAATACCCTGTCTAAATAGTGGCTAATGTAAGATTATTTATTTGCTTCATGTTGGAAAGAAGATTGAATTACACAGGTGAAAAGCATGTTGTGAGAGGTTTTTAAGCTTCTTGTAAAATATACTTTCTCAACTGAAAAACAAAACCAAAAGGGCTTTATAGACCCTTTCTCTTCTTTTTTCCACAAGATAAAAGACCTTAAGGACTTTTTGTTGGTATGTTCCATTAAGATGACAATCGATGTAATTTGCTTGTTTAGCAAGACACAAGGCAAGACAGAGGATTGCTATTTCCTGTAGCACACAAGAGCATCAGTAAGATTGTGATAATTGCTATGAGATAAAGTGAGCCTAGTGGATTGTGTAAATTGGATGGGTTCATTTAAACTGTTTAGAAATGACAGATTTGCTGATTATTTGGATTGTTCCCTAATTTCTTTATGTCCATTGTGCCTTCATGTAAAATCTGGCATGCTTGTGTGCATTTTTACCTTCTTGCTACTGCCTTGGTAGTTTTTTTCAGTGTACTTGCTTCATTATAATAAAGTCGTACAGCCATGTGATAGGTTAATATACCTAATCATTAGCATATAGCCTTGGACAGTAGGTTGTCTTTGTTATCATACTACAAATTTGATCACGGAATGGCATTATGTGTAAGGCTTTCAATAAAAGGAATATAGAGATTGATGATGAAATGTAATGGAAGCATAATCATCATCATCGTAACCTTTGCTGACTTTATAGTACTTCACAGTATGAAGACTGTTCAGTAATTACAGGGCAAAGAATACCTGTCTTTACAGAACAATAAATAAAGAGAAACTTCAAGGTATTCCTTTATTAGGTTTCTTGACTAGGTAAATAACACAACCGCCTATTATTAGGATTTAATTTCAAGATCAAATGAAAAAATACCAGTGTTATCAGAAAAAAAATATATGTAGATATATACACAGTTATTGTAAAAAAACCTGAACTGACAGATGAACTTGAGCTACTGGACTCCTGCCCACACTCTGCAATGAGTGCACGCAATACTGTGCCAGACACAATACTTTGTCTTCTCATGACACTGGAGTTATCCAGATATGAAGAAATTAATTTAACTGAGTTTATGTTTTAAGCAGCTTATTGGTTTGAGACTAATGTTTTGATAATATGTGATCTAGATTGCTTGTACAAACAGCTTTTGAACAGCACTTGCACCTAAAAAAGAAGCTTAAGTGACAAATACTTTCCTGGTGATGTGTACAATATCTAAAGAAAGCTCTTTCAGAACAGACCTCATCAACTTTTAAAATAACAGTTTCACATGCAGGATACTTGCATAGAATGAAGATTTTTGACAAGTTTTATAGTTTTGCAAAAAGCAGCAATCATCCAGAAGCATTTAGGACCAAATTCACAGATGGAAGTTTCCCAGTGCATGTATGTTACCATCCGGTTTAGACCCAGAAAAGCAAAGCAAGCCAAGTCTCTGTGCATAAACCGAAAAGAACTTAGAAGGTTCAAAATATCCCCAGGAATGAGATTAAAACCAAATGAGGTTAGATGCTGATGCCAAAAAATGGATGTATTTTATTTAATAGTAAAAGAGGCAAAGAGAAGGGAAGAGAAAAGAAAGACAGAAAGAAATCGAAGTGTGCGTGGGGGGTGGGAACAGGGAGAGGTGACAGGGGTTAGGTGGAAGCAGATCACCCATCTGAGGGTCCCAATGACGTCTCGTTGCTCCACTCCATCCAGTCTGCTGGTGGTGAGGGTCCCCTGTCGCCACCGTGGCCACGCCGCTACATGCTGCCACAGACCGCCACATGCCGAAGAGTACAGAATTCCGTGGACTAATATACACTTTGGGCCAGGTGGGAATGCCCATGTGCCTCTCTTGCAGGGGCTAGCTTGACACACTGTCCCTTGCAACACTGAGGGTCTGTTGCATCATCTCTGGTGCTCTGTGCAGGGTCTGGGGACCCCTTTGAGGGGGGCCACTGTGATGGGCCATGTCACCCCCTCCTGCTGTGGATAAGCTTCCCCCCCCCAGTGAGGACCCCTCAGCTGGGCTCCTCTGCACAGTGGAGGATGGGCAGTCACCGTTACAGTGGGGATACTGCAACACGCCTATATCAAACCAGGAGTCCTGTGGAAAGGAAAATATATAGACAGATTCTTGGTAGATGTTTCAGAGATGTTTATTTCCCCAGCTGCATGGCCGGACTCTGCCGAGGAACTGCTACAGTCAGGACCCGAGCTGCTTTGCCCACGCAGGGGAACACAAACCAACCAATGGGGAACAAGGCTGACCAGGGGCAGGGAAACCCCGTGTGTCTGTGCCCTCAGGGCTCCCAGGGCTACATGGCGGGGGAGGGACCCCGACATTTCACCCGTTTTATTTTAATAAAAGGAGAATGAAGACAATTGGATAAACATAACAAGAACAGTTTCAAAACAAAACAAGCCACCCTCCTGAGTCTTTAAATGTCCAAACAGATTCTGGGGAACATTCTACGGCTGACAGAAGGGAGACAGAACTCTCTGGACATGCCTGTGGGGAAACTGAGGCAGGAGAGGGTTCAATCTCTTCCCTCCCCCTTTTCATCCCCCACTCAGCATTGGAAAGGGATTTTTGGGGAAACAACTGGCAAAGGCAGGGTTTTGTGAGGGAAACCATGGATGAAAATATGGATTGGGAATACACTGGGGGTAATAGGACATAGGGTAAAAGGGAAAGGTGGGATTAGGAAAGGGAGATTGTAGGGGGGGTTTACAATGGAGATATTGTCTAACATGACTACGATTTTTTGCATATATACTGCCTTTTACAGGAACACCATCAGGCCCAGTGACCTGCGATGCTTGTAACCCTTTTCTACCTTGTATGATTTTGAATTCCACCACCTCTCCATCTCCCAAGCTTGGGATGCATTTTTCAGGGTTATTCTTTTTAATAGCAGTTCTATGCACAAATATGTCTTGCTAGTTATCACATCTTGTTATAAAACCATAGTTTTGTTTAACATTATACCATTTCACTGTCCCTAAGATCTTAGCTACTATGGTCTTTTCCTTTTTCCGAGTGGCTGCTGTTTTCTGTCTCGCTGCGTCTTTGCTCTCTCTTTCGGTCGCTCCCGTGTTGGAACTGTTGGTGCTGCTGGTTCCGGCGCGCTTTTCCCAGGGTCGTGTTCGGGGCCGCGCGGGCCGGGCCGGGCCGCGCCGCTCCGTTCTCCGTGCGTCGCCTCCCCTGCTCTCAGCTGCGTTGCCACTGCCAGGGGCTGCGCCCACGTCTCGGCTGGGCCCCCAAGCGATGACCCCCCCGTGCCCCGCTCCAGCGCGCGTTCCGGCTGGGCACGGCTCCGCTCCGCCGCCGCCAGCCGCCGCCCGCGCGCCGCCCCTCTCGTTCGGGCGCTCACGGGGCTCGCTCCACCATGTGCTGCACAGGGCAGGGCGGGCACTGCCGGGCCCCGCCGCTCCCGCCACGCCTTGCTCCGCCACCGACACTGCGGCCCGCGTGGCTCCGCCCGCGCACGGGAACCGTCTCGCTGCTGCTCGCAGAGCACTCGGTGCACGTGGCCTGGGCCGCACGGTCCCTGAGGCAGGCTTCCCTTCACCAGGACACAGCTGACATTGCTCAACAGTCTCGGTAATCAAATAATATTCATGAAAATATTCTTCCATCGGCATATATTTTGACTCAAATATTAACTGGGTCCAAACGGTTTTCCAAAAGCTCTTGGTAAGAATTAAATCCCAAGAAACATAGAAAAAGTTCTTAAACAACCATGCCAGGAAGTGTTTCAGTTCTTTCTGAGCTTGAATCAAGCTAAAATTTACAAATAGTTGTTCAAGAATCATTTTAAGTTTAAGATAAATGTCCATATGAGGCTCTGAAAGCCAAGAGTCTTCCCACGGTTCCTCCATAGTCCAGATATGGAATAGCGAAACAAAACCAAGAAGAGGAATCCAAAGTTTCCAGGATTTACTCACACGAATCAGTCGCTTAGGGATCGGGGATCGTTCTGCCCTCAAATCTCCACCATATGTTACAGTGGGGATACTGCAACACGCCTATATCAAACCAGGAGTCCCGTGGAAAGGAAATATATATAGACAGATTCTTGCTAGATGTTTCAGAGATGTTTATTTCCCCAGCCGCATGGCTGGGCTCTGTTGAGGAACTGTACAAGTCAGGACCCGAGCTCCTTTGCCCGCGCAGGGGAACACAAACCAACCAATGGGGAACGAGGCTGAGCAGGGGCAGGGAAACCCCGTGCCTCCCTCAGGGCTCCCAGGGCTACATGGCGGGGGAGGGACCCCAACAAGTCACTGCACCTCTGACCAGTGGCTTTTTCAAGATACCCAGAGCCTCTCCTCCCTCCACCCCTTGGTGCAAGGGTCTGTTCGAGCCTGGCAGCTGATAGCCCTGGGGCTGTGGTCCTCATCTTGGAGGTGTTAAGCCTGTGGTCAGTGAATGTCCTCAGCCCTGAGTTGTTACTTTATCTTATCTTCATCAGCGAGCAGTGTCAGGCCTCAGTCAGGGCCCCATTCAGGGTGTGGTAATGTTCTCTTCAGCTTTTGTAATACAGTTTTAAAAGTCCTTTAAGAAAATGTTTAGGTCATAAAATATAATATTTCAGTCTGTGACAATGTAACACCTTAGAACCATAGAATCATAGAAAAGTTGGGGTTGTTGAAGGGACTTTTAAGGATTTTGATGAGGATATCTCCTGATGTGTCAGGGAGGCATAGTATGCATTTCCAGATCCTGTTAAGACTCCTGAGGGTAGCACATGCTAACTTGCTAGGCAAAACTGTTCCTTTTCAGAAATGTCACAATTTCTCTTCAGTCCAGGAGAGCTCCATAGCCACATTTTAACTTGTCTTTATGCATGCAGGAATGCACGTGTATGCGCAACACTTTCGGTGTGATTGCTTTCTTTCCTTTGAAGCTCTTTGGGAACATGTTCTTTATATAGTAGGACCTGGTAAACTTATTTTTTGTTGTCTACATACTTTTATATGGAAATATTATTAATCAGTTAGACTCATATCTGCAGGTATTCTCACTGTATTTTTTCTTCTTTCTCCACTGTGGGGATAACTGGAGGAAGGGATGAGAGCTGGTTCAGCTTTGTTTAGTTTTTCCTAATTTTTTTCTCCTTTTTATTTGGAAAAAAGAAAACCACGTGTCTGTAGTCTGAAATGAATAGGACTAGATTCTACTGTGTTATCCATCTTTTAGCCTCTTCATATATTGTTTCATTCTCCACAGTTATGGAAACAATGTCGTTATAATATGTTGCCATTTCAAAATGTTGGTATATTGGACATAGAGGTAGAAAAATCAATGCTGTATGCTGATTTGAAATAAAGTTAGAAGAACCTTTTATTTTTAACCCCAAAAAAATTATTTTGTTTGCCACAACTTGCCAAAGCCAAAGTATTATTATCAGTAACCGTGAGTTGAGATGACACATTACAGTGCAATTGTGTAGGACTTTTTAATGATAAAGATGTTTCCTCTTTGCTCTATGTCCATTTATTTTCCTCTAGCCTGTTCTGTTGACCTAATATTGCTTAAATCTCACCACTCAAGAGACTGATTTTTATCACTACAGCCTCACATGGTTGTTATGGGAAGTACAGTTCTAAACTTACAGATTTTTTTATTATTAGTGGTACATCACATCCAAGACCACTGGAGTTTTGCAATAGCTTGACCTTCTTTTAGTATAAAGTGCAATAAGTAGGAAATAAGATATACCTGGTTTGGGTTTTCTTGTTGGTAGTGATCGGGTTTTTTGTTAGTACTTTTGTTTTAAACGATGGCACTTATTACAATCTCATTAGCAGTCTGTGTTCTCACCTGTCATAGTATGTTCTCTCCTGGACCATTTGAAAATGAAAGCTGGAACTACTAAAGTAGATTGCAGAAAACAGTTAGAAGCTATGATTTCTTAGACAGTGGAGAGAAACCTAGACATTTTAGGTTGAAAGAAATCTGAAAAGAACATCAAATCCATTTCCCTGCTCTGAAAAATATACCTAACATTTCAAAGGGAAGACTTTCTCAGTGTAATTTATTGCAATTATTTTTATTTTCTGAAGTTAAACTATCTTTTTCCATATCATCTAATTTCAACTACTCTTATGTCTAAGCTTATGTGATCTCATTGGTGATTACAGGTACCACAACACTTCTACTTTCTCTACTTTGTAGCAAATTAATTTGAAGATTCTTCTGCCTTCCTTTTCTCATGAGATTTTTAGCCAAAACTGCTTATAATTGAATCCCCTTTGTTTTCTCCCAGATGTATATATTCTTATTGAAATGTAATGAATGCCTCAAACTCAGCATAGATATATACTGAGAACTTTTGTTTCATTAGCAAAGTGAAGGAATTATTTCCTATGTGTATCATAGGAAATAATTGAAAATCAATATCGGACACTGATTTGCAAAATCATTCCATAATAATAGTTGTCATTTTGTAGTGATTTCTTATCCCTAGTCTGCTTTTACACATTTACTTTTCAACTTCCCCTGCTCCCAAGTTCTTGATTTTATACACAGTTTATGGTGTTGCTTGCAGGCTTGTTCTGTTCTGGCCATCCTTGCCCCAGTCGTGCAAAGCAGCATGAAGAACTGAATCAGACAGGATTTCACTTTGGGATGACATCCCTCTCCACCAAAATTCCTACTCCTTCCTGCAGTCCTCCTTTGTTATTCTGTTTCAATAGAAAAATGCAATAGCAATGCAAAGCAGAGCTAACACATTGTGAAAAATTGCTCTGTGGAGCTATTTTCCACAGATTTTTGTCTTAGCTTTTATAACAAATGCTGAAATGCATTATTACTATTTACCACTACAAATTTTCAGTTGAGGATTTTGCCAACTGAGAAGCCTTACAGCTGTTACGGGAATCAGGAGACTGATTCTATCACCAACCTCTCCAAAGTTATGACTCTTAATACAGATAGTTCAGTCTGCAGCCCTACACCTAGCTCTGTAACACAAATGGAAGAGAAACACAGGTTGAAGCAAACAACCAGGGTTTAGTAATTGCTTAAACTGGCCCTAACATAAATCTGGACAGCTAAGCCTGAGTGTAATAACTCTGTGCTTGTCTTCATTGATCTTGGAATGAAGAAACTTTTCTGAAAATACTAAATTTTCAAGATCTTCCCTGTTCTACTGCTCACTCTCCATAAGGATCTGGCACATACTGGGAAAAAACAAGTTCTGTTCTGTTTTTGTTACTTCACTGCATAGCATATAATTTAACAAACAGTATAGTTTGTAGTTTTTTGTTTAGAATCTCACTTCAATATGGCTCACTGGAGCTGCAAGAGCAGCTTTCCATTACCACATGAAAGGAAAAAGACATTCTTCTTCATATCATCTTCTTTTAGTTACTATTAGAAAAGGGGTTGGGTAAATCTTTGATGATATGTGAGGCTCTATATGGAAAAAAGTATAAAAGTCTTGTTGAATGATCTCTTAAGAGTGACCAGTTAGGGTTAAATTGTGGATATATTTTTGGATATATTTTGGAGTGAAAAAGGAGCAAGAAGGCCCCACCTGCCATTCACAACACACCTCTTTAAAAGTTTCCTTGCAATATTGGCAAGAATCCTTGTAAGGATTGTCTACCTCCAGAAAATTAATTGATTCAGTGGTTAGTACCTCTGAAAACTGTTTATAATGAAATACAATCATGTCTGAGTCTTTCATCAGACTAAATGGGAACTTCTGTTTCAAAATTACCTTTGTATCATAGAAAAGATAGCAGACTCTGAAGCATTGCTACCAAAAATATCTCAATTTCAAGTGATTGGGGTAAAAATATAATTAGAGTTTGGGGAAGGAGGCTAAGGAAATGTCCAGACACCAGTATTTACTATTGGTAAATGATGGTAAAAGAAGGCTCTGAAAGTAGAGGTTAATGTCATACAGACTTTTTTTTTAAGCTGGTATGTGTGATGGGTGGGTTGTTTTTTGTTTGGTTGTTGTTGGGTTTTTTTTTTTTTTGTTTGGCTTTTTTTTTTTTTTTTTTGGTGGAATGGAAATATTTAGGCTGAAATATGAAGGCCGATATAAAGATGGAGAATAAATAACATCACAAGTGCCCATGGAGGAAATGTACTGGAGTAGGCATTGCCACCTATTGACTAAAGTATAGAACAGCAAGAAAGGCAATTTCAACCAGGAAAAAAAAAATGGTACTAGGCAGTAGCAAGTGATACAGACATTTAACTTTAGATTCACAGAATATTCTGAGTTGTTTATCTGTGACTTTAAGAGGAATACAGACCAAATTTTGAGGCTGGCCAAGAGCCAAGAGTAGGGATGTTATTTATTGGTGAGATTTTGTCGGTGTTCCGTCTATTAGATTTTCTTACTCATAGACCAGATATCCCAGAGGATTGCTTCTAAGATAATGGAAGCTATTGACTCTAGGCTGCTTGATCCAAATTGCTAAAGGTCAGTATAACAGTGATGGACAGTACTTGGTTATGACCTGATGACAGCCTAGCAAACTGTACCAAATATGTTGTTAATGTCCTTGTAGCAGGCACGTATTAAGGTTCTAAAAGTTCATAATCCTATTGTTTGAAATATCAGCCAAAAAAAATGGTGTTATGAATTTGTGGACTGAAGCAAAATAGTTCTATATCTTGGATCCTCTTTTGAATCCTAGATTTAAGATATTGATAGTCCCCTACTGTTTAAAAAAACAGCTAATCATTATAAAAAAAAACAAAACAAAAACCCAAACCAAACTAACACCAAGTTGGAAAACAAACAAATGACAGAAAAAAATACTTCTGTGATATTTTTTTTTCTGTAGAGATGGAGTTGTGATAAATCAGGGAATGATTATTTGTTGATTTAATATACACTGCTTCTTTTCTTCTTATAAACTGATAAGAAATTTCATTGCATCCTTACATTTACATCTCTACTCAGGCTGTTAAAGAGACATAACATTTTTATCCAATCAGCATTTATTGTAGAAACTACTGAAATTATTTTAGTTTGAATGCCTCTGTTCTAGTTTCAAGTAAAATATTTTTTGGTGGTAAAACAAGACACTGCTGGACTAAAATCTATCTGGAGTTTATCTGCAGTTGTAAGTCCTTGACACTGGAGACAACATATTTTCGTATGTGTATTCAGTTGATGTGGAAGGATTTTGAAGCAGAGGCTACAGGAATGGCTCCTGTGAGCAGACACCATAAGCTTCCCCAATGTCCAATATGGAATTACCCTGAATAAGGTTTTCTGGTAGGACTTGTGATCCTTCTGGGGACCCACACTGGAGCAGCCTGTTCCTGAAGGACTGCACCCTGGGGAAGAGACTGGAGCAGTTTGTGAAGAACTGCACCCCACGGGAAGGACTCACGTTGGAAAGGCTGGTGGAAGACTGTGTCCCCTGTGAGGAACCCCACACTGAGACAGGGGAAGAGCATGAAGAGTCCTCCCACTGAGGAGAAAGGAGTGGCAGAGACAACGTATGATGAACTGACTGCAACTCCCATTCCCTGTCCCTCCTACGCCACGGGAGGGGATCAGGCAGAGAATTCAGGAGAGAAGTGGATCCCAGGAAGAATTGGCTTTATTTCTCATTATCCTACTCTGATTTGGTTATCAACAAATCAAATTGATTTCCCCAAATCAAGTCTGTTTTGCCTGTGACAGTACCTGGTGACTGATCTCTCACTGTCCTTATTGCAACCTACAAGCCTTTTGTTACATTTTCTCTCATCTGTCCAGCTGAGGAGTGGGGTGATTGAGCAGCTTTGGCTGACACAGGCCATCCAGCTGTGGTGAACCCACCTCAATTAACTCACTAAAATCATTGCAGTGGAAATAGGAAGAGGTGTTTGTGATTTTGTTTTTGTGATAGATTTGCGTTCTGTGGGTTCCTTCTGGCAGTGATTCTACGGCCCACGTAAGATAAAAAAAGTAATTTACTGAATAGAAATGAAACTCTGCTTATTTTATACCTACTCTGACCATGCTGAAGGTGGAACATAGCCTAAAGAAGCACAAGCCAAGTGAAGAATTTGAACAGACATGTGGAAAGACAAAGAGCAATTGCAAAAAACATGCATTAAACAGAGAGTGCCTTCAGAAAACATGAATTCTAAATGAGTTCTCTAATAATATGAAAATATATTCCTTGGCCTCATAGAAATCTTTCTACAAAAATCTTTTTGAAAATATGTCTATTTTTTTTCCTCTCAAATAAGTACAGAGCTTCTTAAAGTCTTGAAAATGTGAATTTTTTTCATTTTCAAACAAGCAAGAAGAACTTTCCTGTTTTATTTTGTTAATCATGGATTTATTGGATCTGGAAAAGGACCTATCTTTCCTGGTTTAAATTAATGTCAAATATTGGCTATCATCCTGACTGCCAAACATACCTTACTTTACCAGTGCTATATGCTAAGAAATGTGGAAATCACTTCCATTTTTTAATAAAGAAGAAAAGTAAAAACATATGAAAATACTGCAGGTTTTTTCTTACATAAGGCATGTCCTCTAAGATCTTAGAGAAGAAATGCCTAAATGTCAATATATATAAAGGGCAAAAGTACTCACTACAAAAAGCCTGATCAAATATGAAGTAACCATATCAACTTCATTCAAGACAGAGAAGACAAAAGCCTTTTTAATCAATGTTTGCTTGTTGTAGGAATTATGTAGGTTTTTTGTTTGTTTTTACATATAGACCTAAATGTACCATTTGGTTGGACACTGCTAACAAAAACAGAAGAAAAGCTTTCAACTAATATATTCATATTCAAAATGAAAGCAGATATTAAATTGCTAAAGCATCATAATACAGCATTTCTTCATAAGTTTCCTCAGTCTTAGTTATGCCCTTAATAATAGAGATTGTCTTTTAAACATATCCTCAAGGAGATGCTGATGTCATTGCAAAGCCTCTCTTGATGATTTTTGAGCAGTTTTGGAAATCCGGAGAGGTCCCAGCTGGCTGGAAGCTGATCAATGGTGTCCTGATTTTTAAGAAGAGCAAGAAGGAGGACCTGGGAAACTACAGACCTGTCACTCTCAATTCAGCGCCCGCTGAAATCAAGAAAAGATTATTCTGGGAGGTATTGAAAAACACCTGGAGGACAACTCAGTCATTGGTCACAACAAACATGGCTTCATGAGCAGAAAGTCCTGCTTGTCGAACCGGATATTTTTCTACTTCAGGATAACCCACCTAGTTGATCTAGGAAAGACAGTAGATGGAATCTTCCTGGACATCAGCAAAGCTTTTGATACTGTCTCTCACAGGATCCTTCTGGACAAAACGTCCAGCACACAGCTGGATAACCGTGTTACATGAGGGGAGAAATTGGCTCACGGGTCAGGCACAAAGGGTTACAGTAAATGGGGGGAGATCAGGCTGATGACCTGTCACTAGTGGGGATCCACAGGGCTCCATCCTGGGTCCTGTGCTCTTCAATACCTTCATTAAAGACTTGGATGCAGGACTTGAGGGAACACTATGTAAGTTTGCCAATTATAATAAATTGGGAGAAGCTGTTGACTCCCACACGGGCAGAGAAGCCCTGCAGAGAGACTTCAACACGTTGAAGAGATGGGCAATCACCAACAGTATGAAGTTTAACAAGGGCAGGTGATGGATTCTGCACCTGGGACAGGGCAATCCTGGCTGTACAGACAGATGAGAACAAGAGGCTGGAGAGCAGCGCTGTGGAAAGGGACCTGGGAGTCCTGGTCGATGGCAAGTTGAATGTGAGTCAGCAGTGCCCTGGCAGCCAGGAGAGCCAAGTGTGTCCTGGGGGGCATCAGGCACAGCATTGTCAGCCAGGCAAGGAAGGGGATTGTCCTGCTCTGCTCTGCACTGGAGAGAGAGGCCTCACCTTGAATGTTGTGTGCAGTTCTAGGCACTGCAATATAAGAAAGACATTAAGCTGAGGAGGGCGACAAAGATGGTGAAGGGTCTAGAGGGGAAGCCATATGAGGAATGGCTGAGGTCACTTTGTTCTGTTCAGTCTGTAGAAGAGGAGATTGAGGGGAGACTTCATTGCACTCTTCAAAATCCTCATAAGGGGAAGTGGAGGGGCCGGTACCAATCTCTTCCCTCTCTTGACTATTGACAGGAGTAGAAAAAATGGCATGAAGCTAAGTCAAGGGAAGTTTAGGATAGATACCAGGAAAAGGTTCTTCACCTAAAGGGTGGTTGAGCACTGGAACAGGCTCCCCAGGGAAATTGTATAAGCACCAAGCCTGTCTGAGTTCAAGAAGTGTTAGGACAGTACTCTCAGGCACATGGTGTGACTCTTGGGGATGCTGCTGTGCAGGGCCAGGAGTTAGACTCGATGATCCTAATGGGTCTCTTCCAACTCAGCATATTCTATGATTCTGATTCTATGATGTGGAATAAGACTAGTAGTTTTTAAGCAAATTATAAAGTAAAAAAAAAGAAAACAAAATCATGTCTTGTGGCAATCTTACTTAACATTTTGCTTCTAACTGTTTTTTTAAGTGGATATCATCTAAACACTTTTTGACAGGCATAGATAAGCATTTTTGCACCATTTTGGGTGATAACCTCTTTCACTGCTTCTGGTTTTACCATGCCCTTTCCTTAGTTTCTGGTTGAAAGACATATAAGGGAAGTGCTTTTTTTTTTTTTTTTTTTTTTTTTGCATTAACCCTATCTTTCTCCTCTGTGGAGAATAGCCTTGAAAAGGATGTCTTTTTTTCCCAATGCATTATAGATTACAGTATCTGGAGTCTCTAAAAACCTCATGTGGAGAACCATGTGGATGGCATTGACAGTTCTAGTATGTTATTCTACTGCCAGCTGCTCTTCGTGCCTTTCTTGCTGGCATGTTGTTTTACTCTCAGCAGGAGAGGACTTGAAGCAAGGGGCAAAGAAGTGTTTCAACCATGGTTTTTGAATTCATTCTAATTGGGTTTTTTGTTCCTCAATTTAAATTTTTTTATTAGCTCACTTCTGGCACAGCACTATAGTGGCAACTGTCTTCTGACTCTTTTCATCCTGCTGGTAGTATAGTCTTTTTTAATACCGGCTATCAAGTTAGGTTCAATAAGAAGGCCTCATGTTTGGATAAAAATGGGCCTTGATAAGATACTTGTGATTTCACTGACTTTAAACTTTCATATAGGATATGATTCTGTGAGTTTTATACATAGACAAATACACTTTATCATTTTCCTCTTTCTTGTCATTTTTGTTGCAGATAAATTTGAGATTTTATGGCCAAAAAAAATTATTGTTTTAACCAAGCCAAGTCTTGTAAATTACAAAATTGGGAATTTCCATTCTGATGTAGAATTTCAAATGGAAAATCATTATTCTTTTTTATATATTTTATATTTTTCTCATTTATAAATTATTAGATATGCTAATTTGAAAAATACGCAATTAAAAGATTATATCATCACTATGTCCCCAAAAATGACTTTGTCCAGTATTCATTTATGTTATCAGCTTACACCAGAGGATAGATTTACAGAGGCTAATAACACTGTGCCACAGCAAGAAAGGAAAAATCATGCAATTATTATAAAAATATCTGAATCTACTTAACAAAAGTCTTCCTTGTGGAAAGAAGGAAGAATCCCAAGAGATTCTCATATAAGATTCTCACTATAATTAGAAAAAGACTGAGCATGAAGGCTAAAAAACCTCTTGTTAGCTTTTTATTAGTGAATATATTCCAGTAACTACATATCTATGTCCTTTAACATCCAGAAGCACAGAAGAGGTTAGAAGAGGAAAAAAAATGGGGTTAAAACATAAAGACTTGTCCACCCATGACAAAACTACTTTGCTATTTTATACTTCTCTTGATATCTGAGGAGCTGTGAAAATTTGAGTCTGGAAGGTCTGGCTTACAGATTTGGATTTGAACTTCTGAATATCAGAGGAAAGTTGTAGAGATCCCCATATTTCAAGCACTGGAACAGCTTGTCCAGGGAAGTGGTGGAGTCAACAAACCCTACAGGAATTTAAAGGATGTGGAGACCTGGTGCTTTGGGACATGGTTTAGTGGTGGACTTGTCAGTGCTGGGTTTACAGTTGGACTCTATAATCTTGTAGTTCTTTGCAACCTAAACAATTCTATGGTTCTGTGATGATTCTATCTAGCACAGCTTCTGGTAGTACTTAGCTGAGTGCCAGATTTTTTTGCTACTGTATGAGACAGCTCAGGCTGAGCTGAGATCATGTCTTTGGTGCCAAAGCACAGTGTGTCATATTGCTGCAGGAGGATGGATGACACCTGCTTCAGCTGAGTCCCTTATTTCTGTCAGACCTGTGGGAGTGGGTCCAGAGGAGGGTCACAAAGATGCTCAGAGTGCTGGAGCATCTATCCTGTAAACAGAAGCTGTGAAAGCTGTGGAGAACAGAAGGCTCTGGAGACACCTCACTGCAGCTTTCCACTACATATAAAAAAGGAGAGTGATCTTTTACATAGGCAGATAGTAATAGGACAAGGGGCAATGATTTTAAACTAAAAGAAGAGATATTTAGAATAGATGTTAGGAAGAAATTCTTTACAGTGAGAGCGGTGAGACACTGGAAAAGGTTGTTCAGAGAAGTGGATGCCTGTTTCTAGTGCTGACAAGGCTCCATTGCTTCTATATTTGACTTTTTCATCACTTTTTCCATGCACTTTTCTTCCTTCTTGAGCTTTGGTTTGCAGGCTATAAATAATTAGACCTTTATGCTAAGAAATATATGAACTTCAAAAATCATCTTTCTCTCATCAATATCTATTAGGGGGTTTCAGTTTCCCTCCTGAACAGAAATTTGAGCTATCCAAAGTATTTCATTGGTTTTCTAGTACTTCAAATTGACTTGATTTTATTATGGCTTGTCTTCCTTTAGCAAATGGAAGTAGATGAGCAAGAGCATTATTTACTGTCAATTATAAAGTCTGAGTTGCATTACTGGGTAACCCACACAGCTAGCGCAGTCCCTAAAGTAGGAGAATATTATATTAAAACTGGCATCTGCCTGTACTGAATCTTTTCTGTTCTACCCTTCACATTAAAAATACAGAACCATAGATGAATCTGATGAATTAAAAATAAGCTGCTCATTTGGAGTCAGAATGCAAATCCAATAGGTAATAAATTTCAGGAACAATTAGATTAAATTCCTTTTAAAACCTAAGGAAAATATTTCATGTTTATGTTTATATGGTATCTTAACTCTAGCTGCTGTTAGATTAATCCACAAAGTACCTTCTTCAAGAGAAAACAAAACAGAAAATAAGTTGTTTGCTTATAGAAAGGCTTTACTTTTCTATTTGTTTTCCCCTCATTGTTTTAGTTGTGTCTGAAGTATTACCATAATGACTGATTTGTCATCAGCAATGGAACTTCATGTATAAAAAGTCGGATTTTTCAGCTACAGGAAGGAAAAGGATCATTTGATCAGGCACTTTTTCTAGATTTGGATCAATTCCCAGTTAAAAATTTCAAAAAACTATAAAATGGAAATACAATTTTCTCTAAAAAACCCCAAACAGCTCAAAACCTCCTTCAAAAAAAAACCCCAAGCAACACTCCCCACCTCCCAAAAAATCTCCCACCAACCAAAACCAAAACCCAAACCCTACACCAACCACCTCCCAAGAATGGACCCTGTCTTGATTTCCACTTGCCTGTTTTATTCTCTCTTAACCTAGTAGTCAAGGAATTGACATGAAACTGGCATCTTAGATTAGAGAGATGCCATCAGAAGGGTTATAGAGGCAGCTGGCTTGTGCATGGGCTGTGGTTTGTTGAGGTATATTCTTAACCAAAACCAATTCATAGCACTCAACACATCTGATCAATCCAGTGCAAGTAGGAGCATGCTATGCCTTAGAATTTAAGAGACAATCCTGTTGGAAACACTGACCTAACACTGGACCATTGACATGGCGGTGATCAGATGAAAAATCAGATGTTCTATTCATATTTCTGGGGCTTAAGCACATGATCACAGGTCATCCTTTCATCATGGAAAGATAGTATCATAGTGGAATATTTTAAGAATAAGAGCTATTGAAAATTAGATTGTGGTTGAAGAAATGGTATTTACAATTCCAAAGCTGCTTTAGGATTTTTTAGCTAGCTTTTGAGTATAAAGCTGCATAAAGACTAAACTTTAATTTCTATATGACTGAACTAAAAATTCAGAAACTATTTTTAAAATACAAAGACTCCTATGTGTTTATTGGATTTCTCCTTTGTTATGATATCTGAAGCTACAAAATAGACTTTCAAAAGCTGAATGTAATCTGGGATCAGATTTATACTATAAGGACATTTGCATCACAGTCTACCTTTTCTCCTTGAAATGTATTATTTCAACATGAGGAACTTGCTCTGGACTGGAAGCAAAGCTTAAACTTTCAGTTATCTTATCTATATCTACTGTTACCTTTTTTTTTTTGAAGGTCAACTGTTTTATTAAAGGACACATGGAAGTGAGAAATGTGCCATTATTGCAGATAATAAATCTAGGTAACATCTGTAAAAAGAAGGAAATGTGCTGAGATTTTGTCGCTGAGTCTGAGGGGTTTTTTACCGATTTCTGGTCCTGAAAGCTTTGCTTGTGTACTAGAACTTGTATATTTTTGCCTGGGTATTCTTTTCTAATTATTCTAGAGAGTCAGATAAGATGGAAATGCACAGTATTTAGAGATACTGGAATTATGCATTTGCCAGTTAATACCTGAGAAGAACTCTTGATTTTATTTACAAAATTCTGAAGTTATTTTTTGCACACTAAAATTAGTGCTTTTAAGTCATGTTCCCTTTGACTTGGAAAAGTCAAAAGATAAACAAAGAAAAACCCATAGATAAATTCTAACAAAATCAACAGCAAAGTTGAATTCAAGCAAACACAGAGGCTGCGATTCAATAAAAATGTGTCAATATTTTATTATTTTGGAACCTTAACTTTGGAATGGAAAAAAATGAAACTTCAGTTTTTGTGTTTGGTAGACAAGATCTCCTAAGGGATTTTTTAAAATATAACGCACAGGAAGGAAGCAATCCTTTGTACCATATGAAGCAGACATATAAATGTGGAGCACAATTACTGCATTTAAAATACTGAGTGAGGAATGAAAACTGCACTGAAATTCATAACTTGAGAAATAGAAAGTATCGTGGATTCTTTATCTATGGAGATTTTTTTTTAATTAAGACTGATTTAAAAGATGCTATTATTTAAAAAAGAAGCTGTTCAAAATCACTGTGGGCTTCATAACCGCAGAAAGTTTAGAAGATTATAATGGCCCCTTCTGGCTTTAAAATCTGCACTCATAAAAAAAAGGAAAATAATTTTTTAATCTGCAGGACTCACTTATTGTCATTTATCTGTATAAAATATTCCAAATGGATTCAGTGAGGCTAAAATTTTAGATTAACATTTTAAAAAGGGCTTCAGCATCTCAGAAACATCAAGAATTATACTGAAAAGTTAATAATAAGAAGGAAATATTAAATCTTAGAAACATATTTATGTCTTGAACTTTAACTCTCTGAGCTCAGTATAAGAATAAATTTAGACAGCAAAATATATTTATTCTTTGCCTTAAAGAGTAGTCAAAGAGCAGGACTGGTGAGCTGCAGGAATACATACATGTGTATATCTACACATGGAGAGAAAAAGAAACAATCATTTTAGGATGTAGCAGAATTCTTAAAAATATATCCTCTCCTTCTCCTTCTCCTTCTCCTTCTCCTTCTCCTTCTCCTTCTCCTTCTCCTTCTCCTTCTCCTTCTCCTTCTCCTTCTCCTTCTCCTTCTCCTTCTCCTTCTCCTTCTCCTTCTCCTTCTCCTTCTCCTTCTCCTTCTCCTCCTTCTCCTTCTTCTCCTTCTCCTTCTCCTTCTCCTTCTCCTTCTCCTTCTCCTTCTCCTTCTCCTTCTCCTTCTCCTTCTCCTTCTCCTTCTCCTTCTCCTTCTCCTTCTCCTTCTCCTTCTCCTTCTCCTTCTCTTCTCTTTTTTTAAATGAACACAGAGCCAGACACTGGCAATGTCAGCTCCTAGCTGTGATTTATCCTTGAATCTCTTCCAGCCAATTCATATTTTATGTGATGTTCCATTCATCACATAACAAATGCAGCAATCATTGCCTAACCCCGACTCCAGTGATTTTAGTCAAACTGATTAGAGTCAAACAATAAATAAGTCTTATAGGATGAAATATTTAATTAGCCAAAAAAACCCACTTTCTTAGTGAAGGCTGTAAACCTCTTTAGTCCAACTAGCATGATAGCATATTTAAAGCCTTAAAAAGGGATGAAGAAGACATTAAAAAAGTCCCAAAATGCTACGTGTATGTTACAGTCAGCAATTTATACTCATTTTCTCAAATAAACCATAATAAATAAATAAAAATTAAATGTTAAATGTGAAAGCAGTTCATACATGATAATTTTTACCTTAAAGAGCCATCAATGAAAACCTCTTAAAATCTCTATGATGTTGCTGCAGTACCCCAAGTGAGCCCGGACTTTGATATATGTCTACTTTTTTGAGGGGGAACTTTTGAAACAGATAACAATGACCTCTAGGAAAGATGGAAGAAAAAATTATTTCAAACCACATCTATTCCCTGTATAGCATATCCTCTCGGGGTGGGGATCTTCACATCACTCTTATTCTCAGTCCATCAAGTTCTATTGGCCTTCTGAGTTATAATAAACTTTAGAAAACCCCTCAGGACAAAGTCTGACAGAAGTCACCTGGAGGCTTTGATAACACTGCACTGGGGAGCAGGCTGGGCAAAACAGGGAGGTAGCCCTCTTCTCGCCAATATTTTTGGGACACAGCCTGGCAAACAGGTTGCATAACATAATACTGGTAGGATCTGTCTGGTAAACATTTGTCTCATTGATGTTTCTTGTTTTCACCACTTGGTAATACTGATGGATTAAGCATATCAGTGTCATTTTTTATTGACCTGCTCAGTTTGCAGATGGGCAGCTCTGAACTCTGAAGTAGTGATCTTGTGGGCTGAAACAAAGAATAGATTTATCTGAATATCGACAGTTTACAGTGCAGGTAGAAAAAATTTGAGCAAAAACTAATTTTCTTCACACATGCATATAAAATGTTGATATCGGCCGTTGGCTGACGTTGCAATGTGTAACATTAAAGAATGTCAATATATGTGTTTTTGCCTTAAAATAACTGGACCAACACTTTTTCCTATACCTTTTATGGAAAACCACTGTGGAAATCATTGGCTAGAGAGAAAGTTGCTACCATCTTTCTCCTGCTTTGTCTCAGTAGTGGCAATTGAGTGCCATGCCTCCCTTAGCACTTCTCTGCAGAGAAATCCAACCTGTAAATAGCTGGAGTAGGAAACAACAGTGCTTTTTGAGAAAGCAGAAGGCATGAGGGATACTAGAGTGCTTCGGTAAAGACAGGGAGAGTGGGGGAGCAGATGTGGACTGGGGATCAACCAGGAGTAAGAATGAGGATCTTCGTCTGGACCATGGAGATGACAGGCCATGACAAGCTGAGTCTGGGATCCCCTTGCTCTGTCCTCTGCCTGCAGGGAATGAGCAAGGACTCAACACTACCAGTGCCATGCACTATAACATAGTGCTGCTGAAATAGTAGGGAAAATGTGCCTTTACTGCAGTGACTCTTGGGTCTGCCTCTCTGTGCAAAAATGTTTAACTGGATAATACATTAGGCTGAGAAAAAGAACTCAACCACTTTCACAAAGGAGTGGTGTTGCACTCTTTGGTGCCAAAACACCACAATCAAATACTGTCTGTGGACTCTGACTTAGGCATGATACCAGAAAGGATTCCCTTGCAGGGTTTGTAAGCAGAGGAACTCCTGGTTTAAAACTTCTCTGAGGGCATAAGGACCAAGCTTCTTGCCAGGGATTGCATCTTTTGCCTTTGGATACTCAAAAGCTGACACATAAAACTTCTCAGGCTTTTTCCAGTAGTGAGAAGGAAAACAGAGGTTTCTCTTTTGGAAGAATTCAGAATCCATTTTCTATATTGGTTATAACTTATGAAATTACTCTGTTCATTGATATTGGGAGTGACCTTGCTGGGTGTTTAGTATTCAAGAAAGTAGCAACACAGCTTGTAGAGCTTTACACAGCTTTTAGAGCAGTGTGCAGCACATGCTGATGTGCTTCTACATACAGCAAATCTTTGTATCCAAAACACCAGGCAAGCAGAACTCCCTAAATCTGGATACATTCAGTACTGCCAAAGAGGAAATAACAAAATTTTAACATATTTTAAAAGGAACTTTAAGACTACTTAGAAATTCTAAATGCAAAAATGAGATGCATACAAGTAGGATAAATATTTTATGAGTTTTTTGGTAAGTATAATTTTTTTTTTCAATGAGATGGTGATTAAAAGACAGCAATACAAAAAAACCCCACCTACAGCAGTGTTTACATTAAAAATTAGTTTATACATAGTAGCTTAACTATTCATTTCTATGAAATTGATAAATGTATCCTTTTTTAGACAAAGGTACTTATATTTTTTGTCATAATTTGAAACAGATTCTTTAATTTTATCAGGAAAAATATTAATATTCTCTTAATAGTCTCACCTTCATTTGTAGACTTGTGCAGATTTTTTTTTTTCAATTTTTTTTTAAAGTGATGATAATGGAGCTATATTTTCACAAAGTAGGCAACACTCTGAAAATACTATTTTTGGGATTGCTATGCTTAGTGCTATAAAAGGAGCACATGCTTATTAAAATTGCTCATGCTTAGTCTCAAAATTAGTAGCTCACATACAGGATGGGAAGAGTATCAGTAGCAAGCAGATTGGCATTTCTGGGAACTGTGGTTGCATGGAGTGAATGAAAAGAGGCTGTGAAGGCAGCTGGCTAGAAACATATTAGCATTGGGCTTTGATGACAAACCCCTTCCCTATATTTAGCTTTTATTGACTGAATAGTAATTTACAAGTGTTTAAATATAATGGCTAATTGGTCTGACATGTTTGCATTTCATGATGATGCATTAATGTAAGAGAGACTCTAACCAGTTGGTTTTGAGTTCATATTGCTCTGACTTAGGTAAAACACTTCTATTCTAGCTGTGATGCTGTAAGAGTGTAGAAGAGATGGCAGTGGTGGTGTAGAAGTTCTAGAACAAGATATTCCAGTTGTATTGTGGAAGAACTCAACTTCCAAACTTTCCCCAAGATGGGGGGATCGCTTTTCACATGAGTTTGGTCATCATGTTCTGCAAAGATTATTCTCCATGTGAAGGAGACCTGATAAAAATCACAGCAAGCTTTGGCTTTGCAGGAATGTTTCTGTTTGCTCCATTGTTTTTGCTTAATATTTCCATAAATTTGGTGTTGTTTTATGAGCAACTCAGCTGCTTCTTAGTTGATCCTACTGTGAACCATCTCAGGAGGCTAAATAGCAAAAGAAAAACAAAATGAAAAAGTGAATAATTTTCTGCTGTGCCTGTTTTTTTTAACAGCAATCAGATGTGCACCAGTGCAAGAAAGAATGTAAGACCACATCTTTCCCACAGTAATTCTAATGTGACTGTTCAGTCAAACATAGCTAAAGTAATAAACAACAAATGGACCTTAAGTGTTTTGATGCCCAGCTGCTTAAACTGGTTTTGAGCTATAGTGTTTGAGGAATTTTTAAAAGGGAACTGTTGCACATTTACCATCAATAAAAAATATTTATGTTATCAATTTTGTTTGCCTAGAGTTTAAATTACTGCTCTATTTTTGGGTCAATATTTAACAACATATAACTCTTAGTATGGATTTCTAGTAGAGCAATAGGAAGTACAGTACAAGAATAAAAAAATCTCTGAGAGATTATTTGGGTGAAAAGTACAAAAATCAATATGGAAAACTTGTTCAACTGAAAATTAAAGTAAACACAAATATTACTTCATTTTACTTCACAACAGTAACAAGATGACATGGTTATATATTTTTTTTTTTTTTAATTATTTTTTTTCCCTTTCAGTGAAATCAAGTTAATTATTATTGGAAAAAGGCACATCAAGTTTCTCTGTTTTCCTTGGTTGGTATTTTTCCATTATAGGAGCTTACAATAGGTTTTACCTTAATGGCTTTCCTATGTGTCTGGGCTTTAAAGCTGTAATTTTAAAAAATATCATCATAGGAAGAAACTATTACATTTACTGGCTATTGAACTTAAACTGGTCTTGTTTTAGGTCTTCTCATAAAACAAATTGGACATTTAGGATTGTGTATTTGTGTCTGCCCCTTCTGAGTGAGGCATAGACCAGGAAAGATTCTGCCCTGTATGAGATGAAATTGCATTGGCCTTGAATTTGCACGCACCTTGGCTGGAACCACTCTGTGATTCTGTAATTCTGTGAAATTGTTCCATTCACTGATGAAGGCTCACTGGCTTTTATACACCGGGCCAGCAGATTGATGTTTGTCTGTTTCCCGAATCCCTTGTATTTTATGCATAAGAACATAAGAGTTTATAAGTTAGGAGTAAATGAAATATGGTTATTCTTAAATCAAACAAACATTTTTTTTAAAGCAGCACAACTAAATTTTGTTACTGTACATATGCCACTGCAGCATTGCAAAATAATTACCAAAAAACTGTTTGGCAACTTGTGCACACCTTTTAGAGGGGTGAGGATGGAAAGTGAGTGGTTAATAATTTTAAACATTCAGATACTTTGGTTTTTTATATAGTTATCTGCACTTTGCTTCCCCATATGAGTATGCCAACTGATGCATATTTTTGTTTCAATTTGATGGTAAGTGTAAAAGATCATTTATTCAGTCCTGGATTACCAATATTCTCAGGATTCAGGCATACATTTGGGAAGAATCAGGGGATAAATAATTAAAAAAATGCATAAATTTCTGCACTAAATTCACTTAAAAGGGATAGATTTGTCATCTGTCAGAACTGACAGTGATTAAGGTCCTCCAGGCATTTTAATGAAAAGCTAACTTTTCTTCCCACTTAACATTTTCTCTGCCCTTGCCAATAAATATACATAGGGAAAGGCTGAAAATGATATTGGATAAATGTTTCTTATGATGGCTACTTTTTCCTAGCAGATGCTTTTTAGGAGGAATTTTGTAGCCAATACACAAAACTCTCTTTGGATTAACAACAGTCATGGAGGTCTCTCAATAAAGACTTCTTGCCTAAAGTAAGATCACAACCTATTATGATATCAACTGGAATAAAAAAAGAGAGGTGATATAAGAGAAGATTCAGATGCATTCCTTTCTTCACACAAAATCGTATCTAACTTGTTCATGTTCTACTGTGGAACGAGAAGCATAGTTTTCCTGGTTTTCACCAATTTAAGGATAAACTTACACATATTAAGTTAGAAGCAGATCTGTAGACTCAAAATTCCTACATTATTTCAGTATGTCCAAAAGAATAGTGAGAAATTTTTTACTATTGTATGTGAAATCCAGGAAACCCACCATATCCAGGAATTCAGAACTGCACCAAACTTCTGGAGCCTTTCATCTGAAATTATTTCTATGTGCTTACTTGATTTACTTCTACTACCTAGAAGTAGCAACGGATTTATATATTCCTCAGTATTCTACCTGAGTCAATACAAGTCATTATATTCCATTGTTATGGGAATCATAAGACAGTGCCAAAGAAATTATAAGCAGCAAAATGGAGATATTTGTTTATTCCTGTCTTAGGTTACAATGTAAAATGTAACCAAAAGCATGTATTCTAGCACCATCTGTTAAAACCAGGTGGGGCAATGTTCTTTACCTCTTCCATGACACATCCCTGATAACTCCCTCTGGAGGGATATCTTCTGTTAATGGGCCATCCAGCCTCACTGCATGGCTCATAAAATTACATCATCCCATTGTGAGATGCTCTGCCCAGAGGGAGGAACCTAGCATTGCTACCTGGATATAATCTGAGGTTTGGAACACCACACTCAGCCCTCAACTACTGGATTCCCAGAGGACAAGAGCTACAAAACCACCACGGGACCTCCAGAGGAGGACCAGACCCTTCTACAGAGTCACTGCTTCAGCAGAACCACATCTATCACATCAGGAGGATTGCAGCCACCATTTAATCAGATTGCTACCACCACCCTGCCAGGCAGGGTGTCAGGTTGTACGCTGACTCTGTCAGTGTTTCTGTACTACTGATTTTATTTTTAATTTTCCTATTAAATTGTAGTTCTGATTTTGAGTCTCTCACTGGTTTGCTTTCAAACTAGTACAATCTCTCATGTCTATTTTCTTGCTGCAAAGAAAAATTCCAGCCAGAACAAGTGTTTGCAAACCCTTAGCACATTGCATGGGTGCCATGTGAAACACCTTCCCTGGACCACAGCAATACTTAATAGTCCCCTGGAGTGGCTTTCCTATTGACAGAGATTTACAGGGTTTTTTTCTTTATCTCCCCACAATATTTTTTGACAGACTCAGCTCCTTTTATCTTTTAAAGCCTTTTACTGTGCCTTGGTGCAAATATAACTACTCATTCTGTTAGAGCACTTCAGATTCAGGAGACTTTCTTTCTCTTCATATAATTTATAAATGCGATAAATTCGCACAAATAAAGATCTTAGAGCCCATAAATGTTAGAGCTTCATTAAGCTGCATTTTTGATGCCAGGAAAAGCCACAAAGTAATGAAGAGAAAGTACCATGTTTCCTGTGACATTTCTAAAGCCTATCAAAGGATTTGAAAATTAAATGAAAGGTTAGATAAAGTTTTGTTTCATAAAGTTCTATTTTCTTCACTTTTTGTGTATTCATAATAGTCAACAACACATACAATCCAAAGATTTCATGTTTTGTTTTGTGTTTAGTTCCTCTGGACAGGACAGTATATGAATAGATATATGCAAAAGCTTTGCACAAATCATTTTCTAGACATAATTTTTGTTGAATATATTGGTTATCATTTATTAAACAGCTTTCCTTCTGTCTGTCTATACAAACACATACCTAAACTCCTACCACCATCTGTGAGCCCTACCTGATTCCAGATTCTTTTTTAGCCACTCCCATGAGTTCTGGCTGGGACAGGTGCATGCCTTTCGCCTGGCTTTTCTTGCTTACTAAGGTAGATTTTTTATCTCTAATATTCCTTCAGTTGCATATTTTAGTGCTTAATAAATTAAAACACCATTGAAATAAAATAGATTTTTGTCATTGTTCAGATATGGATTTGAAGTGTTCCTAACTGTGGAGCTGTTGTTAACTGCATCTTTTACTTGAGGCCTTAATTTGATTTTTCCTCTTTATTTGTAGACAAACTCTGAGTATACAAGCAGTTAACATAAAATCAGTAAATATATTTGATAGAAGGTGGTGTTGAAAGCACTTTATCCCAGTTCTGCACAGGATTTCAAATACTCACTTCTTACAGAATACTACATACAATCAAAAAAACCTGCAAACATCCTATCTTTTTCTCTAGATGAGATCTATTTTGTCTAGGTTTTAGCAATTAAAATATTTTAGTTAGAAAAATGCTACTGTTAAATGCTTAAATGAATTTCTGCTTAAAATAATAATTTCTAGGAATGGTAGAGAAACCATATACACTATATATATACATTTTATGGTACATATGTGTGTTTATGTACCACTTAAAGCATACCATATATTCTTTTATACAGTAGAATTAATACTGTTAACAGCTTCTGTATATGTATTTTTGCTGTATGAGGCCATTATAGTCTTACTTTGCTTTTCCAAGATAAGGACAAAATATGTGGATTTCACAGATTTGCAAAAATGTGCAAATCTTGTGTAAAGAAACTTTTCTACATTCTGTCTGAGATTCAACTCAAATTGTTACTGCGATTGTGTGGTCAGCTCATGTATGGAACAGTAAAAGAAAAAAGACAGCTACCAACTCACAGCTAAAACTGTCTGGAAGTTTAAAGGCTCTTTAAATTCAAACTTTTCTCTTTTTTTTGTTTTGTTTTGTTTTGTTTTGTTTGTTTGTTTTTTTTTTTTTATTTTTTTACTATGGTACTAAGTAAGGTAGACAATGAATTTGATGGAGAGAAAAGAAAGGAGAAAGTACAACATGCCTTACATCTTAAAGGCAAGCTGTCATGCAGAGTACGGTATTGTTCTCATTTTAGGTATTTTTCTGGACAGGGTTTTCCCTTCTATCTCATTAGAGACAGAGCAAACCTGCTGAGATGCAGGATTTTGCATCTTATAATCCTGTCCTACAGGGAAGGACTGGAAAAGATCTCATCAAAATGAAGATCCCCTGAAAACCAGTTCTGTGAAACTGGTCTCTCTGCTGTTAATAGGCAGTGCTAGGAGCGATGACATTACTGTATTTGCTTTTCTTTAAATGAAAGGCCTCCTGCATTCCCTAAGGAGGCAATGGTTTTAGAAAGCTCCACCTATCCCAATGCTTCTCAGACTTCCCTACTATCAGCCTATATCCACGTCCTTCTCTGCCTGCACATCTGTCTTCCCTTTCCTCTCCCTCCCTTTGTTTCAGTCCATTCTTCCATCTGTCTTTCTTAAGTGCCTGCCTGCAACTTAAGTCTGTTCTTGGTAGACACATAACATTTATCCCAATTAAAAATTAAATACATTGGCACCAGAGTTTTCTTGGCCATTTCCTAGGCACTAGAACAATATTTGCTGATACCTAGATATTTTATTTTCATCGATGTGTAAGGTCAGGGCTTGGACTGAATGCTTGTCATAGATTTGGCTTACACAACTACAAGAAAAATAAGAATTTCAAGTTAATTTTCTTTATGAGCTGCATACTCTAATCTCTTGCTCCAGAAAGTAACTGAACATTGTGTCTAGGGGTGGCAGAACAGATAGGGAACACTTTAATATATGTATATACGTGTGTATATAAAACATATCTATATATATATGTTCTACATAAATATTTATATACACACACATATTTATATGTCTATATATCTATATCCTTTATATAAAACCTATTCATATATGTTATATATAACATATACACATATATATGTTTTACATAAAACATACATACATGTTTTAGGGCTCCTTGGTAGAATGAGGACTGGCCACGTGGCTGTAGTTAGAATTGGAGCTTTATTATTAAATAATAATTTAAAATCAGCATAGCTGATTTTTTATCTACAGCAACAGTTAGTGTAGCTTACTGTTACACAGAATTACCAAAACTTTCAGATAAGCAGAATTTCTAGTTAACTGGACTTTTAATCACTTGGATCCTCTACAGATCAGGTCAAATTCTTACTAATCAGCCTGTGAAACAATAATTGCAAAATTAGACTCAAAATATTCTTAAGATGAGTCACTCATTTAGTCCTTGGAGAGTTCCATTTTGGTGGAAGTGAACTTTGTGTAAGATTTCCTGGTAGGAAACCAGGAAGATTTCCTTGAAAAATTGTGTTTTACAATATAAGGACACTGAATTTTGGGAGTTTGTCATGTTTAAGGCTCGCATAAACTATCATGTTTTCACATGATCATGTCCTCACATGATCAGGTCCTCACATGATCAGGTCCTCACATTCACATTCTCTGGTCTTCCCATATACAATCATTATGAGTTCTCATAAAAGTGGGTATTTTTGTCACTGCTACTACTGATGTTCAGTAAGTGGTGATACCTGAGGAGATTCTAGATCACTCTACTACTTTTGCCTGTAATTTTTTGTTGTGCTTCTTCAATGCTAAATTTGTATCCAAACTATTCGAATACATCTCTTTTATAGAGCTGTTTTATGATCTGTCTTCTGTCTTCAGAATTTTTTTCTTGTAACAAATCAATGGTAAAATTCTAAAGATTTTTTCCAGAAAAATATGTGTTTGTGTCAATGAATTGTAGCAGCTTCAAATTTATTCTGGGTTATGTGCGTGTTCTGAAATCATTCCATTATCTACAGGCATTTTTCTCCCTGATGTATTAGGGTACATTTTTTCACTTTGATTTGTACTTTGTTCTTTAAACTAAGATGCTGGAGATCAGATTTTTTTTTAATGTTTTAAAGGAAACACTGTCATTTACAAGAGTAATTTAAAAAATATCAGTATGTATTTTTCATCAACTTAACTATTTTTCACCTTTTTTTGTCAAGAACTTTGGTGAATTTCCTGCTATGGTTGGTCTCCTTTTAAACAAAAAATAGAATAGTAGCACTGGGGAAAAAAACTGGAGCTAATATATGGAGCTTTTCAGTTATTTGGAATAGTCTGTCTTTGAAAATGGAGGAGTTGATGTCACTGGGAAATGCCTACAGACATAAGGTCTAAGCCACAGAGTCGCCAAAGGGCAGCAAAACTACCTTGTGTGGTGGAAGGAATGGCAGCATGATGACCAAATGGCAGTAGAGTGGAAACACCATGTAGCATCAGGTTTTTGAGGTGTTCTGAATATTATACTTGGACTCTGCTTCTACAATGTGAACTGCACACACACAGTTTTGTTTCGACACCCAGGGAGCTGTACAGAAATAAGCAATAATTATTAATGTTGAGTTTATTTGTTAATAAGAAAAATTATTTATATAAAATTTTATGCAAATTTATTGTTCCTGTGAAGTTATGCATATATCACAATTGACTTATTGTTGACAGGATTTTGGATTCTGGTAAAAACCTCTTGAAATATTAATTTACAACCCTCTCAGTAAACTAATACAAATTTCTAGGCATCCATTCTGGTGGTGTAATTGTCCATTTCTGTATGATGCAGAATCAATAAATTTTCCTAGGACTAAATTTATACTTAACATTTTTTGATTTATGCTTGCTTGAAATGTCTTACTGCCATTAGATTTTTCTAAAAGTTCGGTGTTTATAATTAGGAGAGGTTCAATACAAAACTGAGATAAAAAGAAATCATTTTTAGGTTTAATAAGAAAAATTTGCACCATTTTGCAAGACATTTCTTAGTCATGTTTTTTCAAGTATATAATTTCAGCTTTGGCTGCAATAGAGTATTATATTTTTGGTTTATTCTTATTGAAGTCCCAGTGTAGTAATAAAGTGTGTTCCTGGCCAACTTAAGTAGTTCTTTTTGGATTGCATTTAATAAGAAAACATGATAATAATCCATTATATTTTGCTTGTACTCTAATATGTACTTTTTTAATGGGTAAAGATCCTTGGTCTAAAAAGGTACCTTGAACTAAATTGATCCTTCAAATGCATCTGTGACAATTATCTTGGGCATTGATTGCTATAGGAAAGGTTGTTTTCTTAGTTTGTTCATGTAAATGTAATCATGCTTCTGAAAGTTGCTTGTCCCCAAATAAGGAGCATCACTTCTGTATCAGGGACATCTCCTGAACCATGCTTTTGCTGAAAGAAAAAATTACTGTAACAGCTGTAGGTTAATGTTAATACCAAATTTGGAATTGTTCTCTTTTGTTCTTACAGCAAAATAATTACCAAAAGTAAAGTTCTGAATTTGTAATTTACTCTAAAATTGTCAAAATGACAACATCCCTCCCTTCCCATGCCTTCTCTGTTCATGCAATTTCACCCATTTCCACCAGGGAATATTTGAAGTGATTCAGGTTGTGCAGCTTATCGTGAGAGAGCAGCTGATCTTATTTGAAAACTGACAAGCTGTTTGTCCAGACAGGATGCCTGTCAAAGCAAGTTTGTCCAATCACTGACATTTGGGCTGGGGAATGTGATGGAAGGTGATTGATGCATGATCTCCACATTCACTTCTCATTCTGCTCAGTGAGTCAACAGCTTGTCAGTGTGAGAAAATAAGCATGTTATAGAGTAAGATGCTAGTCCCACAGATAAGCAGGAAGAATTTGGCTGTCACCTATGGCAACGTTAGTCTTTAGGTAGGTGAGTGAGGTAATCACAGCTGGCAGAATTTGCCTCGTATTCAAGGAAGAAACAGACCCTTCTAAGAGAAGAGTTTAGGTTGATTTTATATTAACAGTTACCGTCGTTTTCAGCAGGAAATTTCTTAAGGTAATTTACAGCTCCGGATATGAGGGAAATGAGCTATATACTGCTGAATTAGAAAGGTTTTAAAGAAAATTGTGTGAATAGCTATATTAACTGAGTTCAACACCAGAATTTATATTTGAGAAAACCTTTAATCCAGACAGTTTGTTAGCAAAGACAGTCATCCTGAAGGAGAAGTAGTAAAAAAGACTAATGGGAAGAATTGGATGGTGAAGCAGCATAGTTTGCACTTCCTTTGCATTTTGTAAAAAATAATATGTGAAATAAGAACAAGTAGCATTGCTGCTTGTGTCTTTTTGGCTCATCCAAATATCTTTCCAATATTCCTTATACGTAAAAAAACTGTAAAGAAGGTATTACTTTGCAGTGATAAGAACAGTATCACAATTAGGCTTTTTTAATTGCCCAAAATTAAAAATTGAAAGTTGGTCAGAAGGCCATACAGAAGTATTGATCTTTGTTCTCCTACATAAACAGTTTGAGTGTCCCTGTGTTTTATAGAAAATATATTACCTGTATTTAAATATACTTATTCACTTCTTTTTCAGAGGAGTATGAAAAATCTAAAGTTCATTGTAATTAATAAGTTTTAATATCTTCTATCGTCCTCATCATGTAAATTTTTACACTAAGTCAAAATCAGATTAATTTTCATTGTTGTCCTGCTATGAATGTACAAATTAATGTTTGGATGACAGTGGTTTCCTGGATGACTTAACAAGTGTGGGAATGAAGATAAAGCACTAAAAATACTTGATTGTTTTATCATCACAGGTAGATTTAGAATCAGCTTGCTGAACTGCTGCTCCAGTCCATTGACTACTGCACAACATAATTTTAAATCTTCCACATGGAAATGATAATTTAGCTTGGTACCCCTCAGCTCCTGCTTAGAAGGAAAAGGTGAATTCATAATTTCAGAATTTTTTCAAAGACAAAAATTGAAGATGGATATAAAAACTGCTGACTCTTGGAACAAACTGTCTTCCCTCTCCTGGAAAATAATTTTCCCATAGTTTTTTCTATTTTTTTCAACAAGTCTTTGTAATAATAGGTAACCTTCTGGAAGCAGGATTAAAATATAAAAATTTTAAAATCCCACAACTGTTGCCAAAGGAAAAAAGTGTGTTAGGTACATAGAATGATCCAAAAATATATGAAAAAAGAGAAAAGTACAATAATGTAAAAAGTATATGTGGTTAGTGCAGAATAAAGATTGCACTACTGAATAAAGAAACATCATAAATAAAATCTCAGTAATGATATGTAACACAATTTGAATGAAGCGTTTGTTTGGAGAAAGAAAATCCCTACATTGTTAAGAACCTACCCCTCAGGGAATATGTATGTATTGTTTTTGAAACCTGTCAAAGCAATTAATTCTGTTTTCTTTGTATCTTTCTTTTCACTTACTGCAGTCTGGTTCTGAGGAGCAATGCAGAGTAACATATAACAGAAAACTTTTCAGTCTTTGGAACAAAATTAAGAAGGCCTGAATTATTACAACAGTCCATTAACGAGGATTTTTTAATTCAAAGTGTTATCTATCCTACCTGTTAACTGACAAGAGGAAGCTTTCTTTTCTTGCCCAAGTGGAAAAAAAAAATTGCTCTGCTTAATAATTCACTTTCTTCAGTACTGCATGCTGAATATACCTGAGTATATTGACCACAGTCCCCACGGACTTTGTTCAGAGGTCAACATCTTGTGAGACAGAAGAAACAAACTTTGAAGCAATGTAAAAAGACAGCACTTGTATCTTAGGGGTGTTGTGACATTTTTTTTGCACTTCAAGGTTTTATTGAAAATAAACTTGCATTGATGTTTTCGTTAAGTTTTGACAAATGTCAGTTGAATGGAGGATTTAAAATACCAATAAAATGCATAACAAAGCTCTTTGTAGTTTTGGATGGCATGCCATTTAAGGAAGAGTAAGTAAAATATATGACTGCAGTTTGATTTTCACACAGCTACTGAATGGGAAAATACGTCCACTTTTTTGGAATCAAAGAAAAATTAATGAAGAACTTGAAGAATATGCTGAACTGGAAGGGACCCATAATGATCATTGAGTCCACCTCCTAACTCCACACAGGGCAACCTACATATTAAACCATGTGTCTAAGAGCACTGACCAAATGCTTCTTGAAAATTGACAAGCTTGAGGCCATGACCCATTCCCCAGGAGAAGTTCCAGTGCTTTATAATACTCTCAGTAAAGTCTTTTTTCCTAATACCCAATCTGAAGTCCCCTGATTCAGCTTCAACATTCCCTTATGTCCCACTACCAGACACCAGAGAAAGAGATCAGCACCTCCATCTCTGCTCCCCATCATGCAGAAATCAGCCTCCTTTTCTGTAATCTGAACAAAGTCATGCCCTCTACTCCTTTAACCATCTTTCTTACCCACCTTGGAACATATTCCAACATTTTTATACCTTGTTTATATTACGTGGAGCTCAACATTGTACACGGTATTCAAGGTGGGGTTGAATGTTTTGTGCAGCAGTAAAATTGATGAAGAACTGAAAGGAAAAAGCAAAGAAGTCATAATATTAAAAGTGTTCAAGGTGTTAACATTTTTTTGTCATATGAAAGTTAAGACTATTTAAAAAAATTCTCAGAATTTTATTTTTGTGAATACTTGAAATTGTCCTCCTTCACGTTTGCAATTGGTCAGTGTTTCTTTCCAGATCTTTTATCTTATATCAGCCTTACAAGCTTCCTTGTATTTGAAGAAGTGACTGACTTACTTTCTGTTAGTACTGGCACTATGAAATATTTCACATTAAAACTCTGTAATTTTTCCTTCCCTTTTCAAGTAGAAAACCTCTTTTTTCCCTCCTTTTAACTTTATCTGATTTCCATAATGCATTTTGCATGTTGAATTCTGTTTGTCGCCAGCTGGCAGAGACACTGGAAATTCAAAGACTGGTTTTCATACTTGTGGCAGGATGAATTCTCAAACTAGTGTTTTGCTCTTTGCTGCTCTTGAACAGAACTGTGGATCATAAGGTAAAGGGTGACAGTGTCACCTGGTGTGTTTCCTGGCATTCTGGCAAAAGGTACCCCTACTTGCCAAAGCCTATTTGGCTAAATCAGAGTGCACGAGAGGACTTGTGTCCGGTACTGGTGTTCTGATACGACAGGCTGGAGAGGACCCGATCTCTGCTCACCAGCAGGGACCTCTTCCATTCAGGCACTTCGATCTCTCTCTGGATGTTTCTCATTTTTTGTTTGCTTTTTTATAGCACTTGAAATTAATTTCATTTGTGAAGTTTAAGGCTCACATTTTTAAAAGTTGTATAAAGCCCACTGACAACAATCCAGGGCCCTGATTTAGAGTTCGTGTTCACTGGTGGATACTTCTCTTCAGTCTCTCACTTTTTCCATTTCTTAATGTTTTGAATAACATGGATAAACTATAAAATCATAAAATATGGTTTTCTGCAGGCTCTAAATTCTTGCCAGTAGCACAGGACATTGTCATCAGAACATCTTTGAACAGCAAATGCAGATACATCCCTCTTGAGAAGAACTGAAAACAACAGAGGATAACAACAACAGCTACTTCTTATTCTTCTTTGACAAGAACAGGACCTATTTAAAATATTGTCTCAAAAAGATTCAAAATAAATTTGGGTAGTTCAAAATAATAAAATATATTTTAATTGTGAAAAAGGATCTGCTCTTTGATTTTGACCCAGGATGAAAAAACTTTAAAATATAGTAATAGATTAAATTGAAAAAATAAATAGAGACTTCTTTCTTTAGCTCCAAGGATTGACAATTTCATTTTGCAATTTTCAGATTTAAGTTCAGATACCCTATGTGCCTTTAAAGTATTAATTTTCTGAGAAATTGTTTTCTGTTAGTAATAGAAAAGTTAATTTATGGTTATAGTAGCATTAAAAAATGTGTTTACTCTTTTCAATATCTGAATGATGGCAAAGAAGGACTTTTTCCTTCATTAAAAATACTGCATATCCTTGTAATGTTTTCCAGTCCAGCAAAATTGTGATTAGGCTGACACTGTTGCTTCTCTTGTCTCATGCCTGTTTCCAGTGAACGGTTTTTGTCTCAACCCATGATCTCTGCCTTTTGCAGCTGCTGCTGGAGGAGGAAGTAGAGAGGCTTGTGATTTTCTTTTTTGTGGGAGTACTAAATTGAGCAATACCATTCCTAAATCACTACATACATGTGAATGTGTTTGACAGTTCTAGTTCTATCACTTAGATCCCTTTTACACAAACCCACATTTACACAAAAAAAAAAAAATATCTGAATTCATCTTGGACAAGATGCCTCAGTCCCATCTGTCACCTCTTGATGCCATGTGGACTGTCTCAAATTCCATGCTGAAACTGATGTTTAGGGCAGCGAGTTATTTGAAGCAACTGCCAGTCAGGCAGAGGAGAGGTAGCTGAGCTGAGCATGCACCATTTGATTTTTCTGACCAAATGATTTGGAAGTACTTATCTCAGCTGCACAACTTAGAGCAGCTCTTTGGTTTCTGTATCTACCCTTACTTTGCTCCTCTTACTTCTTGCAAGGCAGCAGGAGATGGAAAACAGAGAAGCACATGCTTGTCTCAAAAAGGCCCCTTAGAATTTCTTTTCAGCTCAAGATACGCTTATGAATAGCTATTTTTCATTCATGTTTTTTAATCAGAAAATTACTAATTAGTAAAATCTGCTTTTAAGTGCCAATATGCACAAAGCTAATACATTTTTGCTGAGTCAGGAGCTAACAGAGCATTATTTTGACCGTTGCAACATAATAAATGAAGGTTTTAATTATTTTACTAGTATTAATTTGTTGCATAGAAAAGGCTGTGGTTTTGATTATCTGTAAATTAACTCATGTAGGTTTTCACTGCATATATAAATGATCCATAGGAGTAGTATCAGTGGAAAGCTCTTAATTATAAAATAAACCCCCTAGTAACTCAAATAGTAAGTGAATTAATATAGATTATGCAATTAATTTCTTGGGTATAGCCTTATTTTATAATTAAAAAGCTTTCTAGTCATACTACTGATGCATAACATTTTCATAATTAATGCAACACTCATAACTAGGTCTAATTAGTATGCTTTCAAAATAATTTGTTGCATAAGCAAAAAATCCCCCAATATTTAGCAGTAAGGTCAGATTCTCTTATGGTGTATTTTTCAAAGTCAAAATAAACAGTGTTAAAAGTCCTAATATGTATTTTTGTACAAAGTTGACTAACACCACTATTCCTTTCTTTCTTAGGTAAAAGTTTAAAGACAAAATTCCTGCCAAAACTATGATTTTCTGTTCTTTTAATAGTCTTGATGATGTTTAGACCATTCTGGAAGGATGAATGTGTGACACAGCAGAAGCTAAACTCTGATATTATCTCTGTTAAGAATGACTAAAAGACCTTCTTCCTCAAGGCTAAAGGCAAAGTTGATTTTTCAGTGTGGTTGTCCTTCCTCAGTAAATAATTCCCAGAAATATGCATTAGCATACTAGCCCTTTGCCCTCTCTCCCAGTGAGCCAATCAAGCTTCCTCTCTCCATCAGGCTGGGAAAGAGAAAAGTATATACCTGTAGATAATAGGAATGTGCTTGGAGTGACAGTGCTGTATGCATAACCAAGGACCAAGTGTCTGCCAAAAAGCCCTTGATTATAAATTGTTCATTGGGATTGCCTGGACAGTTTTTTGTGATTTATTGGTGTAAAACTCATTATTAGCTGTCTGATCTCATATATTCAATACCTGGAGCACAGAGAATGTGTGTTGTCTGACTCATCCTGGAGTATTAACAGGAGAGGCTAGGGTATAGATGGCAGGCAATGACAGGGAGGAAGAAGAAATTATTAGCTCTCAAATTTGTCAGTAATGGCTAGATTCCACAATTATTTATTAGTTCTGATAGACTGAGAGAGGTTTCTTTCCCTTAGATAAGAGGTTTGAAATATCTTGTTTCCTGTTCTACCACCTAATTTGAATGTGTTATCCCTCTTCCGTGTATCAACACAATGAGGAAAAAAACACTGAAAGCAAAATACTGTTTATTTTCCTCTCTGAATTCAACTGTATCCAGACTCCCCAATTTTGATCCCTGCTCCAGCATGGGGTCTGTCCCACAGGAGACAGTTTTACATGAGCACCTCTAATGTGGGCCCTTCCCACAAAATGCATTTCTTCAAGAACTACTCCAGCATGGATCCTTTCCATGGAGTACAGTGGAATTCAGGAACTTCCTAAGTATTTCAGGAACTGCCTAAATACTTTAGCACATAACTTCAGACCTTAAACTTCTGTCCTTATCCCCTACCTGCTTGGAAGAACATGGTGTGTTTTGGGAAGATAAACCAAGTGTTTGTGTAATGGATTTTGATCATGCAGGTGTTGACATATTTGCACATGCATACTTTTTTTTGCATATGCGATGTGGAATGAACCAACAGGGAAGGTTAGACATCAGCAAAGAAATCCTTTTTGTTGCAGTGGGGATACTTGCAGCACCTTTTGTCATTTGAAGAGACAAAATGAGCATCCTTCTTGATATTCTACAAATGGATGAGTTACTCCAATGGATGTTAAAATGTTAATACATAAAGAGAGTTCTTGGTTACTACAAATTTGAAGGCATCAAAGTACTTACAGGTGGGGATTATAATCTGAATTTTTTACAATACTAATGCTTATCTCACACAAGAATATCCTGCTAGTAATAAACATTTCAGGACATAGCAGTGTTTTTGTAGGGTAGAATGTCAGTAGTGCAGGGATCTCCTTCCTGCTCTACTCTGGTTGTGGTATTTTAGCACAGGGAATACAGGCCCCTACAGCAATGGCACAGAGCTCACAACAGGCTGTCTTGCAGACAGGAAAGAAGAGCATATGAGCATCTAGTAATTTAGTGGTATGGCTGCTTGGAGTTTTGATATTACACACCAGTAGTACGTAACTAGTCACTGCTCTGCAGACTGTACTGTGGAGGGAATATCTCCTACTCTTAGGGTAGATAAAACTTTTCAATGCTTAACAGGAAGAGAGGGAACATGAAGGCAAAACTGGTCCATTGCCACAATTTAATCTTCCAGACACTAGCTAACAAAAGAAATCTGTTGGGTTTGCCTTGTCCATATTGCTGATGTCCTCATGCCTCTCGGTTGTGATTGTGAGATGCTCTGCTGTGAACTCTTACCTGAGGAAGTGCACAACAGGAAACCTGCTCTGTCTTTTCCTGGGGAATCAACTTGTCTTGCTTTGTTGACAAACTTTGAGATGATTATCCAAAACTTCTCTGCCCTTACAACTGCCAGCATACTAATGTTTTTAATTGCATAAAAATGGCACTAAAAACAAGAAAAAAGAAATCTCTGTACCACTTATCAACATTATATGCAGGAAAAAGAGAACTTAGATGAAATGCAGGGCCAGCTTCCCAGTGAACCTGATAACCATTTCTTCTGCAAAATGAGTATGTAACAAGGAGGAAGGGGAGATGTTTATTGTTTTTACATTTTGGAGGGGGGTTTTTGCAAAGATTGCATTATTAGCAAAAGAGAACCTGCTTTATCTGAAAAAAATGAAAATTCAAAACAGCACAGCCATCTACCATTTTCACTATACAAAGCAATTCCTATATTTCAGAACACTTTTTTCTATTTTTCTCATGAGGGCAGTCAATAAAACTGAAATACTGTGTGTTTACAGTCTCCTAATATTAAAATGTCTGAAGAGAAAATGTGATAGTACTGGGTATTTTGTTATAAGAAGCACAAGCTTTCCTGCTGTGTTACATAGATTTTTAAAAATTTTGTTTTATTTATCTATTTTTTTTTAACTTTGGCATGTGTTTCCCTTCAATAATATAAGTACGCCAAATCTAAAGGAAAATAATTCACAGTCAATAATCAAATATACTTTTGGAAAATACTTGTATGCATTTTTAATTGCAAAGATTGTTCATTTTTCTTAATTTTTACAAACCTACTTTTGCTAAATTTTGTTGAAAACTGGCTTTTTTTTTTTTTCCAAAAAGCAGTTAGAAAAATATGCATAAATGTGCTTTAAAAATGTTGAGGCTTTTCAGTAGCAGACTTACAGTAATTTACTCATGTTTTTATTAATTGCCAGTAGAAGGTATTGTATTAATGTTAGATGCCTAGCATGGTTGTTTCACCTGGCACTTGCTTAACTGAGGAGTACTGTTTTATTAACCTGTGGAAAATAGGTCACATGTGATTGTGTAAATGTCTCTCTCTATATTATATTGTCTTTTCTTTTTTTATTTTTTTTTTTAATGAGTGAAAAATACAGTTGAGGTTATTGCCAGGCATCTATGAAAAGAGGGCAGAAATGACTTCATATAAACATTTGTGGTTCACAATAACAATACCTTTCCAGTTCCCAGACTGAGATTCCTGTACAAGCTCATCCTTACATGATTGAGTTCTAGTGACCTCAGTATATTAAAAAAGACAGTTCTCAAATCTCAAACCATGAACCATGTTGTTACTAAGTAATAGCTGCACTTAGGCCACACTTGAAATAAAACACTCCTCATCTCAGCCACAATTTTCACTCCACTGGGAAGATACATGGAGCACAATCCATACACAAGGAAAAGAATAATTTTTGTTTTTTCATGGTAAAAGCAGTTTACTTCTCAGCTGTCTTTAATGAACTTTGCAGAATCTTGAAGTGGGTTGTAACTCCCTTAAAAACAGTGTCATGCAAGACATCTAGGAAAAAGACTCCTAGTAAAAGGAAACATTTATCAATTAAAAATCCCCAGAAGCAGAATTCATAACTATGCATGTCTATACACACACTGTCTAAACTGGAGCATGAATGCCCTGTTAAAAGACTGTGAAATTATCATGCTCCCAAGGCAGGAAGCAAATTTCAGAGAAAATGCTGAAGGTAAAATCTTGTCAGAATTCTCCTTGACTTACACAGATCAGCATTTTACATTCACCATGTGCTCAGATTGTACTTGGAAACCTTTTTCAGATGTTATGCTAAAGATATGCTTAGGTTGTCATGTTTCAGTTAGGGAGGATTTCAATCATAGTCCCTGACCTTTTTCCTCTTCAAACCACAATGACCTCTGTAATTGGTTTAGTCTTTTACATGACACTGACTATGTTTTTCCTGTTCATTTGTGACAGAGTGAAAAATTCCTTCTCGCTTCATGTCTTTCTTCTGCTCCAAGTGAATAAAATACAAAGCATGGCACTCTTTGACAAAATGCATGTCAGGAAGGGAAGAAATTACAAAAAGCCAAAACTGGTGGAAGCCTGGTCAGTCTCTGTATTATGTTCAGGTTATGTTGCTGCATGCTCTGATACACATTCTTTCCTTACTCGTAAGTAGCAAATTGGTCTTAAAACTTCTAACTGCAGTGAGATTTTAGACAACAGCTATGGCATGATTTACTGGAGACAGGGAAATCTTTTGTATGTCATACAAATGAGCTTATTGGTGTCAGATTTGTACCTCCCATAGGCAGCTTTCTAAGAGCTGATCTGGCTTCCAGAACAGGACGGAAAGAGAGGAGAAACAAGTGACTTGCAGTTCAGTGATGTAATTTCAAGATGTAGTCTTGTGTGTTTGTTGCTGCATCTAGAAGGAATCTTGATAGCAAAGATGATATGAATACACTTGAAAAAAAGGAAAATAGGTTTTCACTAAAGCATACACTTCTGGCTGATTGAAGAAACTTGTCAGGTCTTGTAGAAGAACAGATATCTACTCCTTCTAACACCTCATTGAGTTTTAGATGTAGTTACAGGCCTGCTCTCCAGCTGCTGTGCTTTCACCAGTGCCGTAACCCTAATTTTTCAGGCTAATCTATCAGCTGCCTTTGGCAAGTATACATTTTATTTGCATAATTACAACCAATCAGAGGAGTAACATTTCAAAATAAACAATGTGTTTTCCCTTTCATATCAGTATAAATCTGGCTTAATGCAACTAAGGTCAATATATTCGTAGTTGCAAAAGGATTGATGTCCATGAAAACATGGTCAGGTCCTTATTTTCATTGGTCTACTGGATGATAAAGTATAGATCCCTCATCTCTGGATTTGATTCAGTTAGTGAGTAGTATAAAATAGATCTTGACTTACATACTTTATCTTCAGATTTAACTGAAGAATGGTAAGGTGATTTAAAAAATATTTCTTTTAATCATGATTATTAGAATATCTGAGGTTAAGTTTTGGTAGAATTTTAAACTTGGAAATTATTTGGTGCATTTCTTCTTTAAAGGAATAAGTCTGAAATTCACTCATCTAAGTAATCAGTATCATGATACTTCTTATGTTAGAAATTCTAACTTCTTTCTCCACTGAAAAAGGAACCCCAGCTCTCTCTGATATTTTATGCTGTACCTCCATAAGCAATGATTTAGAACCAGAATTCTCTCTACAAATTTCTGCCATGAGCATTTGGTGTTTCATGTAATTCATGTCCTTGTATTTATTCAGAAGCACTTTTCAGTACAGAAGTTTTAAGAAATGAAGTAGATGATATTCAACCATTTTGGCTCACTTGGATTTATTCAGCAAATATTTTGTCACTCTTTTTATTTACTGGAGGCTGATTATTCCTCTTATTCTGGAAGTACGTTAGGGTGATCTTACTAAAATCAAATACTAAAAAAATCAACCTCTGTGACACTGAGCTGTATATTATAATTAAGGAAATCTGCATTTGTGAGTCTAATTTGGCTTGACAAAATGCACTTTTTGTTTATTGGAAAGGAAGAAATAAAGTATCTTTCTTGGTAGGTTCTGTCTGCTTAACAAACATTAATAACCTCTAAACTGGTAATTATACTGGAAAATCTCTGTCCATAGTGTACACTTCCTCATATGAAACATATCCCACCCCTTTTTCAACTAATTTATCTGGCCAATTTGATGGTGCATGCTACTTTAATAATTGCAAGGCATTAAGTAATGCTTTGGGGAGTCAAAAACCATTGTAAATTATTTAACAGGGGATATTACTGGGACATCAATTAAAGTTAATCCAGCAAGCTGAAGGGCAATTTAAAAATGGTCTAATTGACACTCACCCTGCAGTGTCACAGCTTTTCCGTTTTGACTAACTATCCATTTATTACTCAACAAAGTGCAGAAGAGGCTTAGTAATTCTAAATGTAATTAGTTTTCACAGAGAACAAAGGAGGAGGAAGAATTGGGGAAGGTCTAGCATACACATGCTAATGTGTTGTCCTCTGCGTATGCAGATGCACAGCTTAGCATGGCTCGATGCCAGAAAGCTCACAGCCCCTGCATTAATGTGTTAATAAATATTTATGTTTTCATATATTAGACCATATTCCAAGGTAAATATATAATTTATTCTGTTTATGATAGAGATGTACTCCTTCTGCTGAAAATAAAAAGTTTTAAAAGCTGTGCCTAAAAATTAATGAACAGTTGTTTCCAAACAGCTTGTTATGGAACTGTTTGGACTCTGAATTTTCCTTCATTTTTTTCTAGATTGCTAATAATCTTGCACCAGCTACTACAGTTCTTCAAGGTATGGGTTATTCTGGGATTTCCTTTGATGTTCTCATTAAAATTTGAAGATAATGAAGCTTTTTGAAGACAAAATTATATTAAAATAACTTTTTTTATTCCCAGTAATTTCTGGAATGCAATAATTTATACCTGGGATATTACATGTACACAGCATGTGCATTTTCAGTCCTTTAAGGCCAAGAAGTCAGTGGACTGATTCCTGAGTACAAACTTCCTGTATTTGAAGACTTAAAGTCTTTCAACCCATGAGAATAATTTTCCTTGAAAATTTTCTAGTCTACATATGTTTGGGCCTTCTTTTATGGCCCAGATCAGTACATCAGAAAACAGTTAAGGTTTTTTAGTTTTCACTGTAATAGTCCAAAGGACTATTAATCAATAATTTCTTTATCTATACTTTAACAACTTGTAGCTGCATTTCTGATCAGGCTGTGACAAAAGCTGGTTATGCAGTTGCAGTCTGAATTTTGTTTCTGGAAAATTACTTCAGCTTCTCACTCTAGCAAAATTAGGAAGAGTTTGTTATTTAATTCTTTATTTAATGAGGAATGGTATAGTCAGCTGAATCAGAAAAAATAAATACAGAATCATGAAATAATTTATGTTGGAAAAGACCCCTAAGACCATCAGTTCCAAGAGTAATCCCAGCACTGCCAAATCCACCCCTATAAAATGTCCCAAAATGCCATATTGATGCATTTTTTAAGTATTGGCAAGGTGTGACTTTATTATGATGTGTCCCCTATCGCCTGCTCTATGCCCAGACATGAATACTGTGCCTTCCCTGTGTCTTTAAGGCAGACCTGAGAGAGAGGGGGGAAGGCGGTGAAATTCCTTCGCCAGCTGTGTTCAAAAACACAGATAACTTGTTTGCTAACTTCTCTTCAGCTCTTGGCTCTCTGCAGCAGGGAAGAAGGTTGCTTTCTCCTGCTTTTTAGCTAGCTTTTTGTTTGTTAGCTGAAGCAGGGAGTTTCCGGGGACTTTGGCTTCTTCTTCTTCTCTTCTGGACTGTTCAGCAGCACCAGAACATCACCAGGAGGCCTTACACCATGGCCTGCAGGGGCCCACACGGAACCCCAGCTCCAGAGAGAGCAGAGCCATCACCTACAAAGAACTCTGAAACTACCCAGGTTTTCCTCACAGTGAGAGGTTTTATTATTTAAGATGGTACATTCTTTTTTTTTTTTTTTTTTTTTTGGTGCCTGCGTGCCCCCTGCTCATTAAATAAATAACTTTTTTTCCACTTTCATCCGAGGAATTTTTTTCCTGAACCTGGTGGGGGAAGGACGGGTGAAACCTGCTTTCTATCAAAGGACGTTTCCTCCAATTTGTCTCAAACTGGGTGTACTAGTTTGAAAATAAACCAGTGAGAGGCACCAAGTCAGAATAACAATTTAATGGAAATTAAAGAAAAGGAACAGAAAGTAAAAGAAAACACTGACAGAGTCAAGATACAACCTGAGTCCCTATTAGGCAGGGTAGTGGTAGCAGTCTGGTGGAATGGTGGCTGCAGTCCTCTGAAGTGGTGATCCTGTAGTAGAAGGGGTCTGCTCTTCCTCAGAAAGTCCAGCGGTGGCTGTGTAGCTCCTGTCCTCTGGAAATCCAGTGGAGGCAGTCCCTTTGATGCTCAGAGTCCCAGTTATATCCATGATGGGATGCTTGGTTCCTCCCTCTGGGTGGAGCATCTCACAATGGGGTAATGAGTCATGAGGCCAGGTGTTGATTAGGCTCGTTAACAGAAGATAGTCCGGAGGGAGTTATCTCTGAGTCATGCAGCAGGACAATGATGGGCCATTAACAGAAAGATAGTCTGGGGGGAGAAGGCAAGGAAAACACTGCCCCATCTGATTTCCACAGCTCATGAGGATGGTAATAGAATACACCTCAACCCAGGACATTATCCACCCCTTATTCTATTACCATCTACATCATCCCAAATCAATACCTTCTTAAACTCTAAACACACATACATATATATATATATATATATATATACAATGAAACCCTACACACCGTTCTCACCTAAGATTAGGTCTCCCTGTGGTACACAACGGGTTTCCCCATCTTTTTGCATTACCCACCAAGTGCAACCAGGTCCTTGAGCAAAGACAATCCCACGGATGGGTTTGCCTTTGCCTGAGGTGGGATTAATCCAAACAGTCTTTCCTAAAATACCTCTCAGGTGTACCACAGGGACTCTATCTCCATCCACTGTGTGCAAGGGTTCAGACTCGGCAGGACCAGCTCGATTGATGGACCCTCGGGTATTGACCATCCAGGTAGCCTTCGCTAAATTCGCTTCCCAATTTTTGAAGGTCCCCCCCCCAAGTGCCTTTAGGGTGGTTTTAAGTAGTCCATTGCAGCGTTCAACTTTTCCGGCAGCTGGTGCATGATAAGGAATGTGATATATCCATTCGATACCATGTTCTCTGGCCCAGGTGTTGATGAGGCTGTTCTTAAAATGAGTCCCGTTGTCTGACTCGATCCTGTCCGGGGTGCCATGTCTCCACAGGACTTGCTTTTCCAGGCCCAAGATGGTGTTCCGGGCTGTAGCATGAGGCACAGGGTAGGTCTCCAGCCATCCAGTGGTTGCTTCAACCATGGTCAACACATAGCGCTTGCCTTGGCGAGTTTGGGGAAGGGTGATGTAATCAACTTGCCAGGCTTCCCCATACCTGTACTTTGACCATCGTCCACCGTACCACAGAGGCTTCACCCGCTTGGCCTGTTTGATTGCAGCACAGGTCTCACAACTGTGGATGACCTGTGAAATGCTGTCCATGGTAAGGTCCACCCCTCGGTCACGGGCCCATTGGTGTGTTGCATCTCTCCCCTGATGACCAGAGGCATCATGGGCCCAACGAGCTAGGAATAATTCTCCCTTGTGCTGCCAGTCCAGATCCACCTGTGATACTTTCACCTTGGCAGCTCGGTCCACCTGCTCGTTGTTGCGATGTTCTTCATTAGCCCGACTCTTGGGTACGTGCGCATCCACGTGTCGAACCTTCACGGTCAGCTTCTCTACTCGGGCGGCGATGTCCTGCCAAATCTCAGCGGCCCAGATGGGTTTCCCTCTGCGCTGCCAGTTGGCTTTTCTCCAGCGAACCAGCCATCCCCACAGAGCATTAGCTACCATCCACGAGTCGGTGTAGAGATAGAGCCTCGGCCACTTCTCTCGTTCAGCAATATCCAAAGCCAGCTGGACGGCTTTAAGCTCTGCAACCTGACTCGATCCACCTTGTCCCTCGGTAGCTTGTGCAACTTGCCGTGTGGGGCTCCATACTGCAGCTTTCCACTTCCTGTTAGTGCCTACAATTCGGCAGGAACCATCAGTGAAGAGGGCATAACGTCTTTCAGTCTCCGGTAGCTCATTATATGGTGGGGCTTCCTCAGCACGAGTCACTTGCTCTTCCTCTTCTTCAGAAGATAATCCAAAAGTCTCACCTTCAGGCCAGTTTGTTATAATTTCCAGAATCCCAGGGCGATTTGGGTTTCCAATACGGGCACGCTGTGTGATGAGAGCAATCCATTTGCTCCATGTGGTGTCGGTGGCGTGATGCGTGGCAGGAACCTTTCCCTTGAACATCCACCCCAGCACTGGTAGTCGGGGTGCCAGGAGGAGTTGTGCCTCTGTGCCGATTACCTCTGAGGCAGCTTGGACTCCTTCATAGGCGGCCAAGATTTCCTTCTCTGTGGGAGTGTAGTTGGCTTCAGATCCTCTGTAGCTTCGGCTCCAGAATCCCAGTGGTCGGCCACGAGTCTCACCAGGCACCTTCTGCCAGAGGCTCCAGGACAGACCATGGCTCCCAGCTGCAGAATAGAGCACGTTCTTCACCTCTGGTCCTGTCCTGACTGGGCCAAGGGCTACCGCATGAGCGATTTCCTGTTTGATCTGGGCGAAGGCTTGCTGCTGTTCAGGGCCCCAGTGGAAATCGTTCTTCTTGCGGGTAACCAGGTAGAGAGGGCTCACGATCTGGCTGTACTCGGGAATTTGCATTCTCCAAAAACCTATGGCGCCTAGGAAAGCTTGTGTTTCCTTCTTACTGGTCGGTGGAGACATCGCAGTGATCTTGTTGACGACCTCGGTGGGAATCTGACGTCGTCCATCTTGCCACTTTACTCCCAGGAACTGGATCTCTTGGGCAGGTCCCTTGACTTTGCTCCTTTTGATGGCAAAGCCAGCTTCCAGGAGAATCTGGATGATTTTCTCTCCTTTCTCAAATACTTCCTTTGCTGTGTTTCCCCACACGATGATGTCGTCGATGTATTGCAGATGTTCTGGGGCCTCACCCTTTTCCAGTGCTGTCTGGATCAGTCCATGGCAAATGGTGGGACTGTGCTTCCACCCCTGGGGCAGTCGGTTCCAGGTGTATTGCACACCCCTCCAAGTGAAAGCAAACTGAGGCCTGCATTCTGCTGCCAAAGGAATGGAGAAGAAGGCGTTGGCAATGTCAATAGTGGAGTACCACTTCGCTGCTTTGGACTCCAGCTCGTACTGAAGTTCCAACATGTCCGGCACAGCAGCACTCAACGGTGGTGTGACTTCATTCAGGCCACGGTAATCCACCGTCAGTCTCCATTCTCCGTTGGACTTACGCACTGGCCATATAGGGCTGTTGAAAGGTGAATGGGCCTTGCTGACCACCCCTTGGCTCTCCAGTTTACGAATCATCTCATGGACGGGAACCACAGAGTCTCTGTCGGTGCGGTATTGCCGACGGTGTACTGTTGCTGTGGCGATTGGTACCTGTTGTTCTTCAACTCTTAGCAGTCCCACGGCAGACGGGTCATCTGAGAGGCCAGGCAATGTACTCAGTTGTCTGATATCTTCTGTCTCCACAGCAGCTATCCCAAAAGCCCAACGATGTCCTTTTGGGTCCTTGAAATATCCATTTCTGAGATAGTCTATGCCGAGAATGCACGGGGCCTCCGGGCCAGTCACGATGGGGTGTTTCTGCCACTCGTTCCCAGTTAAACTCACTTCGGCTTCCAGTACAGTCAGCTGCTGGGATCCTCCTGTCACCCCACAAATAGAAATGGGTTCTGCTCCCACATACCTTGATGGCATCAGAGTACATTGAGCGCCTGTGTCAACCAAAGCCGTGTATTTTTGTGGGTCAGCTGTGCCAGGCCATCGGACCCACACAGTCCAAAAGACCCGATTATCCCTTTCCTCTACCTGGCTAGAGGCAGGGCCCCTCTATTCCTGGTTCTGGTGCATGTTGCTCCCTTCCGGTGAGTATGTTCCTGAGGTCCCTTCAAGAGGATCAGTCATACTATCATTCTGGTACCGTCTGGAGTTCTGTGTGCGAGAGACCGGAGCAATGTTGACTCTAGATGCGCTTCTTGTGGTAGTTGTCCCTCTTTTTAGTTCCCGTACCCTGGCTGCTAAGGAGGAGGTGGGTTTTCCATGCCACTTACTCATGTCTTCTCCATGTTCCTGAAGGAAAAACCAGAGATTACCTCGTGGCGTGTATCCTCTCTCCCTGGTTGGGGGGCGCCGGCTCCTAATGGCAGAGACTCTTGTTGGTTCTGGCGAGATGTGATAAATCTCTTCCTTAAGCTCCTTTTTCAATTTCTGATGGCCTTCTTCAACCAAGGTCCGGACTTGCTCAGCCAAAAGACTTGTTTCCACGGATGAGACATGGGTGCGAAACGGGGCTGTGACAGTGTCCTCGTAAATCCTCAGCTTGTTCACCAAGATGCCCACCCTGTCCTCACCTTCCCTCCATTGCAGCGTTGCCAGGTAACGGGAGTATATCTCTGGTCCAAGGCGTGCGAACCTCAACCACATCTGTGATGTGCACTGGACACCATCTGGGCTCTTAGGAAATCTCTCATCTTCTGAGAAAATGATCTCCAGCACAGCCAATTCCCTCAGGCACCGGATACCTTGTTCCATTGTGCTCCATTTTCCTTGGTGTACCTGGAGGTCTTCTTTACAAAGGTACCTGTCCCTTACACTTGTAAGCAGTCGCCGCCAGAGGCTGAGAGTTTCTTGGGTTCTCCCGATCCCCTGGTCAATGACCACATCCCGGGACAGAGATCCCAGTTGCCTGGCCTCACTTCCGTCTAGAATAGTGTCATTGGCTGCAGCGTCCCAAATGCGGAGCAGCCAGGTCAGGATGGACTCATTTGTCTGGCGGGTGAATTCCCTCCGCAGGTCACGCAGCTCCCCCAGGGATAGCGACCGAGTGATGATCTCTGGCTCTGCCTCTTCTGCTGGGTGCGAAGGTCCTGCTGCATCCTCGTCAGTCACTATGCGGACTGACTTGCTTTTAGATTTCTTCTTCTGAACGGGGGCAACTGCAATCGGTTTAGGCTGTTCTGGTTCAGTGATGGTTTGCGTGGGGATGCTGACAGTGCTTTTGGTTCCTTTCTCCTCTGTGTCAGTCTGCGTAGACATGGGCGCTGTTGTCTTGCGTCTGGCTTCTTTCTCCTCTGTGTCAGTCTGCGTAGACATGGGCGCTGTTGTCTTGCGTCTGGCTTCTTTCTCCTCTGTGTCAGTCTGTGTAGACATGGATGCTGTCGTTTTGCATTTGGTTTCTTTCTCCTCTGTGCCAGTCTGCGTAGAGATGGACACTGTTGCTTTGCGTTTGGTTCCTTTTTCCTTTGTGTCAGTCTGCGTAGACATGGACGCTGTTGTTTTGCATTTGGTTTCTTTCTTCTCTGCGACAGTCTGTGCAGACATGGTGTTTGTTGCTCTGCTCTTCTTCCCTCCCTCATCCTGAGGATGCTGTGCCATAGCTCTGATTCTGAGCATGGTGTACATGGTGCAGGCTGTACAGAGAAGACAGAGCAGAACTGACAGCAAGTTTATGCTATCTTTGACATCCAGAGGGAGTTCAATATTTTCAAAAACTGCTGTGCCTGGCCTGAAAGGCTGGAAGAAACCACTCTCTACTCCTCCCACCAGGGGCTGGGTGCGATTGTTGAGGAGATCCCAGAAATAGGAGCCCAGACTAGGACAGCCAAACAAAATTGAGTATATTTTCCGAATGGCATTCATCGCCTCGCAGGTTATTATGCTATAGACATAATAAACCATTAAAGCAATTCTCATACCATTCCCTGGTTTTAACAGGAGTAATACTACAGGCAAGTAGTTCCCCATGTGAGGAAAGATATAGAGAGCAAGATACAGTACCCACGCAGACAAGCTGAGCACCATGGTGAATACAAAATTGTAATTCTGACTTTCTCTCAGAGCAGTGCCCCACATTGGGCGCCAAATTATGTACTAGTTTGAAAATAAACCAGTGAGAGGCACCAAGTCAGAATAACAATTTAATGGAAATTAAAGAAAAGGAACAGAAAGTAAAAGAAAACACTGACAGAGTCAAGATACAACCTGAGTCCCTATTAGGCAGGGTAGTGGTAGCAGTCTGGTGGAATGGTGGCTGCAGTCCTCTGAAGTGGTGATCCTGTAGTAGAAGGGGTCTGCTCTTCCTCAGAAAGTCCAGCGGTGGCTGTGTAGCTCCTGTCCTCTGGAAATCCAGTGGAGGCAGTCCCTTTGATGCTCAGAGTCCCAGTTATATCCATGATGGGATGCTTGGTTCCTCCCTCTGGGTGGAGCATCTCACAATGGGGTAATGAGTCATGAGGCCAGGTGTTGATTAGGCTCGTTAACAGAAGATAGTCCGGAGGGAGTTATCTCTGAGTCATGCAGCAGGACAATGATGGGCCATTAACAGAAAGATAGTCTGGGGGGAGAAGGCAAGGAAAACACTGCCCCACCTGATTTCAACAGCTCATGGGGATGGTAATAGAATACACCTCAACCCAGGACACTGGGACAGGTGGTGACTCCATCAAGATTGTTCTAGTGCTTGATAACCCTTTTGGCAAAGAATTTTTTTCCTAATATCCAATCTAAAACTTCCCTGGCACAGCCTGAGGCAATTTTCTCTCATTCTGCCACTTCTTACCTGGGAGGAGAGACAAACCCTCACCTCATTACAACCTCCTTTAAGGCAGTTGTAGAAAGCAATAAGGTCTTGCTTGAGCCTCTTTTCCTCCAGGCTAAACCACCCCAGCCCCCTCAGCCACTTCTCGTAGTATTTGTGTTCCAGACCCTTCCCCAGTTTCGTTGCCCTTCCCTGGACGCGCTTCAGCACCTCAATACTTTTCTTGCAGCGTGGGACCCAAAACTGAGCACAGGATTTGAGGTGTGGCCTCACCATCACTGAGTACAGGTGGAAAATTGCTTCCCTAGTCCTGCTGATCACATTATTTCTGATACAAGCCAGGACGTCTTTGGCCTTCTTGACCCCCTGGGCAAACGCTGGCTCCTGTTTAGCCACTGTTAAACAGCACCCAAGGCTCTTTTCTGCTGCACAGCTTTCCAGCCGCTCTGCCCCCAGCCTGTAGGATTGCCTGGGGTTGCTGTGACCCAAGGGCAGACCCGGCACTTGACCGTGTTGAACCTCACACAGTTGGCCTCAGCCCACTGATCCAGCCTGTCCAGACCTCTCCGCAGAGCCTTCCTGCCCTCCAGCAAATCAACACTCCCACCCATCTTGGTGTCATCTGCAAATTGACTGAGGATACACTCCATCTGGTGATCCAAATCATTGATAAAGATAATTGCCAGGTATCTTTGGTTTTCTAGCAAAACATCTGGCAAACAAAAATCTCTTAAAATACCTACCTGTGTGGATTGATGTTGGTATTCTTAAAGAGTCAAGTTTCAGGAACTTTATTCTTCCATTGTTTTGGTTTTTTTCCTTTCAATTACTTCTTTTAATGTTTATTCTTCCTTTACTGTCTTTTTACCTTACAAGCACAGTCAAAGACTGAAATTGATGCCTGTAAATAATATGGCTATACTTAATTCAAAATTATATTTTCAGGTGATGAAGTATAAACAATTTAGTATAAGTATTGGAGAGAACATTTTTCTCCATGTGCATTTGCTCCATTGACAGGCTCATTCCTCTGAAAATTCCTTGAGCAGAATCTGTCCAGAGGTTTCTTCGTACAGCTGAAATACAATTCTTCACTTCACGGACAGGCAGTTTACCATTTGCTGAGGAGAAGAGCTTTTTTTTTGTACTTTGAACCTGATAGGTCAAATGAGAGACAGAGAAGAAAATGAGAAATATCTTGGCCAGGAGGGGCACATTTCAGGACTACTGTTTTTCTTTTTAAATGTGAGAACTAGAAAAAGATGTTCATAGAACCTGAGGCAGCAGTGGAAGTGACCTGAAAAATGGAGGAGGCAAAAGGAGTTATGGGATGCCAGCAGTGCTAGATGCATGTCATTCTTGAGTGGCTACCTGACACGAGTTATTTATGAATGAAATATTGACAAGTAGAGTTCATGGAGAAATAGATGTCAGAAATAAAAACACACCAAGGAGAGATGACAGAAGTCAGAAAAGGTTTCTAACACAATAGGAAGATGAGTTATTTGCCAATCTCTGCTCTTAAAATTTACTGAGAGTCTAGAAGGCAAACTCTTAAGAGAGGGTGATGTGCTGAAAAATGTGGCCACATGAATAAGTCAGGAAGAGAAAAGAGGCAAGTCAAAAGGAAAAAAAGTTATGAAAGAAGAAGAAAGAGACACTTCCCTAAAGAGTGGGGAAAACTCATCAATCAGAAGGCAGAGTGCTACAGAGCAAGAATAAATTAGTTAGACCCATGGGAAGATGATGGCAGTAACAGCAGGATGTGAAAGAAGAGGGGAAGATAACCAAGAGGTTTCCAAAAAGTCAATTCAGATTCTTCTCAGACCTGAGAATATTGGAGGGACTTACATCAACCCTGAGAAATGTCACTGTAATCAATGATTTTTTTTTAAGAATATCCACTAAGGTTTTACCCAGAAGTCTGAGAAACACGAAGTGTTGGCCACACCAACAAGCTACAGAAAATATAGAATTCAGGCTGGAAATACATATGATAAATGGGATTACTCACATGGGCTATAAGTCTTGTTCGAAGTAACAAAAGAAAAGTCACGAACACAGAATAAGGAATTTCACAGAAGGTACTGAAATATTAGTTCAAAAAGTAGGATAACAGAGCATATTGATTAAATAAATGACTCAAAGAAAACAAACAAACAAACAAACAGCCCCCAAAGAAGCCAGAATATAACTATCCAAGTTTGATACTGGTCAAATTATATTGAGGAAGAAATTAAAAATGTTACAAAAAGGTTATATAAAGACTCTATTAAAAGGCTTTAGAGTCAGATCAGGATATGAACAGAGATCCTTTGATATTGTTGGACTTTTCTAGGAAGAAAAAGTAAGACAAAACTGACTAATGTAAAAACATATAACTCAATTCAGTGCCCTTTAATGTAAAATGTAAAGGTTTTTTTCTGTCTGTCAGTAAAAAGGGATTACTCTTTTAGACTTTGTTTTAGTAGGCATATGGTAGAAAAACTAAAAAAAAGTTTTAGAAAATTATGGGAAGATCATGAGCTCTTTAAATTAAATATGGGGACAGACAAAAATAGACCTATCACAAAATGCATCTTCAATTTATAAATTCTACATTTTCTATTGGATTCTGATTTCCTGGGACCAAAGATAAAGATGATAAAAATTATCAGAATTATTTCTTTTTTTTTTTAAATGGAACCTTGCAATCAGATCTGAAGTCTCTTCTTCAGCCAAAAGGATGATGTTTGCTATAAAAAATTAAATGTAGACATCCATTCAAAGGTGAAGTAATGAACTATTCTCTGGGCAAAAGACATATACAGTAGTTTTAAAAATATATTTATATCAACTGCTTCTTGACACACATTGTGAACCCTTAAGAAATCTAGATATATTAAATTATTATATCCTATTAACAACATTAAGTTAAATGATGAACATAGATGACACTCTTATGAGTTGATATTTTAGTTTGTATTCATATTAAGTTTTTTGATTCAGCATTTAGGAAAATAGAAAAAGATGGAAAGGAAAGCCTGGACAAGGTATTTCTATTTCCTTCAAGAACAGGGACTGTATATCATAAGGTCAATCAGATAAAAATTTCATGGAGCATGAAAATGAATAAGTGGGATTTTAAAAGAGAGAGAGAGAGAAAGGAGGAAGGAAGAAAGAAAGAAAGAGCAAGAAGGAAATAAAAAAAAGAGGAAGAAAGAAAAGAGGAAAATGAAAGGAAGAGGGGAAGAAAGGTACTTGGTAGAGGAAAACAGCTTTAAGATGGGTACAACTGTATTTTATTCTACTAACCACTGCCATTATGCTCCATTTATCGTCTTTTGACACATTCCTGAACACCTGTTCAGCGGGACACTGTCTTCTTCTGGATAACAAATAAATCTGTTATCCACTGCCTATGATGTTTAATGTGTTACACAGGAAATTAAGAAAAATAATAAATCAGCAACTCAAGCCCTATCTTACAATAAAATGGTGATTTCTGAGCTTTCAGTGAAAGAGTGCCTGTATGTACCGTAAGGAAAGGATCCAGGCTGGTGAACGCTGGCTTACCTTGCAGCAGTTTTCAGTCGGGAGTGTTCAGGGAAGGACTGCTAAGCAGCAAAATACTTGCCATTATCACTGCCTGCATACAACTCTGAGGCATCTATACTTCATTATAAAGCCTCGGTCGGTGTTTAGATTCCATGCAGAAAGTCAGTGTCTAGAAGTCCATGCAGACTGAATGTGTGACCTTAGATTTTTTTTTCTCTTGTTGATGAGAGCATTAGGTTTATGTGACAAGAAGCTTTCCTTATGTCCAACAGAGTGAATGCCAGCTGGCTCTAACAGGGACACACCACTGACCAAGGCCGAGTCCATCAGTAACACTGGTAAGACCTCTGGGATAATGTAGTTAAGAAGGGAGGGAAAAAATGAGCAACTGTAAGAGCAGCAGAGAAGTGAGAATGTCTGAGATACACAGCTCTACAGACACCAAGGACAGTAAAGAAGGAGGGGAAGAGGTGCTCTAGGCTTGGGAGCAGGTTTCCTCTGCAGTCCGTGGTGCAAACCATAGTGTGGCAGCTGTGCCTCTGCAGCCCATGGAGGTCCACGGCAGCCCAGGGATGAGCCCAGAAAAGAGCAGATGAATGCTCCCAAAGGAAGCTGTGACACTGTGGGAAGCCCACACTGGAGCAGGGTCCTGTTTGATTTTAGAGTTTTGCTATTTGTGTTGAGGAATTTGGGGGCTGGGGAGGGGATGCCTTTGATGTTTCCTTTGTTCTCACTCTTACACATTTTAATGGCATCAGATTTTGTAATAGTTAGAACGAAGGATTATCTTCACTATGAATGGCTTTTGTGTCCTTTCATTTGATTGGCTCATACAGAAATCACCAAGAGGCTTCAGTGAATCACTCTGACTCATTACCTTGAAGTAATAGGTTAGACTTTTAGCAATTTCGTCTGGCTGCAAATGTGATTTGAAAAATTTTATACTGTCTTCAAAATATGAATTAACAGAAGGATAAAACCAGAATAAAAATCCCTTCTCTTGACAGAGCTAATATTGTCTTCAACAAAACAAAATTCAGGGGGCTTCAGCCTTGGTTTGTTTGGATTTTTTCTTTTTTTTTTTAATTTGAGGGAAAGATTTTTCTTCAGGGAAGTACTACCATCAAAATAAAGAACCGAAGCATGAAACTGACACTTTTGTTTTCTATTTTTACTGCTCTTACAGGATTTGTTATGTAGTATTTGGCATAAGAGATCTGTCATGCTTTAATTTTCCATCTGTGAAAAGGAAATGATGTGCTATAACATTGTTTGCTATAAAAGAGTATTTTGCTGTTAATGGTTTTTGCAGAAATAGTTAATTGCAAGTAACCTAGCAGTTATAGAAGTTAAAACTCCATTCTGGAGGATCTCTGGAAATCATCTTCTGTGTGTGGGAGTGTCTGCCTGTGTGTAACTTTTAGCATTTATTCGTAAATGAGATATGAAAGCTTAACATCCACATCAAATTAAAACATCTGGCCCTAAAGAGAACATATTAATGTGTTAAAGCAGCAGTAAGGCTGGAATTAAAACCCAAGCTCTTTTTCTTCTTTGAACTACAGACCTAAGACAATGAGGAGAGGCTTTAATATGAGCCACCCCTCCAGGTAATATATTGAGTGAGAGTTAACTTCACACCTTGAATGCAATATACATAATTTAATAAACAAAAATTATTAGTTTATATGATTTTTATCGATTTATAATTTTATGATGTGCATAACCACTCACCTTTAAAAGCGACTTGATTTTTTTTTGTACCAGTTATCTTATGCATCATGGAAAATGCAGTGTACTTGAAGTATACTTAATTTATGTTATACTCAAAGTACAATTAAACCATAGTGTACTTCTTGTACAATACTTCTTCCTAAATCCAATTCAGAATCAATTTATTCCTTGAGGTTTGAGAACTAATAATAGCATTTCTAAATTTATAATAATTAGAGCTGCTTAATGTGCAACTTTTAGACATAGAACATCTAACTCATTTTGGAAGATGCGTGACTGAAGTCTTATAGAAGTGAATTCCACAGGTGTAGAATCTCCAGATATAAGGGACTAATATGTATGTCTCAAACACTGATAGCTGGATGGCTGTGGGGATGCCTTTTCCTGGTCTTAAAATCAAGAGTCAAACATGGTTAGAAGGGGAAAAGGGATTTTACCTTGGTATTTATTTTAAGGATCCTTAGGTGCACACATCCAGGTCATATGCATCGAGATGCACCCCGCAGTAAATGCCCACCCCAAAAGATCTGGTATATCATTACAGGTTTTATTACTTAGCATATCTATCAAAGATTTCACAATGAGAGGCTCAAGTGAGCCCCCCTCTCTAAGGAGCTTCCCCCTGGATGGTTCTACCTTAGTTTATAGAATGCATTCCGGAGAGGACCTTGCGGTCTGGGGCACACCGATCCCTAGCTACGAAGCTTCTAAAATGTTTTGTCTCTTAGCTTGACAAACAAGTCCAAGAATGCAGGGAAAAAGCACTAGGAATACAGAAGTTGTAAAAAAGGTATAACAGGGGTATAAAAGAAAAGGTAAAAAATCTCCATAGCATCAGTGGAGACAACCAAGGATTGATGGCAATAACTAACACACCAGTTTCCAGGACATGTATATGTGTATAATTTACTAATAAAACTTTCTGAGTTTTTTGCAGATCCTCTGACTTTCACAAGTCCTCTGGCTTTCTTTCAACCATCTTGGTTGGCATTTATGAATCTTGACTGTTCCCTTTCCTTTAAGGGTAGGATGTCACATATAGGTTAAATATACTATGCATTACATATGAAAGTATTACATTTATTGTTATTTAATTTCCAGCTTCTTTCTTTCATGCTGAGACCATCAAAGTGAAAGAAGATTACTCATAGTAATCTCTCAAACTGCTTTCAAGCATCAGCATTAGAACACTGACAGGATGTACTAGTAGATTTTTAAACACCCTGATTTTTAAGCACTTAGGTTTGCTTGTTTAGTTGACAATCAATGGTATTGAAGAGGTGGTTTGATAGCAAATTATTTTATTTTTCCTGCTGGAAATGTTACAAACTCCATGGGTGGTCTCATGGCACTTTCAGATCAAAGGGATGCAAATGGTATAGGAGGAAATTTATATTAATGCCTGTGGTAGCCAAAGTGACGCAGCAACTAACTGAAATAAATTTATAGGGGAGAAAAGTAGAACAAAATTAGGCAGAAATCCTGTCTGTCCCAATAGAACTAGGGACCTGGCTCTATTTCATATAAATGGATATCTGCAAAAATGAGAGAGGTTTTACTGCAAAAGATTCTCACCGGAAGACTGAACATACACTCAGATAATGAGATTTTCTTACAAGAAGCTGCTGTAGATGAGTCTATCATAAAGTCTTCATATGAGCAAATGGAGAAAGCAGAAAGCGTAAGAGCTGTTTAAGTGCAAAGATGGACTTATATTTTTGGTGAGGGAATACTACTACAGAGCAGTTACAAGATTATATATTTACTACAGAAACGATATGCATCACGTAAAAAAAAATCAGAGGACTTAAGAAAATCAATTTCGATTTTCCCTTTTATCTCTGTCATATAGATTTTTTTATATGATCCTTTAACATTTCTTAAGATACTAAATATCTTAATTTCTTACCTGCGACATGGGAATGCTGCATACATGCAGGCAAAGTGTGGTCAAATATTGCTGTGGAACAAGTATGAATAAAAAACCATCCCCAAGAGACTGGTCAACACCCTAGACATCATGCTGTCAGCAGTGTATGTTGTATGCTTTCAAGATTACTCTCTTCTTCTCATACTTAAAATTTCTTTCTGCACCTGTAAGCCTTCTGAACAAAAGCTTAGCTGAACCTGATTGATCCCTGCAAACCTTCTGTTTTGATAAATCATCATTTCCCTCCAAAAAGCGTTCCTTCAGAGTTCCTTAGATGCACATAAAGAGGTGTATTGAAAAACATGTATTGATCAAAATATGATATGTAGCCCAATAAGGGCTAAAATTTCCCTGCAGTATTTTCTACACAGAAATAACCTGACCTCCAACACTCCTGCCACAGCAGTATGAGTTTTATTCTGAAACAGGATAAATAGTTGCAATAAAACGAGCCATAGTCTTGTGACATGAGCAAACATGCCAAACAGAAAACTTCCAGACAATGAAATGCATTCTCACTTCTGAAATGTCAGATAACATCATGCATTGTCTCACACATGAAAAATCAGAGTAGCAAGCCACTGTGCCATCTAGTTCTCTGAACAGGAGATTATAAACAAAGGTGTGAAGATACAGTGAATAAAACAGAAATTACCCTTTCCCATTGTTTTCCACAGACTTCAGATTTTGATTCACAGCAGATTTACAGTGGAATGGTGAATTTACAGTATCTCTAGCACATATAAACCAGATCTTTAAGTATTTTTATTTGCAATTACTTAAGTGACACCCTGCAGCTGAGTATTTTGCAATGCAGCAATTCCAAAAAGATTATTTAATGTCATGCAAATTGATAGGCTATTTCCAAGGCTTTTATGAGAGAATAATATCTCTAAAGCAGACAGAAGAAAAAGGCAATGCTGCCAGGTCAGGTTGATGTGGTGCCTTGCATTCAGTTTTAGACAATGTGTCGCAGGACTGATATTAAATCTTGCTGTGGAGGAAGAGATAAGCCTACATTGGTTATGTCTGAAGCAATGCTTACCTAATATATTGACCTAAAGAAATTTTTCAGTCCAAAAAGACGAAGGATTGATTCAGGCTTTTCATTTTCCATGGGTTCAATAGTTATTTCTATGTAAATGGAGGGGAAAAAAACCAAATTTTTTTTTGTTGAGTTTGTTTTGGATTTTTAATCAGAAAGCATATATGTTTGCAGATTATACTTAGACCTTGAATTGGTTCATATGGAGTTCATAGTTTTCTTCTTGAAGCCCATTCTGATCACATGAAAAGTAAATGCTTTTTTTTTTGTGAGCTTTGTGACTGAGACCATTCACAATATGTCTTCATTCATAAAAAAGAGAAGAAACATTGTTTAGTGCTCTAAAATGTATAACTTTTTCCAGGAGCATCCTGAACATCCAAAAATGTAATTTCTAATCCCTATCTCTAACTTCAGGCCTCTAAATATAACTCATTTTTTGAGAAAGAACTTTTGAAAATTTCACTTGCATTTTGAAGCAAAAGAAACCTCTTTTACAGTACAATTGGTACAATAATGTAAAGTCTTCCTTATCAACTGGCATTCAGCAATCTATTCATTTGTATCACTTCTTCAGGTACACACTCATCTTTGCTATTTTAAAGTGTTAAATTGCTGATAATTCCTTAATTGAGCATAACTGTTAAATAAGAGATTCTGTGGTCAACAACTACAAATATGGAAATAAAGAAGTTCCCCAGGGACATAGTTATGTGTTGGGAGTTCAGGGATAATATGTGAAAAGGTGGCAAAAGGTCTAAGGCAAAGACAAAAGAATTCATATTTCTATGCCCATGCCCAGTGCATTTTTCCTAAGTAATCTACCACTTGATCAAATCTGATGAGCTATCTCTGTTTCTGAGCTCCATATTTGCAATGTCTCTGCAATTAAAGAAATTAAAAATTCATCTAAAAGGAATAAATTTTCTTTCTTAGTGATGACAGAGAAGTAATTTGAAATAAGCAGCTTTTGAGGGCCTTGGCATCCGTAATTCACTCACATGACCGCAGCTTTCATTTCAAATTAATTTTCTACAGTGCCAGGTGTCCATGCTGGCTGCATATTATTCTTCAGGAAGTGATTTGAAAACTAAATGAACCCAAATTCCAGGTAGAATGAAATAAGAATAGTTACCTCTGTTCCCCAGGATAGATTAAGAAAACAGGAAGATATCTGCCTTCTGTGAAATGATATGCAAGGGGAATAAAGTCACACCTAAACAGATTTGAATTGGTTTACTCTGTTCCGAGGTTCATTGACTTAATTCTGTTTCCCACTATCTTTGAATGTATCTAGGTGAAATAAACAGGAGGATTTTAGAGTATTAAAAAAATAAGCTTTCTTTTTTCTTTATTTCTCTTGTTGTTGGTTTTGCTGGTAAAAGCGATCCCAAAAAGAACTGAAATACATTTTTAGCATCAGAAAGTTCCCTTACCCTTTTAAACAAGAAGTTGGATTCACAAACAGGACATAGGACACAGTGTTCCCAGCACAACCCAGTGGCTCTGTTCTGCCCTCAGGTTGCCGAGAAGTCCTACAGGCTACAGTAGATGTTATGAAAGTATTCTCTTACCTCTTAATATGTGTGTTTCAAACAGGAAGGCAAAGACTCAAAGAGGTGAACTGTTACGTAGACTAGGACCATAAGATCAAGAGAACAGTGCTGAAGTAAATGAAAGAAAAATCAAAAATGGAGTATTATTTTCAAGAACTTGAATAATTCTTTTCTTTCATCTGATTATTTTGTAACAGCTTTTTCTAGATGTAGAATAACAATAACTGAACTTTGCAAGTGTATATGCTAATGTTTGACATTTCTGAAAGAGTGCAGAATTATTCCAAATTTATTTTGTCTGGCTAATCCAGTGCTAGACAAGTCTGCTGTCCACAGGCAAATATTGGACCTATTTTCAAATAATGCTGACACATTTTGAAGCATCCTCAAGAAACTGGAACTGTAAATACCCTTCCAGTACTTTTAAGCATAGAGATTATTGTGGGAATAAATGATAATCCCCTCCTGTTTATTTATTACAAAAAGTGAAGGGAAGAATTTTTGCCTTTTCGGTCAACTCCTTGCTGAGAAACAGAGGGAGTTCTAAACAGCTTGGAAAACAGGTTGTCTTCCTTTTTGTTTATCATTTCTTATAATAAAAAATAGCAGTAATGCATCTTCAACCTGGATAATACCAGCTCAGGGACTTTAATCTTCTTAGGTTAATTTGCATGATGATCCATATGGACCATAACAACCTTTCCTCTTTTTTTTTCACCTGCTGTTGTTTTTATGAATAATATTTTTTTGTAAAAAAAAGAGAAGAAAAAACGGTTTTCCTTAAATAATACTCAGCTGTTTCCCTAGAGATATAAAGTGCATGAGACAAAACTGGAAGGAAAGGAAATACTGTGTTCTCTTAGCTATTAAATTTATTGTTACATTTTGGTATGTTATGATTGTATCTCAGAGATGTCTAATTAAGGACCTTCTCTCCCTCCCTCCTGCCAAGTCTACAAAAAGAATAGATCATTTGAATTTCTCCTCTGGGTAAAATAGTGCCATCAATCTTCAAACAAGATTTTCATAAGCTTTTGAGTTTAAACATTAGCATACTCTTTTTAGGGAGTCTTTCTACTGTGGCACAGGAAGAAAATGAAGACCGAATTTGCCTCAGTAAGGCCAGTTTGTTACCAAGGCTGAGTGAAAAATTAGCACATGAACAGGAGAGAGAAGGAACACTCACTTCTGCCTTCCCTGCCTAATTTGGAAAGATGTGAGCTCATGTGTGTCAATGAAGAAATCCTCTGTGTTAATGTTATCTCCTATAGGACTCTTTTGGTTGACACATCAGGTCCACAGTTCTGTCTAACTGGAAATTCACCACATTCTAGGGGGGAATTAAAAAATGCATTTCTCAAAGTCCCATCCATAGTGAAAAAAAATGATGAGAAGGTTTTAGTCTCTTTCATAAGCAACCCCTACTTTGAAACCACCTGGTTGCTCTGATGTGGTGTACCAGACAGGTTAAACTGGGCTCAGAATCTGGACTAACTTCTCCATTACGGAGAGTTTTAGAAGTGCAATTCAGAACCTGTGACAAGTGAGGAGTATCATCAGTCTTTCATGTCTCAGAAAAAGTGAAAGTAGAATATTCTATTGTGAGAGAAAGCCACGAGGTTAATAGATCTAATTTCCATCTAGTTTCCACTATTGTTCTGATTTTTGCTGTTGGCCGTGCTGCATACAACTTATTCTGACTTTGGGCTGCTGTATTAAACCACTTTGTCATATGGGAGGACTGGAGCAAAACACACATGCACACAAGCTGATTTTTAAAATTTTGATTAACTTAAGCTATCAATGTCATAAGAAAAAGTACTTTCTTTATTAGTCCTTAGTTTCAGTAGCAAAATATGATTAACGATGAATGAAAAAGAGATGCTTTGAGAAAAACCTTAAGGCAGATATGCAGTGGTGTTGGTGAAACATGGTGTCCTTAAAGGTGGAAGAAATTCTGCTCTGTAGTCTTTATCTGTTCACATTTTGTAGAGTCTGCAACTGGTTTTTTATATTTTATTGCTTTTTCCCTCACATTTTTACCACATGAGTTGTTTTGTATATACTGTTTTAGCTTTGTTATGCCCTGAATCCTACTTTACCTGGCTCTAAAGGTTCAGAAGATGTTCTCAGTGTTTTGTGCTGCGCCTCTGGTGTCCCTCTGGTGTCATCCTTGCCTGTACTCTCAAGGTCTCTGCTACCAGCCCATGCCTGTGTTCCCTGCTACAGTTGCAATGGGTGCTAATCTTTTAATTTTTGAGTTGTCTCCATGCTGTAATCCAGTGCCATGGAAATGTCTCATTCTGCACACCTGACACTTGTGCCTTTCTAGTGATTCTTCCTTCAAATTGTTTAACTCCATTTTTAAGGCACATAGTTTTTTAGAGACGACCATGTTCTATTCTCAAGGAAGACAAATCACTTCCTTGTCCAGAAGGCCTCAGCTGGCCTATTGTCCAGCCATCTATTTGGCCAACTATTTAGCTAAAATACTTTGTACATTATGACCAAGCATATCAATTTTTTTTCTGTTAACTAAACTAGTAAAAGTCTGTATGAGTGAGAGGCTGGGGAGAGAAATCCTTTTTTTTTGTTTTTTTTTTTTCAACAGGTGATTTGTTCATACTGAATAAGTGCATCCTGATGACTGTTTGCTACAGTTCAACTTTTAATTAAATTTTTCCCCAGGATATGTCTTTGCTGTCAGGGTAGGACATGCATTTGCTGAGTATGTATGATATGTAAATTAACTTTCTGATACTGTGAACAATTTTTTTTTGAGTACAAAGAAGGATTGCAATAGCCACATGACTAATATATTTTCAAGGAGAAACAATTCCTGAAACTGTTGTTGGTTTCTATTCTTCTATTGTATGGAAAGGCTGAGATTTTTCTGAATCCTGCTGAGTTGCATATTTATTTGCTCATTTATCTAGACAAGGCTAGTAGCAATACGGAGTATAAAATATGTTGCTGTTTAGCTTGTCACAATTTCTTGAAATGAGAAAAAATAATGCATGAACTTTTATTTCCATTTTTATTTTCTTATTTTTTTAAAGTATTGGTTAATTGCTTTCAAATAAAAATAATTCTTTCTATTTTGACACTGATGAAATTCCGAGATTAATTGAGCACTTCATGCAAACTGCACAAAGGCACAAGAAAATAGCTGTACTTATTCTTAGATTTTAGCAGCATAATACTTGCCTGCTTAGAGCTAAGGGAAGAAGTAGCCAAAGTCAAAGTTATTAACTGCCTTTGCATGAGATTTTTTCTGTAGTTGAACCAGAATCACTAAATTTTGGTGCTCTCTTTCATCAATCTTTCTCCTTACTTCTTAACCCAGCTTTGCTACCTGCCTAACAAAGGTCTGGATGTATGAGAGAAATAGAAATAATTGACATTTCTAGATAGACTTTTAAAAAATATTTCTTTATCTTTTAATAAATAAATGCTCTTCTCACGATGATCTTCTTAAACCCTGAAATTAAGTAGCATACTCTGAAGGAAAGGACTGAATTTAAGGTGGTAGTATAGTTACTGAGTAATGTGTTGAGAACATCGTCATATACCTAAAACTGTCTGGTTCACCAGACAACATTTGTTATGAAAATTATTTTTCTGTTGTTGCTGAAATACTTGAAGAAAAACTTGCCCTAGGATATAAATTTTAAACCTTCATAGGTCTTTTCTGACTCTTTTTCAGGTTTGGGGAGGTAAGAGATCAGCTTGTTTTATATTTCAGCTTTCAAACATTCTTTTTCTTCCTCTAAGCTTTAGCAGAAAAATCTTTCCCTAGTTCTGTCTTCACAGCAAATCAAAAAATGGGGCCAGATTTCTCCTTCTGCTTTTGAGTTTTTCCACAGCATGCTTCCAGATTATTGCAATGTATCATCACTTTTGATTAGAAATGAGTTCAAGTTTGGGTCATATGTTCTTTCAATAGGACATAAAATTTGCTAATAGAACATGCTGGGAGAAAGCTTGTGTTATTGCCTATGCATATTTGCTAACCTTTTTTATTCTCCTGCTTTTACAAAAAAAAAGTGAAGTAAATATTTTTCTTTCAAGTGTTGTGTTTAAAAGAAATCATATTTTCAGAGCCACGCATTGCAGAATTGCTAGGATAAGTCAGGTTAGACAATATGATTAATTCCAGTGTTGTATAAAACTTTGTAGTGGAATTAATTAAATTGGTGAAAATGTCCTTCATTGGTTTGTATTTTTTGATAGGAAGGAAGAATATGCATTTGAACATTTCAAATGAATCTTGTTTATTGAAGCCTAAGCTGCATAATTCAAGAGGTCTTGCCTTTTTATTAATATTATTATTTTAAAAGTTGCTGGTTTTGATTCCAAATGACAAGAAAATGCCAGTACTTGGAGTCACTATACATTGTATGTTTATATATCTATATTTAAAATTTAAACAGACATGTAATGTAAGGGTCTTCACCTTTTAAAAATAATTTTTTACTCATTTGAACTACTGGTAAAACCTAGAAATCTTAATATCACTATGCAAAATGTTCGATGCCAAATCTTGTCAAACACTGGTGACATCCTTTTCTTCTTTCTCAAGGAATCAATGTCTATTAACATCTTGTATGTGTGGTCCTTCCCCCACCCCAACACCCTCCTCCTTGGACCAGTTCTATGATCTCAGGAGCTCCTGAAAAGGCTTGACCAAACAAGCTGAATGGTGAAGTGCCTCTTTCCCACACCAATTGTGTGGTGAAGCACCCTTTGACCATATCAAGAGCTCTTGCATGGTAAAAGTAGAAACAGTTCTGACCATACAAGGATATCAGTTGCCTGATCAAAGTGGGGAACAAAGGATTAGAAATTATCCTTCTTAGCCCTGGCAAATTACTCACCTGAATTGTAGCCTGAGTGAAGGGTATCATCATTATGAAACCCTTTGAGCAGGTTTGAAACTGCCCTACACACACGTACTCCTTGAGGTGCAACCCATGCCTGGTGAGAAACACTAAGGATATGATGTGAGTATTCCACTGAACCCACTTGGAATTTTTGATAGGTACCATTACACACACAAATAGAGATGTATACATCTTGCTGCCTGGGTGCATGCATGTGAATTGATAATGGCATGAATGCCATTGTTACAATTATAGCAAATCCCATTGAATAATTGTATACATGTTAAATTAGTTAATGATTCATTAAGTGCTACTAAACCCTTTTGCACCCTTCTATTTTTGTATCTATATCCTTTACACCCTTACCCTTTTGCATCCCTGGTACCCCTGTAAATCATTCTAAATTGATTCTACTCCAATTTTCCTGTGTATGCCTAATCTATGTAGTAAGTAATAGAGTGAGCTTTGCCATTGAACTCTGTTAAGCTGCACTTTCACAAATTTATATTAGAACCTACTTCTTTCCAAGATCTTTGATAGTGATTCTTCAAGCTGTCCAAACCACTGAATGATGGTATCATGTCGATATTTTTTGAGAAAAGACAGGGGCTACTAATGTATTAGGAACCAATAGGGAAACACCTGTGAAATGCCTCAAAGAAATTAGGGCATGTTCCCCTGTAAAGGTGAGACCATCAATATCCCAGCTGAAGTGCCTCCACACCAGTGCCCACTTCGTGGGTAGGAAACAGGAGGAGCTGGAAGTTATGATCTAATTGCTGTTATTGAAATATGGTAGAACAAAATGCACAACTGGAGCATTGCACCTGCTGAAAAAGTGGCACAGCAAACTGTAAGCTGTTCAGGACAATCTTGGAGGTAGTTAAGAATGATATTTTAGTCTGACCAAAAGAGAAGTGCTAATAGACCTGTTGCTCACCAAGACAGAAAACTAATCAGGGATGTCAAGATTGGTGGCAGCCTGGGCTGTAGTCATGATGTCCTAGTGGAATTCAGAGTCTTGAGGGGCATGGGCCATGTGAAGAGTAGAGTCAGGATGCTGTATTTTGAGAAAGCAAACTTTCTGTTGTTTAAGGCAGAAATGGATGAGACCCCCTGGGAAATGGCCCTCAGGGACAATGAAGCTGAACAAAACTGGCAGCTCTTTAAGGGCATTTTTCTTAGAGCACAGAAGCTCTCAATCCCCACATGTATTAATTTGGACAAGGAAGGCCCATGAACTGCATGGCTCAGTAAGGACTTCCTGGTCCAAGAAATGCACAGACAGGAACCAGAAATGTGTCCCAGAGGAAGAATATAGGAACACTACCCAGATGTGTGGGGATGTGGTTAGGAACGAGAAAGCACAGCTGGAGAAGGCTTCAGGGACATCTTATTGTGACCTTTCATGACATAAAAGGATCTTATAAAAAAGATGGAGAAAGATTTCATATAAAGAAGGAATTCTTTACTGTGAGGGTGATGAGGCACTGCAACAGTCTGCCCAGAGAAGCTGTGGATGCCCCATCCCTGGAAAAATTCAAGGCCTGGTTGGATGGGGCACTGAACAACCAGCTCTAGTGGAAGGTGTCCCTGTCCATGTCAGGGGTGTTGGAACTAGATGGTCTTTAATGGTCCTTCCAAATCAAACCATTTTATGCCTTTATAATTAATTTTTCCTCATACATTTTTAGCAGTTGATTCAGCCAGTTTGAGAGGAAGATGAGCAGAGAGGAAGAAGAGCTGAGAAAAGCTTGAGTTATATGTCTCCTGAGAAAGGCTATTGTGCTTTAAGAGATTCATGGTTTCACAAGAAAACATCTCTATGTCCATAAGTCTAACACTTCAGGTTAAACATGCACACGAAAAGCAATTTCTTTTTGGTCTTTTTTAATTTGTGGTAAAATCTCAAGTTGATTTTTAAGTAGTTTAGAGTTTTATAATGGAAATTATATAACAGAGTTGCTGTCACCTTGACCTGTTTTCTAAATCTCCTGTGGAAATCTGTAAAATTATACATACGCCCACACAAAAGTTAATAGCATAGGGTAGGCAGAGAACATTATTGTGTTTCATTTTGAACAGACTTCCTGAGGACATTTCAAAAAATCAACTGTTTAAAACATTTGAGTATTTTTTCTGTGATTCATCCTATGAATTTTTTTCATCATCCACTAAAGAACCACCTAAATTCAGAAAGTATAAAAATACTGATAAGATAAATTGATTTCAATGTCTTTTTTTTTGCAGGTGGCAATAATTTTTATAATTGAAAAAAATTATATGAGATGGAGAGAGAGAAAAGTGAAGTTATATTATGACAAAGGGAGAAATGGAGCATTATTAAGAATATCTACTACACTATTAAAAGAGAAAAGGATGTAGAAAAACATGTAGCTATAAAACATATATTCTGACATTTGTCATAGATTATTGTTACTGAAAAATATTAATATGGGCCACTAAGCTAAAAACTGCAACTGCCATTTAGAAAAAAAATCACCATTTCTTAAGCATATCTCTCAAAAAAATTATTTGCATGAAATATTTGTATCATACTTTCTGAATTTTCGGCAGACATATACATCATGGCTCAGCAGCTGCTCAGGGTTTGTGCTGACTTTTTAATGGCAGGTACAAAATGTTCCATCTTCAATGTCCTTGTGAGGATGGAGAACGGGGGAATTCTTTGTGTAGAGCAATGGCCAAGCTGCTAAATTACTTGTTCAATTGAGAAGCAGGGAGAAATCAGTTCTTGGGGTTTAAAAAATTATTTATGAATCAGTGTGAAAATTTTCTGACCAAAAAAAAAAAAAAAAAAAAAAAAGGCTTTTTTTCCCTTGGCAGGTGAAAAAAAAAAAGGGGTGGGGGGCTTATTTCACAGCATATAAACCATTTCACTGAGTGCTACTGAGTATGCAATTGTTTTCCAATCTCTGCAGCTTCAACCCCATCTCCATGTGGGCTTGTATTTCTGGGAAATTGGCAGTGTGTTATGTTGTCCATACAGTCTTTGATGCCTAAAACTAGCCTGTTGCCAGTACTCTTTCATACGATTTTTCTTTTTTGGCATGTTTTCCATATGTGTTATCCATTGCTCTTCTTCCTTTAGATGCTCAGGAGTACTGAAAGATTTTAAAATTTATGTCCACCTCTAAGTCCAAGATCAGGTGTGCAACCCCACAAAATCTGCAACTGCAAATAAAGTCAATTTTGATTCATCAGTGAAGAAAGGAAATTTCTCAGTGCCTGTAACATACACAGCTTGGAGTTTAGGATGTAGAATTATGGGATGGTAGAAGAGACCATAGTGCCTGCAACATCTTACTGTTCTTTTATCTGTCACTGACTATTGTCACTATTTTCAGTCATTGCCAAATTTTTAAAATCACCATTAAATGAAGAATCTTCTCAGTAGAATCAATCATTGGAAGTATTAAATTTATTTGCATTGAAGACTCTAACAAATAAAGGAGGAGAGGGAAAGATTTCTGAAGGTTTTGTACTATCTCACTCCCCTGTTATGCAACATAAAACATGTCAAAATATATGGGAAGGCAGCAGGCTTTGAAATATTCCAGTGTTACTCCTCAGTTCCATTTTCTCTCTGCCTTAAAGACTGAGACCAGTGTTGGACTTCAAAGACAGGAAAATCAGATGCAGGAACATTAAATTTAACAGAGGTAGGACAGCCTTATAAGAAGCAATGTATAATTTTTGTTCTCATGGAAAATCTCATGCTACATGACTGCAACCATCTCTGGAGCACCAGCACTTCCATGGTGCAGAAACTTTCCTTCTTCCTGTGTGTCCTTTATCAGACTTTGGGCACCTATTGATTTTTTGTATGTGTGCTAGGAAAGTAAAACCAAACCAGACAGATGGATAACATGTTTATAAACTTTCATCAATTTAGACTAAAATGGTTTAAATTTTAATTCCTTATTCCTATTATTTAAGAGCGACTTCCTCAAGCATATGAAATTTTACCTGCAAACTGTACTTCATAAATTTTTACCCTGAGGTGAAATACAAATAGAACTAAATTTTTGAGGGTTAATTTCCTTGCAACAAAAGTATTTAGAGATGTATTTGTGTGGCAGATACTTTAAGAAAAATCCTTGAAGGAACTGCAAAATATCGGGGGTTTTTTTCAGACCGTGATTAGTTTTCAGGTCCGGACATGAGAATTCCTTCTCTATGCAATCAGACATTGGTACTAGACAATGAATGATAGTGATTATAATTGATTTTCCTTGCTCTTATTTTAGCTCCCTTACATTATAATTCATTTAATTAAAACCAAAAAATAAAACAAAAAATAACAACAAAAAGAAATTCCTTTTATGGCACCTCAGTTTATAGTTTTGAGACAATGATTTCTAGCAATTCTTTAAGAACTTTCAAATCCACCATTGCTTTTTTCCCTTCACATGATCATTTCTCGAAATTAATAAATTTATTTTAAAATTTATTTTTTGTTTTAAATTGTTGTATCTACATTAACCACTAGTTTTGTATGTATTTTTTGAAACAGCAATGAGTGGGAGAGTTGGGAAAAATGCATATACAAGTAAATGTTTCAATTCTGGAATTGAGAAAACTCCTTAAGATTGTAATCAGAAGATTTCATGTCCCAGTTCTTCATGGCCTGACTTGCTCAGCTTGGTCACACCTTCATGATACATACTTGTAATGCAGCTCTCCTCCAATATGTGGTTTTCTCTGATATAAGCTCAGTCATTGCTGCATTTTAGGAGAAATTATGCAATAAGGTAGCCATGTCAGTAAACAAGAAAACCATCTGGAGTTTAAATCTTCAGCAACCGGAATCAAAAATACTGCCTTTGAAGTGCTTGCTTGTGGATAAGGGGGAGGAGAGATTGAAGGGTAATTTTATTTTTTTTAAATTGGAAAATAAAAAATTTGTGAAGGAGAACATATTCTAAATGTATATTTGACTAAGCAAATAGGTTTTTTCTTTATTAAAATAAACACATACAGAGCTTTCCACAAGGTCTAGTGTTTGCTGGTTTTGAAAAGACATATTTAAATATCTAGGAGGCATTTTCCAATAGCAGTTAACAAGAAAAAGCAATGTACTTTTTTTTCTTGGGTGGCATCCTAAATCAGTTTAGGAATCATACTGTGAAATCCTGGGAGGCCCAATACATGGCTAAGTAAATATCTTTAAGGAAACTATGCTTTTATGACAACGTAACAAAACAGTAAATGGGAATTGGTAAAATAAATTTTATTGAAAGAGCATGTAACTTTAATTATTATTATATAATTCTGGCTAAAATCTTCTTTACCATTGCTCAGCTTTAACAGGTGACATTAACAAGAGCGGTTTTTTGTTTTTCCATGAAAACAAAAAAACTATGGAATGCTTATTCTAAGGCTGTCCTAAGTCATTCAGACTTTCAAACTTTATTATGTTGATTAATTTGAGGATAAACACCCTTATAAGATTGAAAAGTTATTAGAGGAACAGGACGGGTAAGAGAAATTGTCACTATTTTAAAACTTTTTGAAAAAAAAAAGCTTTTGAAACTTCAGATCTTATGTTTCAAAAATGTAATGGAATGGAAGAATTAGGTGTATGAATAGCTTAAATCCTAACCTATTACATGTCTGAATTTCTGTTATGGTATCTGTAAAGTTCAAATCTAAACTAAAAACTTGGAAATTGTGTGTATGTAGTATGATATGAATTAGGAAGATACTGCTTTAATAAAAAAAAAAAAAACAAACAAACAAACAAAAAAAAACCCAAAAAAACCAAGAAAACAACAACAAAAAAACCCCAAAAAATCCAAAGCCAAACTAGTCTGGTTTATAAAACACCAAAACACTTCGACTCAACATATGTGCATTGATACTATTTCAGAATTCAAGCTTTTTGCAATTTCTCTTCCTAAAAAAGTTCTATGTCAAAAAGTCATCAAAAATGGAATTTGTTTCAGCTTCAGATGAGAAGTGATCTTCTGATAAACTTTAGTTTTAAGTAGTTGTTTTAGCTAACCTAACATTTAGAAGTTACTGTTTAGCTAGGTAACCTAGCTAAAGAATACAGGAAACCAAGAATAAGAGGCAATATAAGCTATTAAAGTATTATAAAAACCAGCAGGCAGCATAAAAAAGTAGAGTAGATAATTGGCTTGCCTTCAGTAGTGATAGTACAATAGGCAAATTTCTTTCTCAATAAAAATCAAATGCAACTATGAATAGGTGTGTCAGGCTGTAGTTAGGTATGACATCAATCATTTGAAATTAAGTATTCTCATGTTCATGCTTATTTTTAGTCCTTTATTCATGTGAAAGCAGACAAGCTGAAATATTATATTTTAAATTTAAGAGATTCAATCTTTTCTACCTTCTTATATTTGTGAGTCAGTTTAATGTTCTTCAGCTTGCAAAATAGCTCAATATGCAACATATTTTCTAAAAAAATGTGGGATTTATCTCTAAATAATTTTTTAATACTGATCTACAGATGTGCTCAGCCATGGAGTGGTTAAATTGTTTCTTCTGGCTATGTTATTGTGCAGGTTTAAGGCTCAGCTGGAAAATTAAACCCATTTGTGTTACCCCCTTCCACTTTCAGGCTCGTCTTTATTCTGCTGAAACCACGCCCCTGCCAGGGTGTGGGTAGTATGGAATTAAACAGTGGTGGAAACTCCACCCCTTTTCTCTCTGACCACAACAGTTACTTTCATATTTCTACTGATGTCTACACTTATCCCTCTTCTGTAAGAGAGACACAGGTTTCTTGCTGTGTTCCATTAAAAAAAAAAAAATCTTTTGTGTGAGGTACATAATTTCTATTATTCCAGCAGTCTTGAGAATGGAGAACAGAGGCAAATGATATATGAACTGACTAACTTTTGGTTTAACACAAACCCAGCTGCACAGCCCCTGGGTGTCCCACTACTGTGGTGGCTAAAGCCCTGGTGACCCTGTCACTGTCCCCTAAAGGCTGCTGCTTGCTTTCTAGAGCAGTGCTGGTAAAGGTGCACAGAGTGGGGTTATGAATGTAAAATAATGGTGACTACACATATGCTCAGATGATCCCAAGGAATCCTGCTTTGCAAGCTTTTCTATCACAGAGATATTACCATGCAAACAATATGCTCATTTATATCAGGTTTAGGCTTGTGTGTTGCTTGAAGTGCTCTGTCCTGAAGAGAAGCTTTGTTCTCTGTTGCTGAGAATGAGAGTAACTGCTCTGGAAGATGTTGCAAAAATATCTTCTGGTTGCCTTTATCCCAAATGTCCAAACTCAGCCAGCCTAGTTTATTGGCTAGCATTGCATTTCCTGGTAAATAAAAGCAGCAATTATTACAGCCTTTTGTATTCTCTGAGAGACTTTTTCCTTTGCTGACAGATTATATTCAGAAAAACTTTTTTATTTTCTAAAACTTGGGGGTGGAGGGTGGGGTAGTGATCTTTCAAACTTAGAAGCAAAAGAAAATATAAAGGTGAAAACCCCAGAATAAATCAGCTGAAGTTTCATAAGCAATGTTTCGATTTGTCAGACTGCAGAACTGGCCATTTTCTCTTTTTCGATGAACAGCTTTTTGTTTAATACATTATTAAAGGCTATGAGTTATCAAGTTTTGTACTCCTTTACCTGAATGAAAATCTCTTACATTTAGAAGACTTCTCTAAACTCTGCTCTATAATTTATAGGATTCTCTTGGTCTGTGCTGTTGGCTTAACTTGATCTTTGAAAGTTTTCTTAAATGCTGTTTGTACAAATGAATTTTATCCCACTGTTTAGCATACTCTTCTGGCCATTCTCTCCTGATTCAAGAGCTCACTTTAATTTAAGCACTGAGCAGAGATGTAATATTTTAACTCCTCACTCAGAGAACAGTTTGTAAGCTGAACTTTAATTTGTTCTATATGGCAGGAGCCACACAGCTCACATTTCAGCAATGCAAAACTTACACTTCCCATTTCTAATCTCTATATTTCCACATGACTTGCTGCTTTATATTTTAACTCATATCTTTTTCCTCAGAATTTCTCTCTCAAGCAGTCTCTCTAGAAGTTACTCTATTGTTGCCTATGGCTTTGGCAGCTGTACCTTTTGCCCTACCCCATCTGTCTCCTCCCAGATGCTCACTTCTACACAGTTCTGGGTTTAGGTACTTAAAACAAATAAATACAAAATTAAATATCTTTGCCAATTTTTCTAATGATGATCCTGGCCCCATCTGCCCCTCTGTTCTCACCAGATGCCCAACCCTGTTCTGTTTCTTGTTTTCTGAGCTGTCTCTGATGATAAATTAAGAACTCCATTTCGTAATGGATACCCATTTTGGAGAATTTTAGTAGTCTGCTTTCTTTTTGGTATCAAGATAAATAGGCAAAAGCTAAGAGAACTTGTTCCTTCTCTCAGTGGCTCAGCACCATGGGGGAAATGATGGTTAGAATACCTGAAACAAAAGGGAAGTGGAACAGTGGACCTGATATGCTGTTCCCAAAATACTGATTGTTTCCTGTTGTCAGTTCATTTCTTACTGATTGCTTCCTGTTGTCAGTTCATTTCTTACCTGGCTTGCATGCGTGCAGGGAGCAGGAAACCTGGCTTCGCAATCCAGCGCACCAAGCTGTATATTTATAATCATCTAGATACTCTAAAGAATAAGAAGTAAAAATTAATCCTGGAAGGCTGAGTTCCTAGTCCTGTTTTGTAGGCTTTAGAACATGTTGTGAACTGCAATTCTCTGTTTACCAAGCTCCTCAACTCCAAAAAAGAAAGAACACTTTGTAGAAGGTTTCTTTATATAGTGAAGTATTTATAGATGAGGTACACTCATAAATAAAACCTCCTTCAAGAAACCTATTGATTAAATCTACCACAGTGCTTATTAACCTTCAGGACTGATATTGTATAATAATATCAAACCAGTACAGAATTTCTGTAGGAAATGGGTGCCAAGATGTAGTGGTTTGGTCTAAAATACTCATTACTGTTTATCTTCTGTGAGATAAGAATTAGGAGAAATGCAAAGCAGGCACCAACTTGAATGAATATAAAGAAGTTTATTAACAGACCTAAAAGAAGAAAAGAAAAAAAATTATACCACCTTTAGAACTCTCCTCCTCCCCCCACCTTCCTCCCTTCTCCCACTGACAATGTAAAGACAACCCTTAAGATGTTCAGTCTGTTTACCACTTCCATAATAACCTTGTTCAGTCCATTTAGAAAGAGAAGTCTCTTTTTGCTCATGCTATGAAAACAGTATCACACCGAGACAGCCACCCACTTCCAAATATTGTTCAGTCCATTTAGGAAGAGGAGTCTCTCTGCTCGCATGTGAGTCCCTTCCCCCGACTTGCAGCTTTTCCCGCAACTGCTTTCGAGGGTCCACTCTTGAAAGTTTTCTGGGGTACAATTTTAAGGTTGAGCTGTTCAGAAACAAAAAAAAACAGAGGCCCTTCTCCTTCCCTGGGAGCAAAGGGTCATCTTCATCTTTAAGACTATCTCTGGAAGCATCTCTAGGAATTGAGGTTTTTCTCCTTTCCTCTTTGGAGCAAAAGTCCTCATCTGGTTCATCTGGTTCATCTCTCTCTGTCCAAACTTCTCATGAAATTACAGCTGCGGCAGCATCTGCCTATTGCTTATGACTTGAACACTCCACCCCCCATATCTTCATGAAATTACAATGGGATACTCTGATATATCATAGCTTCACAACAGACTTTCAGCTTTAAGCATCTCCTCTCTCTCTTCCCTCAGGTTTTCAGCTCTTCACAGCAATAAAAGGGTTAATCTCACCTCGGCCTTGCAGCTGGAATGTGGCTTATCGCTGTTGGTCCCCTGACCTCTGCCGGACAGAGGTGCCGCTTTGCTGAATCTCGGCCGCAGTGGAGGGGGGTGGTTCCGAGCCCCTCTGGCTGCCCACGGCAAGGCGGGGGGGGGGGGGTTCCACAGCTGGAACAGGCCCATGGCTCCAGGATGGCCGTGGCCCGGCCCGGCCTGGCCCAAGCAGGGCCTGGCCGGGCCCGCTGGCCCCCGCACGGGGCCTGCAGCCGCCTGTGCCAGCGCCGGAAACGAGAGAGAGCTTGGGGGGGAGTTTGTCTGTTCTTAAGTGTGGATCACAGAGGCGGTCACAACTTTAAGTGGCTTAAAGAATTGTCCATATTGAAACTGGCCAGCTGATAGGTTCTATCAGGTCCCAGAGGAAGCTGTAAGCACCCCTTAGCAAGGACATCCCTTCCAGGACTATGCTTGCTGACCTATGACACAAGACAAGATGCAGTGGATAAATGTGGTTAATAAGGTTCAGAAATCTACCAAATTCTAAATCTACTTTTAGTTGTTGTTTGGTATTTTTTAATGTGCCTTATATTAAGTATAATACAAGTTGTTTATCAAGTGAAATTGTCAAAAAAATGTCAAAGAGATCTCCTCATTTGTTGATTTTATAAAACCTTTATAAGAAACACAATAAGGATAAATTATATCTCAATGCATTTGATAACCAAAGTGTAATAGATAGAGTTTGGCCTGCTGTCCCAGCATACATCACTGGTGGACCACATAGCGTGGGAAAACTTACTTTGCTAACACCCAGTGCAAAAATGCTTGCTTTTATGAGACATAAAAGGTCTATTCTTCAGTATAAGCCAGATTGTAATGATAATTTTGTACCCTAGGGTGCTGTAAAAAGGCTCTCAGCAGCTCTTCTTTTACCACAACTGATATCATATGATACAAGAATGTATCCTAGAACCACAGAATCACTGAATATCCTGACTTGGAAGGGACCCAGTGATCATCAAAATCCAACTCCTGGCCATGCACAGGACAGCCCAAGAACCACAACAAGTGCTTAAGTGCATTGTCCAAACACTTCTTGAACTCTGTCAGGCTTGGTGCTGTGACCACTTCCCTGGGGAGCCTGTTCCAGTGCCCAACCTTCTGGGTGAAAAACCTTTTCCTAATACCCAACCTAAACCTTTCCTGACACAACTTCAGACCATTCCCTTGGGTCCTGTCACCGGTCACCAGAGAAGAAATCAGTGTCTGCCCCTCCTGTTCCACTCACGAGGAAGTTGTAGAATGCCATGAGATCTCCCCTCAGTCTTCTCCAGTCTGAGCAGACCAAATGACCTCAGCCACTCATACAGTTTCCCCTTCAAAACATTCACCATCCTCATTGTCCTCCTTTGGACCATCTAATAGCTTTATACCTTGGTCATTTTGCAGTGCCAAACCTGCCCCCAGCACTCGAGGTGAGGCTGCCCCAGTGCAGAGCAGAGCAGGACAATCCCCTCCCTTGCCCGGCTGGCGATGCTGTGCCTGATGCCCCTCAGGACACACTTGGCTCTCCTGGCTGCCAGGGCACTGCTGACTCAGATTCAATTTGCCATCAACCAGGACTCCCAGATCCCTTTCCACAGCACTGCTTTCCAGCCTCTTGTTCCTCAGTCTGTACATCCTGGGTTGCCCCATCCCACTTGTGGCATCCAGCCACAAGAAAGAGAAACACAAAACAAGCCTTTTCCTTTTATGTTCTTATCTGAGCACAGATATGTCTTTAAAATTCAAATCTTTCCCTGATACCAGTTTCTTAGAGTGGCAAAAGAAGGGAGGAGGTGTGAAGAGTCATGTTTGTTCCTTCTTTTTCTAGTGCAATAAGGTTTCAGAAGGTGAGAGCAGAGATTACCTGTAAGATTACCTGTAGCAGAGATTATTTTAACTTCAGACTAGGGACAGGATTAGCTAATTAGATATGCTTTTGGACACTTTTTAATATTTTTTCTCTTTTCCTTAGGAATATAAAAATCATACTTTAATAATCATCTTGGGAAATATTTGGAAAGGTGCTGATTTAAGTTATTTAAAATACCTTTGTGTCTCAAAAAAGGTAAAACCTAAATTTTATCCCTTTCTCGTTCAGCAGGACATATTCCTACTGATGCTTCTGTTGCTCTTCTGCCTGGCACACTTTATTAAATTCAGGGAATTGTACTATCAATCATAGACTAAAAAAGTTGATAGTGACACAAGACTGTTACGATCCAAAAGTGAAATGAAAACGCTTTTTATTTTTATATATAGGAGAGCTTTTGTGAGAACAATGCATTTTATGCATTACTTTTTGGATGTAACAGATTATCCCAGTAGAGAACAGTTGGCACATCTTTGTTTTTTGTGTTGTTAAATCTCATGAGAACAGCAATAAAGAAAGTTGCTGTAATGACTATTTACATTAATATATGGATACTGGATTTCTGCCAAGCAAGCTTTTTCACTTATATGTCTAATCACAAGAGGGATTTGTTGTTGTTGTTGTTGTTGTTTTCTCAGACATTCCAGCATCCATTCTAGAATACTAATCCTTAATATTAGCAGCCAAATGCTGAAGGTCTTACATATATTTGACAAACAAATAAGATTTAAGATCATCAGTGTAATGATGCAAACAATTTTCTTCTTTATGAAGGGTAGTTAGAGGCATTGTGCCTTGATGGCACCACTAGCTAGAATGCAGGGTTACTTCTGCACCTAACCTGCCAACCAGTTTGCCTAGAAATAGCTTGTGTTGCATTCTGGTGCATAGAATTTTCTATGTTCAAAGAGTAGAAATTTCAATTTTTTATGCCTCAGTTGAATTTGCCTTATGAATGATAATACAATAATAGCTAGAAATATTATTTGATGTCAGAAATTTTAAAGAGTTATTATGAAAAATATTACTTGCTCACCACCATTAATGTTTTGCCAACACCTTGTATTGCCTTGAAGACTGCACTTTGCTGCAACTATAACAAATTAGATGTCACTATATATTAGAATTTTCTCCTGAGTCCAAGATCTTTGGTAAAAATTCATAACAACTCTCCTCATGGTATTAATAAACAGATCAGAATCAGTACTTCACAGAGTTAGAAGTGACTGTCCCTATCTGTACTATTTCTCCCCAGCCCAGAAATTGAACTTTTTAACAATTTTCACCTACCAGACCAGGGCCAGCTATGTCAGGTTTAGTCCTGAGCAGGATATTGGTGCCAGGTTTCTCACATATGATAACCTGCCAATCATTTCCCACAGCAGCAGTGGAGAGAATTCTGCAAGAAAAGGCCTGTGATCCAAGCTGTCATAAGAGCTTAGGGAAAATAGATTTGGAGAAATAAACATGTCATAAAAGGGGTGCTAAACAAGACTGAGGATATTGCTTAGAATCTTAATGTTCACAGAGTAAAACCAGTCTTGTCTGCTATGCTGGTGATGAACTTACAAGATATCAGAGTCCCAATCATTTGGCAGTGATATTTTGATGCCAACATTCATTAAAATACACCCTTATGAAAAATTTACTATTTTGTACAGAAAAGGAATGTGTTTCAGATTGCATGCAGCATACTAATATTGAAGTAGAACGCCTTTTGTGTTAGTCTCCTGATAAAATGCATTTGCATGGGCCAGCTTACACAAAGAATACTACCATGTTCATGGAATATATATATATACCTACAAAATAGCATGATATCTTACTTTTAGAAGCACTTTTTCCTCCTCTTAGTTTTGGTGTGACTATTTCATTCCCTAGTTTGGGTGGTGAAACTACCGCCTGCTATCCTAAACAAATTCTTCAGCTACTTTTTGTGAGATTCACATGTTAATAGTGTTATTTATGGTTCTGTTCTGAGAGTTATATAAACCTCTCTCCATAGTAGCAAAAGAAATTTAGAATCAGGTCCACCTGTAAGGGAATGGACTGGTATGGACTGAAATAGAAAGGGTACTGACTTCCTTGGCAGTGTTCATCATTTACAGCCTAGAGGAAAACTCAAAAAGTCTAGAACATTAGAGAACTCTAATATGTGGTAAAGAGGTTGTAAAAATGGAAAGCAGGGGTTATTTAGATTTAGACCTTAGTTGCCTGAAGAGAACTGGACTGGAATACATGGCAAAGGCCTAAATTCCATTCTATACCATTATTTCCTTTTGAACTTCCAAGAACTATTGATATGTGGTAGTGAAAGACCTCATCTCTGGAGGCAAGGAATATATGAGGCTTTGGATTTAATTTGAACTTTGGGTTACATTAGGGAGGAGTAAAACCCTAACAGTCTGAAAAGAAAAGAGGGGCAGAAACAGAAGACCTTGAATTGGGTCACAAAGGAATAATGTTTTGGCTGGCTAAGTTTTGTAAACTGTCTCATGTAAAATTATCAGAATCAATAGATGATGCAACAAAGAGTTTGGTACAGAATTGGCTATCATGTGCTTCTGAAAAAGAAATGGTTGAACTTTTGATATTTTTGACTGTCATTCCAGGTGTTATTCCAAACTAGGAATTGATAGAAACTGACACACTTATTCCTCTTCTCATAAAAGAATCTCCTTTGCTTTATACCAAAAGGAAAGGAATGCTCTAAGACATTAAAGTTAACACCTTAGGCAGTCATAATAAATGGAATTAATTTCATAGAATCATGGGATACAAGGGTGGAAGGGACCTCAAGGATCAGGTGGTCAAAATTTTCTTGGCAAAAGCACAGTCTACACAAGAAACCCCAGCACCCTGTGAAGCTGAATCTTACCAGTGTCCTTCTTACCAGGTGTTGGGCAATCCACCCCTCCCTGGTCAGATTAGTCCAATGGCTGATCATTCTCATTGTGAAAACATTCTTCTTGCATTCAGTTGGAATCTCTCCAGGAGTAAATAGTCATTTGTTATTTGTAGCAGTCATTGAAATATGATGTAATCTACAATCCTAGATAGCAAATTATTCATTAAATTATTTAAGAAATACAGAATTTTTTTCTTTGTGACAAGAACTTCAGAAGGGATTAGGACTGGCATTTGAATGCTAACTTCCAGTCATTTTAAAATAATTGGTCTACTGTTCTTCACTGATAATCCAAGGAGTATCCACATACTGTGAAGACTGAATTAATTCACAGACTAACAATAAACAAGTTTAACATCTGTCCTAGAACTGCATGACTGTAGACCAGCCTGGACTAATTAATGCAGTGTTACTTCTGCACCTGACCTGCCAACTGGTTTACCTAGATATAGCTTGTGTTGCATTTTCATAAACTCCTTCAATGCTTCACATCAACTACCTTTATGTTTTTATCCTGTTATGCTGTCTTTTGAAAGAAATATTTTAAACTATGCTTTTTGGCCCCCAAATCTTTAGGCCATCTCTTTTTAGAGATACACCAAATCTGAGGAACAGGGGGGTATAAGCTAGAAATACATGAGAGAAAACTATAGACAAATGATAGAAATAACATTATTTCAAAAAGAGAAGGAAAATGTGAAATTACTCTCCTTTTCTGAGAATAGCACTCCCTGCTTTATACTTAGGAAAATGAATGTATTTAATTTTCACTGATGAAAAGTTATTTAACAACAAATCTTATTCTTGGATATCATCATAAACCCTGAATCCCCGGTGTATGTTCAATTTGAGAACTACAACTAATGTTGATGATGTTTTTATTTAAAAAAAAAAAATCTGTTCTCTCAATATACTCAAAAACTTAAACCAAAAGAGAAGACATAAGGAAGGACAACGGTGACTGCTTTGTTTGATCTACACTTTGATGTTAAATTTAATTACAGATTCAAATTTTTAAAACCTTTTTTACCAGACAGTCACATAGAGCAAGAGCACCAGCGAGCAACTGGGCCCTATTGCCATGCTATAACATAAACCCACATCCCCTCAATATTCCTGTCTGTTGATTATATAGGTTGCTTTGCTTACTACAAAAAAAAAAAAAAAAAAAAAAAAAAAAAAAAAAAGTAGAACCATCTGGATTTATGATTGTATTTTCTAACAGGTATTACATCTGACTTGAGATAGAATAAAGGAAACTTTCCCAGCAACACCTGGTGTTTTTAAGTAATTCAAAACACTACAGAATACTCTAGGGTGTTTGTTCACTGCAGTTTATACTCTTTGCCCAAAAGGAGAAATAGGTTATAGTTAAAAATTGAGATAGTGCTTTAGAAACTATGTGCTCAGCTTCTTTTAAGTGGATAGCACATAATATTGATGTTTCAGTCAGTCCACATAGTCTAATCACTGCTGTTCAGTGGGAAAACAGAGAGAAATACCATATCTTCCTTCAAGTCTTAGTCCTTGACCACATGTAGGCTCAATAGAAACACAATTAATGTTACATTAGCATTTTTTAATGCTTTTGTCTTTTCTTACATTGATGTCAAAGATAATTTCCATTAATTTCTCTCATTTTTCAAAGTTTTGTAGTAACCATGAATTAGCACATAAAGCTTTGATATTTTTCAACATGATGGGTTGCTGTATTAATCCTAGATGTCTGAGTAAAAAGTGAAATAATAAGAATTTGTCTTGCTGAGTAGTGATCCAGAAGCATGAAACTTTAGAATGCTAAATTTTATATTCTTCAGCTACAACTGAGCACAAAATCCATATAAATCTCTTCTCAAAAAAACCTTGCAATGTCTTGGGGCCTATAATAACTTGTATTACACCATTTTTTTATCAAAAGAAAAATAGCAAGAGAGAGTTGAGAATAGTTACTATTATGGCCCTGATCCCAAATGAGCTTCCCTCATATTAAGACTTGCTCTAGGATGCTTTAAAAAGTGTTTCAGGTTTTGGTATTATTCATATTTTGCCACATTTTATTAGAGAATAGGAAAAAAAGTAGCAGTGATTTTTTGTTGCATTCCAATAACGACTAATTTAATTCAGTTGAAAGTCTGTATTATTGTTTAAGATCAGCTGATGGGACTTCAGTCACGTAGTGTAGATTTTACCCTGTCTTGTTTATTTGATCAACACTTGCAACCTCTATGTAGCATGGTATAAGTGGCTTAGTTATATTTCAAAATTTTTAAAATTACATGTCACACATAGTATTTTATTTTTAATCATTTCTTTTAGTAGTTCTTGAAATATCAATTGTATTAAACAATATAGGGTTTTCAGTTTAAACCCAGAAAATCTAGTTGGCACAGAAATTAAAAATGAAGTGCTGCTGAAAGTGTTATTTGTCTAGATGAACCACTTATAATTTTTGGCAACAAAACCAAACAAGCTCTATCTTGTCTGCTTGTCAACGCATCAAAACGCATCCTATCCCTTGAATAAATAGATTGGCTTTATTTTCAATATAGAAGTAAATCTTTTTTTGCCTGTATCTTTTTCTTCATTGTGCACACACAAAAAGAAAAGCTGAAAATAGTCTAACTTTTCCTTAAAGCTTTCTGTAAAGATAATTTATAATTTATGAAATTATTATGAGAATAACAAAATAATAAAAAGTGTGATTTTCTTCTTAATGGTTTACTACTGAGGCAATGATTTATGGACACCATTATTCCTTTTGTGATGTTTGCATTTTATACCATGTCAGTGCTTCAAACACAACCTTTATCTTTTACCGGCAAGATCTGTGGAAGTGGAAAAGCTGATGGATGACAGGGCTTTGAATTTCAAAAATGTTGGCTTTTCACCAGTAAGTAATTGAAGGTCTAGAACAGAACTTCTATGCAAACAAATTTTAAGATCAACTCTTTCATAGAATAATGGTACTACTGAGGTGGAAGGTTAAAGGATGAACTGGTGAGTTCTTCCCAAGAACCAAGAGAGTGAAGATTTTGAAAAGTGATATACTCTTTTGCCTTGCTCCACCACCCTTTGTTTGTGGGATTTTGGATTTCTTTTAAAGGAAAAACATTAACTTAATATTCAAAAAGAAAGAGGAAATCAACTCTAGATTACATCTAGTTTGGGAAATTTTGATTAATTTTTTTTTTAATGAACAGTATTAATATTTGCATTATGTAATGATTTTCATCTGGTAGGTGAGTTTTCTGACCCTTTTATAATTACTGTTTGTTGGGGTTCGTCCCCCCTGCCATGTAGCCTTTGGCGGGAGGCACGGGGTTTCCCTGACCCTGGTCAGCCTCATTCCCCATTGGTTGTTTTGTGTTCCCCTGTGCGGGCAAGGACCCTTTGGTCCTGTGACTGGGACAGTTCCTCGGCAGAGCCCCGGCCATGCGGCTGGAGAAATAAACATCTCTGAAACATCTAGCAAGAATTAGTCCATATATATTTCTTTTCCACAGCCTCCTTGTTTGATACATCGTGTTACAGTATCCGCACTGTAGCAAATGGTAGAGAATGCGGGCAGAATGATCCCGGAGCCCTAAGCGACTGATGTGTGTGAGTAAAGCCTAGAAACTTTGGATTCCTCTTGTTTTTGTTTTGCTATTCCATCTCTAAACTATGGAGGAACTGTGGGAAGACTCTTGGCTCTCAGAGCCACATATAGACATTTATCTTAAACTTGAAAAGATTCTTGAACAACAATTTATAAATTTTTGCTTAATTCAAGCTCAAAAGGAACTGAAACATTTCCTTTCATGGTTGTTTAAGAACTTTTCTATGTTTCTTGGGATTTAATTCTTACCAAAGACTTTTGGAACACTGTTTGGACACAGTAAATTTTTGAGTCAAAATATATGCCGATGGAAGAGTATTTTCGTGAATATTATTTAATTACCGAGACTGTTGAGCAATGTCAGCTCTGTCCTGGCTCAGGGAAGCCTGGCTCAAGGACCGTGTGACCCAGGCCATGTGGACTGACCCCTCTGTGAGCAGCAGCGAGGCAGTTCCCACACACAGACGGAGCCACGCGAGCCGCAGTGTTGGTGGTGGAGCAAGGCGTGGTGAGAGCGGTGCGACCCGGTGGTGCCCGCCTGGCCCCACACAGCACATGGTGGAGTGAGCCCCATGAATGCCCGACTGAGAGGGGCAGCACACGGGCGGCAGCTGGAGGTGGTGACGGTGGAGCGGAGCCGCGCCCAGCCAAAACGCGCACTGGAGCAGGGCGCGGGGGGATCATTGCTCGGGGGCCAGGCCGAGACGTGGCTGCAGTGCCTGGAAGCGGCAGCGCAGCTGAGAGCAGAGGAGGCAACTCATGGGAACTGAGCAGCACGGCCCAGCCCGGCCCAGCCCGGCCCGCGCGGCCCTGAACGCGACCCCGGGAAGAGCGCGCAGGCACGAGCAGCCCTGACGGCCCCAGCAGTTCCAGCAATTCCAACATGGGCGTGACCAAAAGCAAAAGCAAAAACACAGTGAGACAGAAAACAGCAGCCACTTGGAGAAAGGAACAGATCACCGTAGCTAAGGTTTTAGGAATAGTAAAGTGTTATAATGTTAAACAAAATTATAGTTTTATAATGAGATGTGACAACCAGCAAGACATATTCGTTCATAGAACTGCTATTAAAAAGAATAACCCTGAAAAATGCATCCCAAGTTTGGGAGATGGAGAGGTGGTGGAATTCACAATTGTACAACACAGAAAGGGGTTGCAGGCAGCGGAGGTCGCTGGGCCTGATGGTGCTCCTGTAAAAGTCAGTATATATGCTAAAAATCATAGTCATGTTAGACAATATCTCCATTATAAGCCCCCCTCCACCTTCTCCCTTTCCTAATCCCACCTTTCCCTTTCACCCTATATCCTATTACACCCAGTGTATTCCCAATCCGTTTTTTAATCCATTGTTTCCCTCACCAAACCATGCCTTTGCCAATTGTTTTCCCAAAAATCCCTTTCCAATGCTGAGTGTGGGATGAAAAGGGGGAGGGAAGAAATTAAACCTTCTCCTGCATCAGTTTCCCCACAAAGCATGCCCGGAGAGTCCTGTCTCCCTTCTGTCAGCCTTAAGATGTTCCACGGAATCTGTTTGGACATTTAAAGACTCAGGAGGGTGGCTTATTTTGTTTTAAAACTGTTCTTGTTATGTTTATCCAGTTGTTTTCAATGTTAAGTTTTAAATCTCTTTTTGTTAAAATAAACGGGTGAAGTGTTGGTGTTCGTCCCCCCTGCCATGTAGCCTTTGGCGGGAGGCACGGGGTTTCCCTGCCCCTGGTCAGCCTCATTCCCCATTGGTTATTTTGTGTTCCCCTGCACAGGCAAGGGCCCTTTGGTCCTGTGACTGAGCAGTTCCTCGGCAGATCCCGGCCATGCAGCTGGAGAAATAAACATCTCTGAAACATCTATCAAGAATCGGTCCATATATATTTCTTTTCCACGGCCTCCTTCTTTGATACATCGTGTTACAGTATCCACACTGTAGCAACTGTTTTTCCTTTTGATTTCTTTTCAGGATTTCAAAAGCTCAGGTAAGGTAGAAAGAGCTTCCTGCCTGCCATTGCTGAAGAAAATCTCTGGATTTTGGTAAATTTCTATAGAATACAAATTACCTTTACTTTTTGAGGTAGTTATCTGTTTTCACTCTGTCTCAGAGCACTACTGTTCATTTTTACTCTCACCAATGCATAGCACAATAAAAAAAGAGCACACTGGGAAACTAGTCAACATATCATTGGAGAGCATAAACAAATTATGAGATATATTAAAATATTATTTTAAAATAACCCTGATAAGATTAAAAAAGATGTTAGCTCTCAAGGGAGCCTGAAAAAAATATTATGAATCACTTTGTATACCCCAAATTGCTCCAAATGTTCTTAAATCATCAGTAAAATAGAGACTCATTGAAAATGAATGAAACTTGGCAGGTCTATGAAAATAATTTTTCCAGCTTCTTGACAGCACTTTGAATATGTCCAATCATAATCTGTCATGCAAAACATATATTTTATGCTTCTGGAGCAGATTCATGCAGGTGTTTTAGAAGCAAAGAGGTGAAAATGAAATCTTCCTGTTACTGAAGAGAAATATGCATTGTGTACAGAAAAGCCTGAAGGTGAGTGAGAGTGGAAGTGTGCCTCCCTGGTGGACAAGCAGAAACTGAAGTAGATACTTCACATCTAGGTGCTCTACTGGAACTACTTTATGAGAAGGACCTGTCAATTGTACCAGGTTTCTTTGTGTACAGTTGGTGACTTGAAGGGCTCGCCTAACAGGTACAAGCAAGTTAAAAATTTGTTTTCCACTGTCTTGCATATTACAAATTGGATTTTATTCTCTATATACAAAAGGAGAGAGAGACCTTTGGATTATTGTTGCTCTAAAAAGAGAGCAAGAAAACAGTCCACTAATATAATAGAAAATCCTTTTGTTGCGTGTCATTAACTTGCAATGGAAAAAAAGTCCCTTTGTATGTATAACTTGTCATTCATTACAAAGTGACATAGAAAGAGAGGAATAGGTTGTGACTCCACTTGATAGATTAATCCTTGAGTAAGGTCTTTGAGTCATGATTATCTTCATAAACCACAGTCCCATGCTTTTGAAAAAGAATCAGTAAGCCATTTTGCTGATTCTACGTTGAACATCACCATTTTCTTTGATAGGGCAGTAAGGACAGAAAGGCTTCATTTGAAATGCCCACAGGAAATCATCGGGAGCTGCTGCCTTTAGAGTCATTTTGAAAGATCAGCTTTTATACATTATTTGTGTTTTAATTCCTTCACCCAAATACTTAAAATTCATTTAAACAGCATAAATACACATCAAAACCTTAAGAGTGAAAAAACTCTCCTGAAAGAATACTTATGTAATACTGGGAAAGAATTACTTATGTAATTACAAGATGTGATTAGAGCATTTCTTTTGAGTTTGTCAAAAGTCCTCTGTGTTCATCTCTGGTCTGTTACAGTGTGAATTTTGCTTGGAGCAATCCCTTATATCCTAGATAAATCTGGCCTATGCACTTCACTCAGTATGTCAAATCTTAATTTCATTTAGAGGCAAAAAGAAAGTGTTTAACTTCTACATACAAACTAAGAAACAGGACCCTTGTCTGTTAAAAGGACATCAGGTTTTGCATGGTGTGCCGGTTTGGACAAATTTGGAGGAAAATATCCTCTGATAGAAGGCAGGTTACAACCAGCCCTCCCCCACAAGGCTGAGGAAAAAAAAATATTTCCTCAGGAAAATGAAATATATAAAAAACCTATTTATTTAACAAACACACAGGAAAATAATAATAATGCTAAATAATAAAACCTCTCGCTGTGGAGAGAAATCTGGGAAAATTTCAAGTCCTTCTGTAGGTATGGTCTCTCTTCTCCTCCCTGGAGCTGGGTCGGTGTGGGCCCACCTCCGGGGCCTTGGTGGAAAATTCTCCTGATGTCTTCTGATGTTGAAACAGTCCAGAAGAGAAGGGAAAAACCGACGTACCAGGAAAAAAAAGTTCAACTCCTGTCTCCCTCTGGAGAAAAGGAGCCGAAAGCTGGCTGAAAAGCAAGAAGGGCCCTTCCTCTGCTCTTGCTACCGCAGCAGCAGAACGTAGAGGAGTGTGTGTGTGTCTGTGTCCTTGAACAACTGTTTTGAAAAGTTCACTTCGTTTTTTTCTGTCCCCCCTCTCGGGCTCAGTTTAAAGGCACAGGAATGCACAGGATTGATTTCTGGGCATAGAGCAGCGATAGGGGATACACATCATAAAGTCACCCCATGACACATGGTGAGTGTAGAATTTTCTGCTATGATTTCTGACTTGACATATTTGGTCCAGTGCCTATAAGTCATCAACAAGTGGGTGTTGAGGGTTGTGTGTGTGTAACTGTGTGTGCATGCACATGTGTGTGTGCATTTGTTCCAGTTTGGTTGCATCCACAGTGCAGGTTCTCATTGTGACATGAGGAAGCAGAATAACCAGCAGTACCTGGCATAGGCTACCTTAGAGCAGGAAAGAAATGGCAGAACATGCAGTTGTTGCAGTGTTCTGCTGGGTGTTTTATACTGAAAGCTTCCAGTGATCCTGCAGGAGCTTCACAGCAAATGTCCTTTCCTTTCATTAAATGAAAGTGATGGAAAGAAAACCAGCCCAAGCCTGTTCTTCTTCCACTTGATTAATGCACCAATCGTCAGGCACTGGAATTCAAATCAAGACATCTTTCAAAAAAAGGCACAAAAGAAACAGCAACACATTATTAATTTTGAAAAAATGCCACACAATAATTTTATTACAGAAGAGGGGAGGAACTTCATATCTCTGACTAATTTGAGGAAACATAGTAACAACCCTGATTTAATTATACAAATGATTTTTCATAATTTTTTGGGATTTTGTGTATTCTAGTTTTGTTGAGAAAAATTCTGTAACAAACAATAATGCAAATCATTAATTTTCTGAACAGCAACAACTCTTTGAGAGGGTTTTCTTTATAAGGAAGGGGTAATTGAGTCTTACAACCTAAAGGTTGAAACCTACTCTGAATTTTATAATGTTTTTAGTGTTTACTAAACTTTCCATAAAACTTGGGGTAGGAAATGGAGAAAAAAAATTGCTTTTCCAATATTACACATGAAAGATCATCAGCAAATTGCTTATGTTAATGTCCTGATAAATAATCCCAGTTAGTGTGACATTTGTCGTTTATTACAGATATAGAGGAAGTCATAAAATACCATTGCAGATACACTAATACATGTTTGTTAAACAAACAGCTTACCAAAACCAAAAATATTTTAAATCCTGAACAGTTAATTAAATTGTAGAACATATAGTTAGGTTGATGAATCCCTGCAAGACAATATTTCCCTTAATTTATTATCTAATATTTAAACTCATAAAGCACAAGCACATGTTTATCTCCATAAATTATATGAACATCTGTTTTGCACTGAATGACCTTGTAGAATATTTGCCACAGTTTGACTGATAACCAACGCATATTTTAAGACAGCAAGGACAAACAAAGTGCATGGAAGGAGTTCATGATGACAATGTAATTTATAAACATGCTGCATGAGTAATGCAGAGTACATGCACGCTGATGGCACAATAATAACTGCTTATAGGACATATTTAACAAATCATTGTGCCTTCCATAGTTTCATGCAAGTTGATTGGAAAAGTGCTGACATTGCAGACGGGCTGCTTAGGGAGGAATAAATGGAATATGGCACTCAATGTCAGCCCAACTCAATAGTGAGTGAAAGTAATAATGTTCTGCAGATTACTCACTTGCCTACACAGAGAAACTTAGCACATCATACTGAGATCTTGATAAACTAATCCAGTAATCCAGTCAGGACTGATATTAAAGAGATATTTTATCTGTACCCTGCCATGAGTTATGACAGTAGATAAAAGAATGATGTAATTCATTTCTTGTTGCTATTTGTACTTGTCTGATTTTAAGAAGACATATTGGTTATTTTTGACTGTCAACTCTTCCATATTCTGATTCTCTTCTATCATCAGTCCAGAACTGTCTAAAGGAAATATTTACCATATTCCTTTTAAACTTATTAAAATAAAATTGGGTAACATTTCTGTCAGCATTGACAGGTATAACAAAACCACGCTTTTCAAAATCCAGATCATTTTCCTACCTGTGTGTCTTGCCATCAGTAGTGTTTTCTTTGCGAGCAGGGTGAGTACAGGATGGAAATAGGTCAAAGATTTATTTAATAAGAAATCTTTCATCCATTTTCTTCTGGTTTTCTTTTTCAAGAAAAAAAATAAAACAAAACAGCAAAACATTTTGCGTCTCAAGCTGCTTTGGGGCTAAAACTGAACCTTGTGCTTATTAAACTGAAATGAAATCAGAAGGTGTTGCTTACTGAAAATATGGGGTAGGGGAATTCATAGTAAGATCTGTAAGTGCATGTTTGTCTAACACATGTATATGTCTTGGCCACCATGACAAATATGGAGCTCAGCCTTGACTGGGGTTTTCATTATGTCCTGCAGTAAGGCATGTGTGCCTGGAGTAAAGAACTGAGTCAAGATGCTACTTTACCTCACAGTTTATTTCAGTATCCTATCTATTGACTTTGTGTTTGTCTGGGAAAAAATCCAGTTTTCAGCACTAGCAAACGTGATTTTTTTTTTGCATTTGCATTTGTGTGTTCTGCTGTTTTACTCTTTAGCAAGTGTTCATAGTCGTATTAGAAATTAATGGTTTTGTTCACACCTGAGAGAGGTCAAAAGTTGCTGAGCTAAGCGAGTGTCTTATGTCCAGCAAACCCTCTCTGAAAAACATCCCATGGACCCACATTTTCTTTCTTCCAGTATAATAAGCAAGGGTTTATTCTCAAACACTACTTGCAAACCTTCATGTTGTTGGCAAAACCTAGTAGTTTACATTCGTCATCTATAACCTGGTGGGAACAATGATAGATGTAGCCAGTGGTTACACATGTGCAAAACCTTTGGATTCCAGATGACCAGAAATTGACTTGGAGCAGACAAAGAGAATAGGTTAAAACAAAGACAGTGAAAGAGAAAGAAAAAAGCTAACAAGGTAACTTTTATTTCTGTATCTCTTATTGAAATAGTAACCCCTCTTTCAGAACCTAGAACCAGTAATAAGTTACTTGTTGGTTCTTCAACTGTTTCCAGAAAGACAAGCATGATTTTTTACTTTTGAATAATTAGTTCAGTGGGCTAAGGTCACCCTGAACAATTTCATGAAAAGCATTTACATATGTTGTTTCTTTTATTTTGTTACGCCTAATTACACAGTTGTTCATAGAGAGCTTCTTAACAAAAATAAATGATCACATATGATGGAGAGAAGAGGGGAAAAGGCTGCTTCCTGCTTTACTCTGAATAATTAAAAAAAATTACTACCTATAAATAAAGTGTGTCTAGAATTAATATGTTTATAACTATTTGTGCTAAAAATCAGGTAGGAGACCCATATATTAGAACCCCCAAACAAGGAATGATAGCATGCAGAACTACGAGGTATATGATCAGTCTAATCTAGCAAGTACAAAGTAAATATTTCTTCTGCCCCTGCATTATCCACATAATTTTCCAATGTCAATAGCTGACCCATGAAAGTCAGCAGAGCTGAATTCCTTTCACAGAGTAGCGAGCATGACATATAAACAGTGTTTTGTAACTGGTACATGGCTCTGGTGATGTTCTGCTGTGAATATTTACCAAATATGCACTGTTGGTACTTTCAAGAAAAGTAAAATTTATCGAGTGTATTAAAATAAGTTTTGAGGCAGGCTTCATAGTGGTCTTCCTTCTTCAAGAAATATTGCACCACTTTCAAAAAGTCCTTGCAGTAACTTTTCATGAGATCTCTAAAAGGAGAGAGAAAACATTTGCGTAAATATCAACGAATACTTTCTGATCACCTTAACTTTCTGATCATCATGTCTGCTCCAGAAAATCTTCTCCTCTAAATGGGACTGCAAAGCCATCTACAAGTTTGTGGAAACATAGATTATGTTTATATATGTGGTGAAAGCACCATAATCTAGGATGCTGATATCAGGCTTCCAGCAAAATAAAAATACACACAAAGGCATCAGAAATATGTGATATTCAAGCAAATATACCATCACAGTTTCAGTTCCATACTCTATCAAAATGTTTAATGCTGAATAAAAAAAAGCAGTATAAACATATTTTTCATATATCAAACTTTTACTTGTAACAGAGAAAAGAAATATTTAGTAACTTGTCTTGAAGAATTTCAAAGCTGTTGTCCATTTTCCTCCTCCCATCTTCCCTGTCTTCCCATGAATAAAAGAAGAAAGTTGCATGTTAATTAAAAGTGCTCTCATCATCATAGGAATGACTGAGAACAGGAAAAATGAAGAAACAGTATTAAAGCTCATTTAAGATACGTTTCTAAGATGTTGCTACTACTAGCAGACAAAATGAGTCTGATATTTTCAAACAATATCACGTCATTGATGGCCCATTATTTATTCAATTATTTATTACCTGATTACATTTTTCTTGTGTTTTATCCCTTCTTGTGTTTCATTCAAGTGTTACCTTTTTTTCCCACTTTCATCCTGAAGGACACCGAGTATTTTTTCACAGCCATAGGTCTATATGTATTATTACAGATATATATAAATACATACATGCATGCATGTATAGAATATTAATTATAATGAATTATACATGCTCTACTAAACTATACATATTAGTTATTTGTGTATCTGTACATATTAATCTACATGAAATTTCTTAAATTTATACAGGCTCTAGAAACTAGTTTTCTAGAGGGCAACAGAGCAAGTATCCAGCACTGCAATGAGCATAGATTAGTACAGTGAGCTCCTCCTTCCACTGTTGTTGGTCTGGAGGCTATATTTCCCATGCTGCCAAGACTCTTTCCTAGAAATTTCTTGCAGCTACTATTTTACCATATGCTAGGGTAATTAAGCATATGATACCTGCTAGCTTTTCAGATGCTATCACGTGGCTGATAAAATTTTATTGTAAAACAAAAAAGAACTGTAATATACAAGCATGTGTTTATATTATATCTGTATTGGTTTTTTTCTCTTTAAAAAAAATCCTGAGAAAGTAAGAAGTTTGATGAAACCATTACATGTGGAAATGAAAAGAATAAAATAAGTTGCTGAAAACTGTCATATAATGTGGTAAAAATGATGTGTCATTTTTCCCTCCCTCTCTTCCTAACCAGCAGTATCAAATTAGTTTAGCATATTTTAAGGAAATTTTATAAAGTGAGTACAGACTAAAACAACCACTTGTTGAAAGGCTGGAAAGAAATTATACAATATGGCAAGGAAATTAATTCTTCATTTTTTGCATGTAGATTTTTTTGGTATCTCTTGAAAAAATTATTAGATTTAGCAGAGAAAAAATCCCTGAATATGAATGAAGAAAAGCCTTTTCCTGACTTTGTAAAATCACTGCAAGCATCAGCAAAACTGATTTTTTGCGATGGTTGGTTCGTCTACATTTCCTATAGAATAAAATAATCATAGTAGGAAACATTAAGTTTAGTAAATATAAAGGGAATTTTCAGTTGATGCTGAAATATTGATGTTTTAGCATTGCTAGCTCAAACAAAACCAGAAAGAGAGCAGGTCTCTTCCAAAATGTCTTTCTCCAAATGAAGCTTCATATTATATTTTCAGTATCATGGTTCCTATTATTATTCTCAAAAGTATACTGTTTGTAAAGTTAAATACTGACTATTTTGGTGTTTATTCTGTTGTTTTGTTGAGGCTTTCTTTTTTTAAGGAGAACTCCTGAAGATTTTTCCCTGTGTGAATTGCTTTAATACAGGATTATCCTACTGCTTTTCAATTAAACATATAAAACTATGCATAGGCAGAGACATTTTGAAGACTTCCTTAGGAGAGTGGCTAAAACTACACAAAGAGGATACTAATTTTAAAAGAATGAGGGATAAAAATTATTTTGAATAGATTATTATTAATGAAAGCTTCAGAAATTGGGATGAATTTACAATCTGTAAAAATGCCTTAGGAAAATTACATTAAAGTAGAGCCTGCTTTGAGTCTAAGGACAAAGCTTAGCAAAATGTTTGCATTTTTGTTCTAAAGAATTTTTACCTGTTTTGGGATTAACCATTACTGACGATTTTGCCAGCTAAAGGGAATGAATAAAAAATACATTGACATCCAATCTGGAAAAGAAAAGGCTATTTTAAAGAAATTTTATTCTTCTCTCCTTTAAGGACTGTGTCTTTAAATAAAGTACTTCTTAAGTTTTCTGTTGTGCCGGTTTGGACAAATTTGGAGGAAAATATCCTCTGATAGAAGGCAGGTTACAACCAACCCTCTCCCACCAGGCTGAGGAAAAAAATTTTCCTCAGAGGAAAATGAAATATATAAAAAACCTATTTATTTAACAAACACACAGGAAAATAATAATAATGCTAAATAATAAAACCTCTCGCTGTGGAGAGAAGCCTGGGAAGATTTTGAGTCCTTCTGTAGGTGTGGTCTCTCTCCTCCTCCTTGGAGCTGGGTCGGTGTGGGCCCACCTCCGGGGCCTTGGTGGAAAATTCTCCTGATGTCTTCTGATGTTGAAACAGTCCAGAAGAGAAGAAGGGAAAAACCAAAGTCCCAGGAAAACAAAGTTCAACTCCTGTCTCCCTCCGGAGAAAGGGAGCCGAAAGCTGGCTGAAAAGCAAGAAGGGCCCTTCCTCCGCTCTTGCTACCGCAGCAGCAGAACGTAGAGGAGTATGTGTGTGTCTGTGTCCTTGAACAACTGTTTTGAGAAGTTCACTTGGATTTTTTCTTCTCTTCCCCCTCTCGGGCTCAGTTTAAAGGCACAGGAAGGCACAGGATTGATTTCTGGGCATAGAGCAGCGATAGGGGATACACATCATAAAGCCACCCCATGACATCAGTTTCAATCAAAGAACCTTAATTTTACTTTCCAATATAGAATAATGGAGTGATTTCAATTGGTGGCTGAAAGTAAAAGTATTTCCTTCATTCTAAGGCCATTTGATAGCACAGCGCTGGAAGTCCCACAAGAACCTGAAAGTTCATCCCCACCGAGCTGCCAAAATGAGGTTCCAATGCTCAGCTGCCAAAATGAGGTTTCCAATGCATCCAAATCCGATGTTTTCCAGAAATAAGGTTCTCGTGGGCAAATATTAGCCACAGCTAATACTTAATTAGGGATGTAGCGGATTAAGATATTCAGATAAATGGAAAGAGAGAAAGAAAGAGAGAAAGAAAAGCATGGAAGTATATTTTTTTCTGTATTTTCTGGTGTGTGTGGGTTCCTAAGCTTCACCTATTTTATAAACCATTAATTTAAGTGAAAAATACTAGTTTAAATGAATCTGCACAATTTCTTTCTTTTCTACAGGGATTGTTGATATTTGATCTCCTTTCCTCTCTAGAAAACTTAGTGAAAATAAATACTGTAGTATAGTATGAAACATTCCTAGTGAATGGAGCGGAATAAGAGCTTCTTTTATGCTTCTAAGAAGTGCAGATTAAAGTACATATACATGAAAATTCTATATTAATTTTTTAGGAAACTAAATGAAATAGCCACATTAATTCTTCAGTCTCGAGGGCAACACTGCGGTTCCCTTTCTATGACTTCACCTTGTCACAGCAAGAGGATTCACTGATGTGGAAAAACAGAATATAAAACATTGTATACAAGAAAATGTTAGCTGCCTTTCTAACTCTGAAGACTCCACCCTATGAAATAGTGTATCTTTCCTGATACACTAACCTACTTACCCTTATTGTAAACTTAATCATAGTGGGATACGATCATATATGAAATTTTAAAAATACCATAGAAAAGTTAGACAACTGTTAAAGTAGTTCCCTTTTTATTTCTGAAAAAAAAATCCTCACTAATCACTTTCGCTCTTCCCATGTTCCCCATCATACTCAACTAACACTCAACCATCACACTCACTTTCCTCTATAATGGTTTGGGGGAAAAAACCCAACATGTACCAAACAAACAAATCAGTGGACACAAATGAGGGCAGGATTTGCATTCCATTGAAATTAAGACACTGAATGAAGTTTATATAGTCTGTGGACATGTAAACAGTTCAGCCTGGAAAGCTATTCATCTGCACAAGCTGTAGGTGCTTACTTTAAGGTAGACACCCTACACTGGCAATCACTACTTCGACCAGCTTTCTTTCAGTATTACGACAACACAAATAGCATGAATAGTTAGTTGTAGAAACTTCTATTTAGCTGCTGATCCTTCTCTCTTGGTCATATGCCCCTGAAATATGTAACAAAACCTATGGCTTTCATACTCCAGTGCTAAAGCAAACAATATAAAGGGAAAAATTCTGAAGCTAAGAGCCTGGGGAATTCCTGTTTTACATTAGATCAGATGGTATCCATGGTGTGCCTTGTGTGCCCAGTGCAGGTGGATGGTGCTGTTGGACTTTTCAGAGGAGCCAAGCTGGGGCAAAGCAGCTCCCTGTTGGCTTTCAAAATGGACCATGCAGTGGTGGGTTGTATGGACCATATGAACTGTGCCTGAGCTTAGGGAGGAGCTAGCCTGACTGCTACTAGAGCAAGGCCAGGAGTGTACATTTGCACTGTGGCTACTCTGGGACTATGGCCATGGAGCACAGCAAGAAGAAATCTAGCTGACTATTTAAAGATACCTACAACACAACTCAGATGAAACAAGGATTTCTGTCCTCACCAGTGCTTCAGAAGGGAATCCATTTTATGTCTTCTAAAATTCAAGAAACCTAAGTAAGGTGCAAATAGAATTATGAAGTTACAGAAGATCAATTACATAAATAATTCCCCATTATTTAAACATATTTGTATTTCAGCATATTGCATTATTGAAATGCATATTTGACTATGCTCTGTAACGAATATACTCCTCTGTAAATCTTTCCCTTCCTCTTTCTTTCCGGATGCTGAATACCTGATATTTTCAGTCTTCTAGGGACGTTGCTTTATTCACTGAACTTTGTAGTGTGATTGCCATTGGCTCACAAATATCTCATGTTTTCAATTACGAGAGAAATACTTTTTGCTCCCGGAGGTTTATTAGTTTTCAGCTTCATAGTTTAATTTATTAGCTTTGCCTCACTAACCCAGCAGCTAGCAAGGATTGTGACTTAATATCAAATGGCATGCATTTAGTATCACTCCCCTACCTAACCTTATTTATAAGGAATATATACAATTAAATTACATATAAATACTGAGATTTAGACCAAAACTGCTTTTTATGTATTTTACAAAAAACCCCACTAAAACCACAACCAAAATGCTCTTTAAGATACATGGATGTAAATGAAGTTCATGTTCATCTTTAGCAAAATAGAAATTATTTTAGTGTGTTCTAAATGCGTGTGGCATTTTCCTTACACAGTCCCTAATGTGCATTTACAATTTGCTGATACTTCTTGTGGTTAACATTAATTCAGTTTCATAACATTGAGAGCAGGCTCAGTGTGAATCAGCAGTGCCTTCCAATTGAAGGAATAATATTCTGTTACATTCTTTCCTAATACTGGGATGTACTAAGGGTCCCTTAAGTAAAATTGAAGCATTTGTGATATGGCTCCATATGATATATGATAAATTATGATTTTTGTACTGGGCATCTTATTGGCTTTTTCGATTTTATTTTGGTTTTTAGGGGGTTATTTCATTATTTATTTTACTTTTTAATTTTGTCTAATTTAAAGAGTTTAAACCAGAAGGGATGAAGTGTCACCCCACATCCCCAATTCCCACAAAAAAAAAGGTTAATCAAAGGAAACCATCGTATCCTTTGGTGTTTTGCAAATTTTCATTCTCTTCTAGAAGTTAAATTAACTATAATTTCTATCACAAAGAATAATTTTAGATTGCAAAATCCTGATGCATTTTATTTTTTATTTTTTAATGCATTGGTCTGTTTCTGAATATCTTAATGTCCCTTAAATTAAAAATCTACGTATGCCCACTAGTAACTACTATCTACTAACGCAAAGCCAACAACATGTCAGAATGCTAGTTATTAAAATACAGTCATTAAAATTCAGGGCAAATACCTATCTATTTTACATGCATTGAAAGCCCTTATTATTATCAAGGTGCATGATCCATTCACCATTACAATAACTTTTACAGGGAGTGCGCAGTTTGTGATTAAAAATGACAGACAGGGCAGCATATATCAGTGAATATTGACTTATTGTGATTCCAAGATAGATGTGCAGAGGATTTCAAAATAGTCTATTAATAATAAAGGATTTCTTTCTCCCATGGTAGAGCCATAGGAAAGTAGAAGACAGGGAAGGTCAGCATGACATTGACAAGCATTATACGTGGAAGTCTGCTGAAATAAAATACAACATGATGATGGGATTAAATGGAAACCCTTGATTTAGATACTTTGTACAAGGGGTGAGGGGAGTGGTAATTACAGGCTTTATTTTACTGAGAAAATCTCTGTAAGACATGTTTGCTATGCACAACAGAAAGCCAGTAAAAAAAACATGTAGAATTTCAACATTAACAGAAGGTTAAAGGAGAAGAAACAGGATACCTGAAGGTATCCTGAAACAGGAGAAGTCAAGGATACCTGAAATGCACCCTGTGACTCATAATTAGGAAATAAAACTATTTGCAAGCCTGTATATAATTTTTTAAACTTGTAGTAGAATAACACTGTCTATTAGGAAGGAAAAAACCTCTCCTATTCTTTGCTGAATTATTGCAAGAAGCTCCAATGTATAGCATGATTCTATCAACCAGCATGAAAATGTTTAGCTATCTCTTAGCAAGAGGGATTATCTTTGTCATGAGAATGCTATTTCTTCAAATTCTACTGAAATCAGTAGGTCTGTGCTTACCTTCTGATTGGTAGGTATTTGATCAAGCATTTGTACTATTGACCCACTTAGAACATTTATATTAAAGTTTTAGCAAAATTGTTTCCTTTGTCAATAGCATTTTGAAGGTTTTTCAAGTCATTATAAAAAAAAACAAACAGATGTACTCGGGCTAGTGGTTTTAGAACAAAATTTTCCGCAGATAGTTTGATGACTTGTGCTTCTGAAGTCAGAATGTCAATAAATGTTCAGGGTGAAAGTCCTGCTGGATGGCTGCATGAGCTATAGAACAGGGAACGAATGGAAAATAAAAGCACAGCTTGCTAGGAGTGATATTGGTTGGATGTTGCCACAGAGCACAAACCACACCTAACGTACTTTGAAAGCCAGATGTAGAACTGTTGTCTTTCACAGTACTACTAATAAACCCAAGTATCTAATAGGGTAAATTTCTACAGATATTAATTATTTAAGGGTCTATTTTCTCCTTCATTGCTCTGATCCTTTTTTTTCCCTCATGTGACTATACTCTAACTTGGAGGAAATAAACCAAAGACATCCTACCTCTAACCACATTCAATCAAGATTCAGGCATGCCTTCTGCAGGTCTGGGTTTTGTTGACCCCCCTGCTTTATTAGCTCTTTGCATGCCTGATGAGATGTTCTTTTTTCAAGAATGATGCTTAAATGTAGGGTTTTTTTCCTTCAGCTACTTTTGAAATAATTTCCAATTATGTTTTCACAGAAATAGCAGACATTGATTTGCATCCAGATACAGTTATAGTGCAAAATGAATTTCTAATACGAAAAATTCCTTTTTTCAGTAAAGGTTGGAAGTTTTAGGTGTGAAAAGCTTATTTAACTTATCCATTTTATATGGAATAGACAGACAGATAGGAATAATATAATTTTCTGAAGACAAAGCTGTTTTTTATTCTAAGAACTTTGAGAGAGTGAAATGTTAAAGTTTAATGACTCAAAATAAGAGTCCATTTGCAGATGCAGCAGGCAGCTTTTCTGGGGCCAGGTTTGCACCTCCCGAGCAGGAGAAGATGAGTTTTTGGGTGTGTGGCAGCTAAACCTCTGATCTGCATAAGATAGAGGGGGTGAGTACCCACCAAAGGAGGCTCTGGGTTTTGAGCCAGGTAAAGAAGAAGGCCAATAAAAAGCAGATCCTGCAAGGTGGGATAGTGCTTTTTAGCATGTTAGTGTCCTCCCCTGCCCCTTCCCTGGGGAAGGTCACATCCACAGGGGACATTCACATTCACACGTAGGCATGAGGGTGTCCTTCCCCTCTGATGGGACAACTCACACAGCTACACTGACATAAGAGGCAGCTGTCATGTCTTAGAAGGGGCCATAAACCATCAAAGCCCCCTGAAGTGCCCCAGACCCATTTCTGAGGCCTTCCACCAGATGACTGCGCATGATCCACAGTGTTGCAACAGATCCACAATGTTGCAAAGGTAGCACAAAATTCCCTCCTGCCCAGGAGAGGTACCTGGCATTCTACCTACGTCTAAATGTACATTAACCCATTGAACTTTGTTTTTGCAGGCTTTCCCCCATCCCAATGGACAAAGACTGCGACCATCACCTCACCCAATGGACATCAATCAAGTTTTGTCACTGGATCCACAGGTGGTGATATCTTTCCACTCTTATCCATTCTTTCCCTTTCTTTCTTTTCCTTATACATTTTCTTGAGTGTTATTTTTATGCTTTTGTTCTTCTATATCACCATAGATAATAATAACAACCAAGACATACCTGCTTCCCATCACAACTACATTGTTCTATATACATATTTATAAACACCAATCACTCACTCTGATCCCCCCCAAGGGATCTATTAAAAAGAACTTAAGTTATCCTTGCCTCCAGGGGAGGGTTGTAATAGCAACTAGATGTACTTATTTATAGATTTCTACTAGCCTATTATTTTATAATCTACTTAAAGCTTAAGGCATTTTTTGTGAAGAATTAAGCAGTTATATTTAAGATAAACTGTATCTGTTAATTAACCCACAGTCTTTTTTTCTCTAGAAGAACATATATTTAGAATCTGTTAGTGACATTTCCCTTTATTTGTCTGAGATTGTATGTTAAATAGAAACAAATTCACAAAGCTCCAAATTTGATAGCTAGGTGACTGAAGAAAAGAAGAATTAATTCTCAACATTTTAAAAATTATAACATTCCTCCTTATCTGCTAATAGTAGTAATGAAACAGTTGAATGAAAATGTGAGGTCTATCTCAGTGAAATAGAACAAAGTGTTCATACTTAACGTTTTCCTCCTCTTTAATTGAGAACTTTCATTAATAGTATTAAATTTGCGTTGAGTTTCATGTCTTCTCTTGCAGTAATACATAGGACATCAGATGGTGAATTTCCTCCTCACTCTTAGAAGAACAAACAACTCTTGATATCTCACAATGACACAGTTGACTCTTAGGCACGAGTGGACAAACACTGTGTAAATAATGCAGTTTACTTATCTAGAGTCAAGTGATGGTACTTGCTTGAAAGTTTTATTTCTTTTCTCTTTCTTGTAAACTCTGTGACAAATTAATGGAAATAATACAGATATTATTACGCACATACACTATCATATAGGTGCTTTGTAAAGGCTATGTTGTAGGTTTCATTCTGCCCTTGACAGGGATTTATTTTGTTTTTCAAGATCTAGAATTATGACAACAAAAGAGAGGGTCCTTAGATAACTTCTGTGCTTTAACTTGTATTGCTGAGTACTTTCTGTTGGTTGTCTATGTGGTAGAACCTGTGACTTTTGTGTTAAAGTTCCAACTTGTATGATAAAAAAATAAGGAAGTTGAGTTTGGGCTGATACTGTGGCTATTAAGTATAATAGAAAATAAAGTATGATATTATTTTCTGAAATTAGACTATAAACATCATGGAGCATAACCAAATCAAAGCCACTCTTTAACTTGAACTTCTAGAGTTTTATAGGGCCTTTAAGCATAAAATTACTAAATGATTTTGCTCTTCCACAGGAGTTCTAATGAAAGTAGCTGAAAGACTTTTAAAATATTACTTAACTTGCCTTCTTTTTAAAAAATCACCTACAATTTAATGGCCTTCAAGCCTCTCGTCTGGCAGAGCTGAAAATGACAACTTTCTCTAGGGACAATGTTAATTCAATATGATAGCACTATCCAAAAACAAACTAAGCTGGCATAGTGATTATCAGCTGAAAAATCAAAAGGTCAGTTTGTTGACAGTCTTGTTTCAGAAAAGAAGGAGAGGAATAAGCATGAAAATGCTCCAAACCTGCTATAATCATCAGTTTGAGGTGCAAAAAGGAATAAAAAATGGCTGGACATGGAGGCATCAGTAATTTGCGTTGTCAGTGTGGAGCAAAGCTGTCAAGAAAAACTTGACTCTAACCACATCCAGAAATAGCCTGGGCCATTGTCTCCACAGATCTGTTATTCTGGTGGCAGGCAGCATAACCCTAGGCAAGTTTGCCTCCTCTGCTCCTTGGAGGAAAGTTTTGATCTGTAGCCAGCCAGGACTGAGTCATCCAGAGAAATGTGAAGACTGCAATCTATTGCAAGATGGTAGTGTGTAGCTTGGGTTGGTACTTCCAGATCTCAACAAAACTTTTTTTAGAAATGTTAAGGTTTCCATAAGAATGTTAAGACTATTGCTGGGATTGGCCAGAAGAAAAAAAACCAAGAAAATAAATATATAATAGGTATTCAACAGAAAACTGTTGTTTAATTTTGATTCATTGATTAATTGCATTATTATTAACTACATGATATTTCATGTCTTTTAATAGGTTAAGTAAAAATGCAATGGTATTCAATATGATTATGTTATTACATAGTTACAAATCGAAGGCAAGTTTATTAAGAAAAATTATGGAACTCCATTATCTTTCCAGCACTTTTGTTTACAATATTTATTCTTAAAGATAAAACAAATGTTCTTAGCAAGAAAGGAAAAAGAAAGCACTATACAAATTGTTTTTCCGAAAATGATATGACCAGAATTTTCACATTTTCCAACTATTATGAATGATTCCTGCTATCACAGCTCCATATACCACACTGAGCAATGACCAGTATAAGTAGTTTAGGAAGGCTTTGATAATTTTGTCAATATGCACATTTATACTCTGTGGTAGACAATATCTGAGATTTCTAACTTATCATCATCTGTGTTGATTATACCCATACTGCACAGAGAACTTTTGATGCAAACTTAATTTCAAAGATTAAAAAATAGGCCTGGAAGTCTAAAATTTGAATACTCATTAATAAACAGCCAAACACTGCTGTAAATATAACTTTTATGAACATTTAGCTGATCTTCAAAGAAAACTTATTTACCAAGACAAAGATGATTATTGCATTTTTATTGATGCACTGTGAAATAAAATTAAGCTCTAGGCACTATTCTGGCTATAAGGAGGCAAAAATAGAACAATACAGTGGATAATATTGAATGTTGATATTCATGAAGGAAATAAAGATTAAAAAATGAAAGATGTGTGTGTTGGAAAGCATTGCATATAGATATATAATTTTTTATCTGGGTGAGTTCTTCATTTTAATATAAGTATTACTCCTAATCGAAACAAGTGGGGTTTTTTTATACATTAAGCTTGCATTAATGTATAAGAAACATGATTTTTTTTGGGGGGGGGGTTAGGTAGTGAAACTGGTTATCTCTCTATTTGTTGGGAAAGCATGAGATCTAGAAGAATTTTAATTCTATCATAAAGAAGCATAAACTAAAAGCTGAAAATAAGGATGGAGTCAGCAAAATATTTCTAGTCAGCAAGTACTGCGAAATTTAAAAATGCCTTACAATGAGAGAGAAAAAGGCTGAAACAGACTAATAGGGAGAAAAAATATCTTCTCATTCGTTCTCTAATACTAAGGGAGGAGTGAAAAAAACCCACATCTATCCAGGGCTAGATTTGATGAGGACAGTAAAGTGACCCTAAAAATGCTATGGACACAATTTTTTACACTCATTCCATTACTTCTTGTACCTGTTATGACTTTCCCTATCCCTACAACCATCCATGCACAAATGTTTTCCCTCTCTCTTTCATCCTAGTCCCTCAGCAATTCCAAACAGAACATACTCAGGGACCTGATAATCTGTTCTGCATGCAAATGCAGTAATGTTTGTGATTGTGTCGCTAAGGGTGGTAGCACTTTTCTGAGCTGTCTGTGGACCAAGTCTTGCACAAGTTCAACTTGTAGCTTTCTATCAAGCTTAGTGTCTATATGTCATCTCAGGATTTCTTAGCTGTATCCTACAGTTACTGCATGAGCCAGAATTTTACTGAATTCTGAATTTTTACTGATTTGGGGTACAGTCTGAAAAAGTTTTTAAGCAGATGTTTAGACTTGTCATGAGGGTTGCATGTAGTTCAGTACAGTGAGTATTGAGGAGGGTGAACAGATATTTGACAACTTGCATTGCACCTGAAAAGAATTTCCATTACTGTGCTGCTTGGTTTCACTAAATGGATTAAAGGGACTATAAAAATAAGCCAAGCTACATTCTATGAGACACTGAAAATTTGTGTCCACCTAGTAGGTAGAACAGTTCGTTTATGTTGAGGCTTGATATCAGAAACAAATGTATTAGCATTAAAAACTGGGCTTTCAAATGCCAGGCACATCCCCAGGAAATAACTGAGAATTCACAGGCACAGAGAAGAGAACTGTAGTGATTTTGTTGTGAAGAGAAAAAAAATGCAGTCAACAACAACAACAACAAAAATATTTAAAGCTCAGAAAGCATAATTAATCACTGTTCTTAGGAGTTAGTAATAATAGTCACAGACAGCTGAGTATGACCTGAGAACTAAGATGATTCCAGCGATATCAGAGAAAGAGACCATTACAATGCGCATAGAGGAAGAGCACGAGAATGTCAGAGATTCTTTGTACGCCCATCAAACTGCTTACCTTGGAAGGCTCTAGGACTGTCACAACTTACAGAACAGACGTGCTACAGCACTACATATATTAGTTTGTTTTCCTTCTAAATCCAGGGAACTTTAAGTCTTTGTATCAACATTCTTAGAGAATCTCATGGATTTTAGTTGCTGCCTTGTTCTGAGCAGGGCTTTTCACTCATGCTGTGCAATTTGCTGAATTCTCTTCAGCCTCTCAGGACTTGCAGACTACATTCTTTTATAGCTCAGGTCATCAAGTAAAAAAACTTTTCCCTAGTATTTGTCATGATCTTGTGCAATGAAAGCATGTTTCAAAAAGATAACACTCTTGTTTTCTTTAAAAATGTGGATGTCATAGTACTTCACATGTAGTTTTCTTTCCATAGATTAATTACTCATTTTAAAATAAATGCAAACTTATTTCCTATTTGAATTTGCCTAATTTTATCTTCCAGCCATTGGTCCTTGCTCAGTCCTATTCTCTAAAGAACTCTCTATCTGTTATGGAAGCAACTACAAGTTGCAATGAAGCCATTTTTCACTCCTTCTTCTTCTTCTCCTCCTTATTCTTCTTCATAAACTAAATCTACTGAGCACTCATGAGTAGATAAAGAAGTACTCCTAAAGCAGATATTCGGGTTGGTATATTTCAAGTTTGATGTTACTGATAATTTAAAACTGCTTCTTCTAATGGTAAATGTCAAACTGCCATATCAGTTCTACTTAAAATTTTACAGAGGGTAAAGTGCAATTGATGTCCTCTAGAAACCACTTGTCTACACATGATCACAAGTGAATTGGTTTAATACTAAACTTGAACACTGGGAATTTAATTTCCTGACTTTCATGTATTTAATTTCCGAAACAATTATGGCTGCTTATACACTAATTTTGTCTATGCCTTTTCATTCTAGCAACCAAACAATAAATTTTATAACAAAACAAAACTATGAATGCTGGAATAGCTATATATATATAATGGACATTTGAATGGTTCCTAATAAAATGAGGGGAGGACTACAATTTTTATCACAGACCAAGCAATGCTGCAATACAGTGTTTTTATAATGGAAGCGACTGAATGCCTGAGGTCTATTCAAATAACTTGCAGTGATAAAAATAAAGCCTTTTGCAGATGTGGCTGCAATCACTGCACAAATAATGGTAGGGAAGGAATTGCATCATGTGGTCAGGTGAATGCTTTGCATTATTTCTAGAGGTTAGTAAGAAATGTTTAGAGCCCCAGATCTTATAACTCCAAACCTCCATTTCCTACCAGAGAACAGGATATGAATGTTAGCATCAGCACTAATTTGATCCCTTGTTCTGCAATTATTTATGGATATATTGCACTCCTTTGATCTATAAAAGTAAATGTGCTCAAAGGTAATTATCATGTGTCAACACTACAACAAAAACCCCAGTGTATTCTTCCTCCATATCATTAAGTCATCATTAAGTAATAATTACTCCTGTTCTCAAACTGAATGTTGTTTCCACGTGGTTTTGGTTTTTGGTTTTTTTTTATTTTCAGTTTTTGTACTTGCACTTATGCAAGAATCCAGGCCTTAATATTCTAGTTTATAATTAAAAATCATGACTGTTGCACAACTGCTACATTCAATACACATTTGTGAAGAAAATGAGACAAAACTTATACAGAGAGAAAATGGTATTTGTTACTGGTATTAGCCACAAAAAGAATGAGTTGATTGAGTAGATCTTAGAAATGTTTAAAATTATACCTAGAGGCAGAGAGCAGGCCACCTGCATACTGCAGCTAATTCACTTGGCTCATTTTACATTTCTGCAATGCTCTGGGGAGAATATGTCTTTCAGAATGGTCTTGCAGTTATTTAATTGGGACAGGCAGATTCCAACTGTCTCACAATGGGAACTGATTATGGTATTTCTCAGTGGATATCGATATGGCTCAACCCCAGCCAGCAACTAAGCCTCACACAGCCACTTGCTCACTTCCCCTTGCTGATATGGGGGAAAGAACTGGAAAGGCAAAAATGAGAAAATTCACGGCTTGAGATAAAGACGGCTTAAGAGGTAAAGCAAAAGCCACACACACAACCAAAGAAAAGCAAGGAATTCATTCAACACTTTTGCTGGGCAGGAAGGTGTTCAGCCATCCTGAGGACAGCACATATCCACCACGTCTAAGGTTTATTTGGGAAGATGAATGCTGTAATTCTAAAAATCCCCCTTTTCCTTTTTATTCCCCTAGCTTTATATACTGAGCATGATACCATATAGAATATCCCTTGGGTCAACTGGGGTCCACTGTCCTGGCCATGTCCCCTCTAACTTCTTGTGTACCCCCTCTAACTTCTTGTGTACCCCCAGCCACCTCGCTGGTGGACTGGGGTGAGAAGCAGAAATGGTCTTGACTCTGTGGTAGCACTGCTTAGCAGCAACTAAATCAGTATGTTAGCAACATTAGCCTCATCCTAAAACAAAAACACAAGACTGTATCTGCTACTAAACACAAAATTCATTCTATCTGAGCACGACAAGTACAGGTGTAATTTTACAGTAGCACCAGAAGCAGCACTGATTGCAGTTTCAAGTCCCTGTTCTTTGATGCAGAATCAAGTAGCTATAAATACTGCTAGTTTTGAAGGTGATATTTCAAACTATAATATCGACAGGAGAGATCCTTATGATTGTCATTTGCATGAAGTTTGTGTTTAATCCTATTAAGTCTTAAATAGACATATTTCATGTGACTGTCAATTAGCAAGGAGAGTTTACAGTTGTGTTTCTTATTAAAAAAACAAAACTAATATGGACTTAGTTATGCATTATTTCTAGTCAGTTTCCATGTAAAACTGCATGACTTGCCAAGTGATCTTGCAAGGGCAAGTCAGACTTCATGACAAGGGGGTACTCCCTTATTAGTGGCTTTAGGGTTTCAACCGTGTTTTGCTTCAAAGTGCTGTAAGAAAGGAATGTGCAACCCCCTCATGGCCCTTCATACCATGTCAGAATTCAGAAGTGGAATTACTAAACACACATTATCAGGTAGGTGCTCCAAATCTATTGTTCTGGACAGCAGTGTCCCTCAATTTTCTGCAGTACTCCAGCCCTTTTTGTTTTAGAAGCACACTTCCCAGGGAATTGTATGGAATGTTTCTCTTCACTGCCAAATTCTCCATGTGAAAGGGGCAACTATCCAAAGAGAATTACCCTGCTCAGTGTCTTTCAATTATATTCAGTAAATAAGTCAGTCTATTTTTTCTGGTCTTTGCTGTTTGCTTTTATTTTTCTTTGGCTGCTCATATTAGCTCCCATGGAACAGGGCTTTTTGCAATACCCATTAGCTGATTTAAAATATAGTGCAGATGTTCTTCATTGCATTTTGTTCTGGTTTGTGGCTGTAGTGATACCTGTATTTCTTAAAAGGTTTTCAGAAGAAACCTTCCTTAAACTGCCTGGCTTATGGATTTCTTGTTGCTGTCATCAGTGCAGGAGGCAGCAGGTTATTAAGTTTTGCTCTGGCTTGTGCCCTCTGATTGATATGATTGTGTTGGGTTTAAAATTCCATCCTGTCAAGTCTTGTAATGCTTGTTGCTGCCAGACAGCTCCTTGAGTGGAGTCTAGATAAGATATATTTCAGTTGCATTTTTTTATACCCCTGAAAGTATTAATTAAAAAAAAAGAAAGTGATTTGGAGTAAAACTCTGAAGATGAAATCCTACTGAGATCAAGATGAATTCCAATTTCAATGAGACCTAAGAATTTTATTTCGTTTATTGATATGTTCAGTGATATGTCAAGATACTTCTCCTATTCATATTCTGCTTAATTATTCTTTTTAATTTGTATTCATTTTGGTTTTAAATCTGTCTTTTTTGCTATGTAGTTGTGAAATTTGTTTACTGTGAAGTCTGTTTATACTTGATTGTTTATACATAATTTACATAACTGATCCTTTATGCCAGGTGTATATAGGTGACTGGAACTTCTTATTGAAGTGCAGTAGGTTTTCCACCTTAGTGTTCATTTATGTGAATCATGATTTGTACTTTGGTTGAATGACCTTCTCCTTTAATTGGTGTATACAGGACTCGAAAATGCCTTCTTTATTTGAGGGGGAAAAAAGAAATGTAATTGCCACTAGCATAAGTACTTTTCTGAATCAGAGAATGGAAGTAGCACCTAAATTCCAATTGTCTTGACAATTATTAGCAGACTAGGTAGAAGAATCTGCACATCTAATGTGGTAATTCTTAGGTGCAGAGAGGGTTTTTTTGGGTAATAGATACTAAAATGTATATCATACATCATATCTATTTTCTCTTTCTTTGTTAAAGAAAGTTGATTTCCCTAAAGATAAAATAGTTAAAGGATACTTGGAGAAATAATTTGTGACGGTGCAGGTGGCTGCACCCACCCTTACCTCGCAGGAACCACCAGAATCCACTGCTTGTGGGCAGGCACCAATGTTTAAAGCCTGCCTTTGGTTAAGGTGAAATCCCATCACCCCTTGGTGCGGTTATTTACATGTTCTATGTTGGTTGGTTCTTGTTCTCCCCTCCCTGTTTTATATATAAGTCTGTAAATATTCATTTCCCTTAGTTAAATACATATTAGTTCTAGAAGTTTCTGTGTTACTCGATACCTCATTGGCTGCCTCCTGTAATCCCTCCTCTGAGTTATCCCCATTGGCTACCTCATTGTTAATCCTTCCTCCTTTGCTTTATCTTATTGGCTGGATCCCTTATCCCCCCCTTTCCTGCCTGGAGTATAAAATCCCTGGACCCTATTCAAAAATTGTCTCTTTGTCCCTAGTCCCCTCACCAGCAATGAACCTGCTTGTGGAACCTGTACGGCGAGTCCCCTCCTTCACTCTTTGCCTCCGCTGGCACGCCCCGACAGCCTAGCCCAGGACAAGCTCCTTCAGGTGAGGAGCTCAGTCTCTCCCTTAGAGCCACAGACACAGAGGGTGCAGCCAGACCTCCGGGCTTGTTTTCCTGGCTAGCACGTCCTCAATAATTGAGTTGCTAAAAATCCTTCATTAGTGGAAGGACTGTAGCTCCTGTTCTACTTCTAAAGGTCAGAGCAAGTGTTAAGAGCTCTAAATCCTCTCATTTTAGAAGGAAAATCTTCCAGATTCCACAATGAATTCTCCTGCAATGTAATGGCCATGAGAAAAGCCAAGATGCGCTAATGGCATCACTTTTGAAATTGCTCATAGGCACATCCAAAACACTGACATAACTAAAAGCTTTTTAAACTTTCAATCTGCAAGACCTTTGGAGGAAGAAGGAAGACTGCATGGTATTTCAGATCAGATGGTGACACTACTTGTTCACGTTCCTGTTGTTCCGACTTGGGATTGCCTTTTAAAATTCTCAGTACTAGGTTTGTGTAGAAATCATTTCCAATAGTTTTGCAAAAATGTACAATAAATCATTTACTTCACTTTGTATTGCTAACAACCTAATGGTATTGAATTGCATATTCCATTTGAAAACAAAACCAAGAACAACCAAAAAAACAAAAACCCCACAAAATAAAACATAAAATCCCTTGCCTTTCTGCATTTGTTCCAACTGAAATAAATTTTAGAATGTAAGCCATATGCAGCTGAATATTCCAATTCAGAGTCTGAAGTAATCTCTCCTAATGAAAAGCAAATTATTCTAGTTAGGCTGTGAAATAATGCAGGGTCAGATCAAGTTTTAAGCATATTATATGCATGTAAAATTAAATATATATATATTTATATGTATATAGAAGTGCAGAACATGATAGTTTTACAAAGTCAAGTTCCATTAACAAGCGTTTGCTGAATAATTTATAAATTCAAGACACAGCAGACAGACTCCGTCACAGGAATCAGAAGAAAAGCTAACCAGAGTGAGGTGGTATATAACATTTTATGAAGCCACAGTGCAACCCTATGGTGTGGGGTATGCCCAGCCCTTGCCCTGGAGGAATCTCTGCTGAGACAAGAGATTTTGCAATCGCCCAGCAGGACTCCCTGGAAAGGCAACGACTTCTTGGATCATGGCGAGGAAAGGCAGACCCACAATCCTTTGGAAGACGCTATGCAGATCATTCTGTAACGCATTGGTCTGTCCCAGACCCTCTGTAACCCATTGGTCCCCTACTGATCCCCTGTATCCCTATAAAGGCAAGCTCCCTCGGGCCCCTCAAGAGAGGGCTCCCGTCACTGGCTCCCACCTTCGCCGGAGGGGACCAACAATAAAGCTCCCTTCCATGTGGAACCAGCCACACGAGTCTCTCGTCTCTCTCTGGTCTGGTTTGGCCCGGAGGCTGCCCTGCAGAGCTGAGCTGAAATCACGAGCTGATAATCACTAAAGAGCTGACAGCCTCTGCAGGGGCTCCTCTGCCAGCAGCTGAGAGGAAGACACTGGACCTCGGGAAGGTGATTCCCTTCGGGACCATCTCCCTGGACCGGTCATCTCTTCCTGGGTCACAGCCTCGGACCCCATCTCCAGCTGTAATACTATGGGTTGCTGACTAGATTTCAGAGCTTTTGTTCTCCAGGTAGATTAGCAATACCATGAACATACTTATGCCATCTCAATATCCACAGACTCTTCAGAGTTCTTTTTATACAGTATAAGGTTTTGTGAAGTCATTGAATTAGACTGTACAAATGAACTAAAAGACCTTTCAGACCTCTACCTCATAGCAGATTTTAGTGTTACTATGGTTAAGATTGCTTTTCTCTCCCTTTAAAATTGAATGGTCAAACAAAAAACAGAAGCAGAAAGAATAAGATCTGTAAGCTGCATCATTTGGTGATGCCAGGCTCATTATAAAAGAAGGAATTTTTAGAGAAATAAAGAACATACACTAGAAAGATCCATTATGCAACTGTCGGGACACCAACTTAGAGGAAATGGATGTAAGAAAATAATTAAAAATAAGCTACACAGCAATTTTTTTCTTTTTTTGGTTTGCCATACCAATTGCTACAGTTTAAATCTGCTAAAAGGTATTCTGAAAGGAAGGTAATTATGATTTTGATGTGTTAATGAACACTTTTATTGTTTTTATCTTTTGGAGTAGATAGTCATAAATAAAACATTCCTTCCCTCTTCTCTGCTTTTGCAAGAATATTTTTTAGACAAAGATGAGATAATTTTTTGTCTTAATAGAATTTCTTTGGGGCTATTACCATGTATCTCATGGTAATGAGCTCATGGTCTGTTAGTAGAGTCGGACAGTCTCAGCCAAACAGTTGCATAAGGGTGTGCTTGAAGAGGATATTCTACTGTTTGAAACACCAGGAAGAGACTGCAAAGTCTCTATCTGCTCTTTTTCCTTTTCTATGCAACAATTTATAATGGCAGCATACTTACAAAATATTTACTGTGCTCGCTTGCAAAATTAATGGCAATGAAAGAGATTTGGACCTTCCATAATTCTCGTCTCTTCCTGCATTCTGTACTGTCAACACAATCTTCATTCTTCACAGTGGAAATGTGAATAAAGCCCTGTTTGCAACTGAAATAGCCCTGCAGTGGTTTTACTTGTGATAATGAGTTTTGCACCTGTGAGATACTGTTGTTGCTGAAATTAACTGGGATAAGTTCTTGCTGCTTAAAAGAATCTACTCCCCTGCCATTGCTTACTTTCTAATGTGAAGGAAAGCTCAGTCGGCAGGTTTACATTAATGCTGTGTCAGTCCTTAACTAGTCCATCATGCTAGGGCAAGTGGAGGGAGGGAGGCTTTTGCATACTGTCTCTCTGTTTTACCTAACAGTCTGTTATGAAGGCATAGTGGCTCAGAAATACCAGAGTATTCTTTCGATTTAAAGTGGGCTGTGAAGGAGAAGTCTGAATTACAAGTGTAAGAGAATTCATAAAGGTATTCGTTGCAGTGCAGAGAGTGTTGAGAATCACGATCCACTTTACTATGCTTGGATTTTTGTTGCAGTGTGGTTTTGTTTACTTTCCCACCACTATGACCACCACAAAAAAGTTTCACTCTCTGGTATTTTTTTTAGTTTATGAAAAGCTGCATCTTGTCTGTAGGAAGGTATCAGTTTAGAAAACCCAAAACATTATGAATTTTTTGCTGGAATGGTAGTGATCTAGCAGGAGAAAACTGAAGATACAACTCTGCAGCTTTATAAAAACACCTGCTTTATGTTACGTTCTTCAGTAAAAAAGAATCCCAGCAATGTTTAAAAACCATGGAGGTCAAATATGCTTTCTCCAGATAATGGAAATCCACCCTTAGCAGATAGTCACCAAAAAAAAAAAACTGTAGTAGATTTTTAGAGGTGAGATGAAATTTGAGAAAACAAAGAGCTGAAAATGTGAATGAAGTTCCTTGCAATAGTTTGAGATGCAGAATGCCTGCATCTGATACAGGGAAGAAAGTTGTGTCCAAGGTTGAAGGGAAGCTAATTTGTCTTACAGTTGCCTTTGCTGCTCATTCATTGTTACTAACAGGAGTCTTCAATGGCATTTTTCATGGGGCAATCTTCAGAAGGAAACTAAGGGGTTTAAAAGCACAGAGGAAAGAATGTCTCTAATCAGGGCAGAATACTACTTCACAGTGAGGGTAGTAAAAGTAGTCCAGAGTACACCTTGTCTGTACCATAACCCATCAGTTGGTCTTACAGTACCATACAGGTCTCTTCAACAGTCACGTTTGTTAATAAAATACACATTCACTGTTAATAAAAATGAAAAATTGCTGAACTACATCAGGGACACTGGGAGAAATTAATTGCAGCAACAAGTAATCAAGATCAGATTTACATATACATATACATATACATATACATATACATATACATATACATATGCATATGCATATACATATACATATACATATATATATATGTATGTATAGATATATAAACTTTTAAGGAAAAACAACTTTTATTCCATTCTTAGTAAAACATATATTCAACCTCTTCTACAAGATCTGGATACTGGATATCTGCAGGTGACTGCCTTAGCAATCAAGTTGTAATTTTCTTGCCCACTATAAGCTGTCTGCATCAGAGTCTCGTTTACAGGCTTTGTTAGCCTAAAAATTATTTTATTCTTTCCTGAAAATGGTGCAAAAAGGTGATGTGCTCTGCCTTCCCATCATACAGAAACTCAGAATACTAGGAGTAGTTGAATGATATCAAGGAAGAAATGTGTTCAACACCTCTAAGGCAGAGAATACAACTGAACATCGAGGAGAGCCCTGAATGGAGCTGGTAAATGAACAGAACAAAAAACTGTTCTTTTAAAAGAAAGTAGTGATTGCTGCAACATTTTACAAAGGCATGATTTGAGATTGTCTAGCAGAGCATGGCTGTGCAAGCAAGCAGAGAAATAGAAAAGGCTATCCCATAGCCTTGTTTAAAATGTGGCAATGTCAAAGCTTCTTCATAAAGAATGGAGAAGGTCTGGGGCATTTTCTGTAGAAAATGTATGATGCCTTTAAGCTTCTTGAATTCAACAGAAGATTAATTTCAAAAATAACCATTTATAGTTTAGGTGATGGATTCATAACTTTTACACATAGGGTTCTGAGAATCAAGAATTTCACTGGAGATGACAAACAAAAAATCGTTGTCACACTAGTTAATTAGAGACTGCAGTATATGTCCTGAAGGCTTTTTGATTGTGGGGGGGGGGGGGTTAACAATAATCTTCTACAGTTTTTAAGAGGTAAGGGTTCATTATCTGAAAGAAAAGTCTTTCCAACTTTTAAAAATTCCCACATTTTTGTTCCTGCCCATGAAAGAAAGACTCAAGGATTCTTTAACAGTAAGACAAATATTCTTTTCAATTGTGTTCAAAAGTACCTTTAAACTAAATTCTAAACATTATTTTCTGTCAGATTTAGCATTGGTTAAAACTGTCAATAAAGATACTACTTTAGGTTAGCAACTCAAATAGCTTTTGAGGTCAATTAGAGGTGCTCAAATATAAATACTGTTTTAATAACCTTCTGAATGTCTCAAAGTCTCAAACAGAGGTGAAGACAATCTGACTGCTGATGGTCAATGACTGAAATTTTAGTTCAAGTGCAGATTATTTTTTATTTCTTTTTTAAGTCTATATTGAGAAATTTATGTGGCTAAAGTCATCACTATCAATGTTATTTTCTATTTGTTGTGACTTTCTGTAGAAGAAACTTTCTATATACCTCTTATATCAGTGTAGTGATCTTTGGAATAATAATAATATAGGTTATGCATTTTTGAGTCCAGCTGTTAACACCTTTTATTTGAGAGTGAATAGGAATTTAAATTTTCCTAGAATTATTCTGTAGAGGATTATTCTGTGGTATTATGCTTTTCAGAAGTGTCTAAATCCATCTTTAACTGAAAATTAGATAAGAATATTTAAGCATGAGAATCTTGACATGGTCCAAGAAGGGAACATCAAAGAAGTCAGAAAAATGTTTATACTTCAAGTGTTTCCTGTATTGAATGACACACTTTTTCAAAAGTAAATGTAAAAATGGTAATAAAAAGAAGTCTTTTTCTTGCTCTGGGATTGGAATGAAATAAATAGACAAAGTGTGTCAGAAATGTGTCCGAAATTAAGTTCAGTAATAAGTTCAGTAATAAACATATTCATTTGGTGGATTTGACAGCTGCAAGACTAGAGCTGTATTTTAAGGTCTGAGCACATTTTTTCTCAGCCATTTCACGTATTTTAAATTGTTCCTTCAGTGCTCCAGGTATCCCTATGCCAAGGTGAGATGCAAACTAGTAACAAGTCCCAGATTAAAGTGCATTGTCTGGAAGTGAATTGGTTGCAACTGTTAATAAAAATATAAAATTGAATCCTCAACTGTATGATCCATTGCCATTAAAAAAACATCAAAGGAGTATATTTGTTCCGCAGATCATTGCTCCTTCTGAGAAATTAATAGTCTAAGGCACAGTGCTTGCTTTTATTTAGCAATGTATTTTCCTCTGAGAACTCAAAAACTGTTAAGATCTTCCCACTGCCTTTAACTGTAAGAGTGTTTGTAGAAATGTTTTAAGCATAAAGATGAATAGAAGTACTTGAATTGAGACATTGTATTGATTCTAAATATCTCTTCTTTCAGCATGGCTATTGCAAAAAATAAATTAAGATCTGTGTATTCCTCACTGAACAGCTCAGAAAAGATGAAGGTGGGAAATATATTACAGAATCCTCCAGTCCTTGAGAACCTCTCTCCCATCTGTCATGATCAACCAAAGTCTATCAAGAGTGGCCTTGCAATGACATCAGCCAGCTCCTATAGGACTTCTGGGTGAAGCCCATCAGGATCAGCCCATGGATTATATGTAGGTCCCTTTTGCCCATGTCTTTCCTGAACTGAATCTTTTCCACAAGGATACATCTTCCTTCCCGTCTCTCCCCCTGGTCTGGGGCCTCATTTGGTTGGTCTTTCTGGTTAGGTGGCCTATAGGGAACACCCACTATAATGTCACTCTAATTTGCATGTATTCTTTTTAATTCTAATGCTAAGTTAGGAAATTCTGTAACTAAGTGCCCTAAAATAAATCAAATACCAATAAGGTGGGGTTTTTTTGGTTTTTTTTTTGGTTTTTTTTGGTTTTGTTTTTTTTTTTTTTTTGTGCTCAGTGTTATTCATATGTTCCAAGGAGACTGATTGGTATACTTGGTCTAGTAGAAAAATACAGTGATAAAATTTGAGGTCAAATTCATGTACGTTCCCATTATTATTTAGATTGCATTTTTACTATGAGAAAGAAAGATTCTCTCTTACTCAGATTAATATCCTAGTTTTAATAAATATTAGTAGGGTCAGCCTGCAATATAAGATGGGTTTCTTCATAGAAACATATGCAGTAAACACAATGCCTCTGTAAAGCATGTACTGACTTTACTTGTATCTTTTTAAATAAATCAAATTAATGTGGATGTGTGTAGATGTCTTGTATGAATATCAGGTCTGACTTGAAATCTCATCTGAAAACTACTGAATTTCTTTGCAGGTCAGTCTCTGGGCCTCTGGATTTTCTCATTAAAATATATGTCCCTGACTGGTATATTAGCCTAAAACAATGATTCTCTGATGTACCTATTTCCAGATTATTGTTTTTCAATCTGTAATTTTGTTTTTCATCAGTGTTGAACTACGGTTGGGTTTGCAAATCTAGCTTCTGAAGCAGCACCTGTCCCTTTCAAATGAAATGGCTTAGTCTGCTCATACTTTGTCTTTAGTGTACTCTTTGACAAAGAGATTTTCATGGTTTTTGTTTCACTGTAGTCGTGGCAATGTAAATAGATCTTGGGTCAGGGGTCAAGGAGGGAGCACAGGAAAATAGAAGGTAATTACTATTTGTTTGGATGCAGACATAAGATAAAGTAAGGCTGTCAGTCTCTCAGAGATGTTCCAGAGTCAAAGGCCTGTACATCAGTAGCTCTCTGTGATTAGGGATTATTCCTGATGCCTCTTGCACAAGTCTAGTAATGCGTAATACCCCACTCCTGTAGGGTAGACACAGCCTACTTTTAGGAACTCCTAAACCTAACTGATAACAACAAATAAATTAAGCTAAAGGAGTTGTGTCCAACCTGACTTCTGCATTTATTGATGTTCTGTCAGAATTTACGAACATACTATGTTCAAATCCACTTTGACTTTTAAAAGACACTGGCTGGTTTTATAACAGATATATACTCTCTCTCATGATCCTATAGAGTAACAACGACCCCAGTTTTTACTTTCTCTGTCAGTAGGGCCTTGTAGAAATCAGTGCAGTAACACTACTGAAAATCAGAAGTATGGAAGAAATACACTCAGTTTATTTTTTTTTTTAATGCACTGTGCTTCTCCTTTCCTCCAAGTCTGCCTGAGCCTTTGCAGAAGCAGAACTCATCTGCGGGATGTTTCCTCATTTCCCCCCACAGAATCACTTCATATACTAATTCCTTATGCAATATTCATGTTTCTGTCAATGGGAGTTCTGCAGATGGACAATAGGAGCAGAATAATCAAAAGACCTGTAATGAAGATGAGAGTTAAAAACAAAATTACCTACTGAGTTAATTAAAATTTTCCACCTGCATTCTCAGGGATACTTTTGTAGGGAAAAAATGCCAAGACTTTGGTTGTACAGTTTTTTAATGTCAGGAAGTTTCAAACCCAGATGTCTTGCATAGAGTTAACATTATATCCTTCATGCTGTTCACCTTTGGCCCAAGAGCAGATCAGTGACCTGAAGGAAGGTAAAGTAATACCCTACATGTCCTAGGCTCTCCATATATCATAAACTGAAATAAAATGAGAAACATCTCTAACAGGTGATTCAGGTCTCAGAACTTTATAGGTCTTCATTGATGTAAAGTAAACCTTAGCATGCTAAATTCAAGCTTTGAATATGTTTCAAAATAACACTGAGGAACCACTGTGAATCACAATTATTTTCCAGTGTGGGGATAAATTCACTGTCCCGTGGAAGTTGGAGGGACTGTATGGGATGTTTATAGTATAGTTTAACTGTTTTGATTGTATTTTTCCCAATGAAGAGAAGGATAAAATATCCCCAAAAGCAGAATGGTATTTATTAAATTATTTAAAATTAATATGTAATGACACTGCATGAAACAGTGTGCATTGATCTCTTTCTGGTGAGGTATTAACACATTACATAAAATGCAACATTTCAGAAGTAACAAATGAAAAATAAAGGTTAAATTATATTCTATGGAATCAGATATATTTTCCTTAAAAAGATTCCTCTTTTCAACTTTTAAATTTGGAAATCTTTCAAAATCATAATTTTCAACAAATCAGTATTTATAGTGGCAAATATGTTAATTACACAATTTCTAATTATCTCTGTTTGTTTTCACCTCATTAGCTGCCAGCAGACTACTTTGCTGCTCAAGGGGAAAGAGAACCTTGACCAAATTAAATGAAGGCTGGAGCGATTCCATAATTGAGTATTTGTGCTCACATATAAATCTATTTGTTCTGGCTTGATTTGCTTGCTTTTCTTTAAAGTATCTCAGATAAATAAAAATATCTTCCTTTTTAATTAATGGCTGTCAAAACTGAGCTTTATTTAAATTCTAAAATAAATCCTTGGCATTAGTTTCAGGCTGCAAAAATACATTTTCATTTACTGAGCTGAATGGGAAACTTAAACAATTCTAGTCCTGTGGAATTTACTGCATGTAGTCTGAGCTCCTAGATCCATCTTGCAAACGGAATGTTGTTGTATGGATTACTATTAATCCGTTATAAGCATTCCAGTTAAAGAAGGGAGGCATTTCAGTCTTCTTTCTAGATTTAACTTCAGTCATCTGAACAAGAAGAATAATGGTTCAAATTCTGTTCTTAAACATATTTCTAATTTAAAAAATCCATTTACAATTAACAGATGAATTTGGGATAAAATGAGACCTGCTCAAAGACATGCTGACTTTATATCTAGCAGGCATTGAATGAGACAGGAGAAGGTTCTTCTTGAACTGTATAAAGGAAGTTAGGATACAGCTGCAGTGCTGTAAGATTAGACTAGACAGTAAAGCTGCAGTAAATACAGCAAAAAGTAATCTGTAAGAATAGAGAAACTAAGAGGGTTATTTGGTTTGGCTGATAGGAGAAAGGTTCTGAAAGACATAACTAGTGTAACTGAAAGGCATTGCTTTGAATCCATGAAAAATACAGGGACTAAACTGTTTATTCCATAATTCTGCATGAACTGACGTGGAAAAATAGGTTACAGTTTTTGTAAATTGAGGATCAGGAGTAATAATATCAGAAATATAACAAATACCCTGAGACGAAGACAGATACAGACCTATTAGGAGAAAAAAATGAGCAGGGTTATAATTACAATGATGAAGTTAATGGAAGCTGAAATAAAATGTAATATGGCTTATTGCAAAATAATTTTACTTGACTAATACGCTATACTTCTTTGACAGTATAATTGATTGTTCTTAGATAAGCAAGTAAAGGTATTTCCTCTGCAACAGGAAAATACTCATGATCTATCATAGTCACAGAAAAAAATTTAAATTGCAGGATTATATGTACTCTCACTTGTTTCTTTCCAAGATGGTAAATTAAAATAAGGTCAGGAAGTGCTATTAAGATGCTTAGAGTAAGGGAGGACCTATCATAAAAAAGCAGCTGCTGAGAAAAATTTGGTTTCCTCTGTATGACAGACCAAAAGTAGAAAACAGCTATGATTTCTTGCCACTAAGGAAGAAGAGATATTAATGGATAATGTCATCATAAAAAAAAACTTACATATGAACTATCTTGCAATTATTTGAGACAAAGATTAAGACTTACACAGCTAACCTGGTGTAGTGGAAAGTGTCCCTGCCCATGGCAGACAGGTTGAAACTAGGTGATCTGTAAGGCCACTTCCAACCCAAACCATTCTATGATTCTATGGCAAAAGCAAAAATGTCATGGTCACTTCACCAAAAAATAAAAACATGAGATTTACAGTACTTTTGATGTGTGAAATCTGAAAATTCTTTTCCGTTTCTATCCTTGTAGTGATTTTATTTGTTTTAAATGAAAAATTCATCTTTAAGTCAATAGTTTGTTTCCAAACAAATTTCTATGGCTTTTAGGTACTTCTTTCAAACTTCATTTGTTAAACTAGTCTAGAAAACAGTGCAATCCAACCACTTACAAAAGCTAAGTACAAAATTTGTAATAATTTTTCTTCACAAATCTGTATATACTTGTAGTTCTGTAAACAACAAGACTTGTCTTTGTTGCTAATGTTTAGCTTTTGTATTACAGGCTTCTGTTTAACTTCTGTTCTGCTGAACATTACTTTGCATGCCCTTATGTTATCTTCCTTGGTTGATGCCTGTCACATGCTGTGCAGTTATGTAGTTGAATAAAAGAACAGCCACACATTTTAATTCTGAGTGGTTTTTTTTATTTTATTTACTTAATGTTAACAAAAATGAAATGCGTTAAAATGTCAGATGCTTCCACTTCAGTAGGGCTATGTCAGTTTTCATGATTTACAACCTGGAGCAATGTAAACAATTATTTGTCCTAAGAGCACACTGTTCTTTGAAGATACTGTGCAGAAAGTCAAATATACTGTTCTTTAAGCTGTTTTTCAAAAATTTAGAAATTAAAAGCAGATTAGGATAGAGAACTTTCATAGTCACATGCACAAACCATACCTTGTATGTGTTTTTTAAAAGTGAGGGAGATAATTAAACTTCAGTCACAGAATCACAAAATGGTTGAGGCTCAGAGGGACCTCTAGAAATCACCTTGTCCAATCTCCCTGCTGAAGCAGGGAGGCCTACAGATGGTTGACCAGGACCACGTCCAGGTGGATTTTAAATATCTTCAAGGATGGAAAACGCACAACTGTTGTTGGCAACCTATGCCAGTGCTCAGTCACCCTCACATTAAGAAACTTCTTCCGGATGTTTAAAGGAAGCCTCCTGTGTTTCAGAATCTGCCTACTGCCTGTTGTCCTCACACTGGGCACCAGTTACAAGATCCTGGCTCCATCTTCTGCATTTCCTCCCTTCAGGAGCTTATAAACATGAATTAGATTCCCCCGAGCCTTCTTTTCTCCACGCAGAACGGTTCCTGCTGTCTCAGCCTTTCCTCATAGGAGAGAGATGCTCCCATCCCTTCACCATTCTAGTGGCACTTTGTTGGACTTTTTCCAGTATGTCCTTGTCTCTCACGTTCTGGGAAGCCCAGAACTGGACACAACAATCCAGATGTGATCTCACCAGTGCTGAATAGAGGGGAAGGACCACCTCTCCTGACCTGCTGAAAATTATTTGTCTAATACATGTCAGGAGAGCATTAGCCTTTTTTTGGCTCAAGGGCACATTGCTGGCTTGTGGTCTGCTTGGTGTCCAGTTGCAGGAGTTCACACTTCCTCTTGGGCTGCACAAGGTTCCTCTCAGATCATTTCCTCAAGGACCCTCTGGATGGCAGCAAGGTCCTCTGCCATATCAGCCACTTCTCCCAGTTTTGTGCCATCTGCAATCTGAGGATGAACTCTGCACTGCAATCCCTTTTGGAGATGTGGACCCAGTATGTGGTACACTGCTAGCTACTGGCCTCCAACTAGACTTCATACCTCTGATCACCATCCTCTGAGCCCAATCATTCAGAAAGTTTTCAATCCACCTAACTGCTTTTGCATTCAGCCCATAGTTCATCAGCTTCTCTATGAAGATCTTAGGGGAAACTTAGGGGAAACTTAAGTCAAATAGAAGTTTGTTGGCTGAGCTTGATTAAACAAGGTTATGATTTAGTACATTTGCAGATTGGTGTGTGGATGAACATGACTTACAAAATTTCCATTTCTCTGTATTTGAAGTATGTCTTTTAATTGAACAATGTTTTTAAAATACTTCAGCTAGCTTGAATTATCATTGCATAAAACATGGAAATATATTCACCTGGGACCACACAGCGCATGTTGAACCTTGTCTTAGTCACATAGATGCAGTTAAGGAAGTTGGGAATTAATCCCCTAGGCATGTTATTGTGCTTTTTTGACAACTGTTATTAACTCTAACAAGGTATTTAAATTGCAGATATTTTTTGGCTGAATATTCAAAAGGTACTTGACAGCCAATCACCAGTGTCCCAGATGTGCTTCCCTGTTGCAAGTGTATCCTGTGACTTTAGCTTTTATCTTAGATAGTTTATTCTACCTTTGGAGCCTTGGTGTCACAGATCACAAAATCACAGAATCGTTAGGGTTGGAAGGGACATCTGGAACACCACCTAGAAGAGGTTACACAGGAATTTGTCCAGGTGAGTTTTGAATGTCTCCAGAGAGGGAGGTTCGAGGACCTCCCTGGGCAGTCTGTTCCATAGAAAGCCTCATCAGCATTCTCCTTGTGTTCAGGTGGCCCATAGCAAATGCCCACAAGTATCACCTATATTATCCAGTCCCTTACTTCTTGCCCATAACTTCTCAATTCATTTGTCTTCTCCTGGGTAGAGCTTGATATATTCCAGACGCTCCCTCACATAAAGAGCAAATCTATCCCCTCAGCTCTCTGACAGAGAGACACCCAAAGGACAGAGCCACCCATGACAACATTCCAGTCATGTGAGCTATCACACCATGTCTCTGTAATTGCAATGAGACTTCACATAGATTTTAAGTTCTTCTAGTTTATTCCCCATGCTGCATGCACCTGTGTACTCTTTACAGTAACCATTTGTTTTCCTCATCCTAAATTAAGCATTTGTATCAGGGAAAACCTCATCGCTTGTAATTTTCTTTATAGATTTGTATTGAATGCCTAAGATCTCAGCATAGAATTATTTGGAACTCTTTTGGTAACGTATGTTGACAATTTTCACACTACGTATAAATATATATCCTTTTCTTACTTCTTGATTTGTAATCCAAAAAATAACCTTCCTAGGTTTTAAGCATCCTTGATTAGAAAGCTTATTATAAGTTATTCAAAAACATAAATACTCTTGAATCTATCTTTACCTCCCTAAGTGACTGCTCATGTAAAGACTTCTGCTTTGTTGGTGAGAATTATTATCCTTTAAAATACCTGTATAGGCAGTTCCTGACTAGATGATATATCTGTATGACTATTTTTTTATTCTTGCTTGTTTCCTTTTAAAATGGATTTTCATCTAATTGACTTGATACTGAACTCTAAACCCCAAGTTAGTGGCTGCTTGTATGCTTCCTGAATCTATTTGTGAGGGCTGTTAACGCTCATATCATTTTTAATTTTTCCAGTAGCAATTAATTTTAGTAATAGTTGTGCAACAGTCTGTATTTGAATTTGTAGTTTGGAATATCTCACATTTAAACTTCTTTGCAACTTATTGATGAATAATAGCTGTTTTTTTCTTAGTTTTGTTTGTTTTGCCTTTGGAAGGGCTTGAGGGGGTCTCAGTTGTTTGCCTTTGTATAATGCTTCCTACTTAAGCTGTCTCTGATACTTAAAAAAAATTTCAAGTCTGAATCTTGCTAGACAGGTATGCTGTTTTTTCTTCTCATAGGAATTGAGTCTGTCAGGTCTGCACTAAGTTTGCTAGGTCACCCTTTTCAGCAACTTATGCAGATAAATCACATAACTGAGAGCAAATGTCTGGTAGTTATGTGTGTGTATATAATTAGAGAAGAGATAATGAGTTTGCAGCTTGAGATGTCCCTTGGTAATTTGCTCCTTAGTGAAGAGAACAAGAGAGAATTGAGGAAGGCAAGAGGAAAGGCTGGGACTCTTTATTGGGCAACAGCAATGATTTACTGGTTATGTAGTGAGAGCTCTCCACTACAGCGCTTAACCAATAAACAGTGTGTGAAAGAAATATGTGGACTTAATACTCACTCTACTATTGAAATATTTTTAATTAGGACCTAACACTGAAGTCCACCTTTATAGATTATTTGTAACTATTCTATTTATAGATTATTTCTAACTGCATGTTGGGAATTCACTGTGAAGAATAACCTTTTCATTTGTTCAAAATTTAGTGGTTTGTTTACACCTAGGTCATTATAATCCAAGCTTGGTGAGTGGAGAAACAAACAAACAAAAATATTCCATATACTAAAGGACTATTTGTAAGTGCAATGATATAAAAGTGATGCAAAAAAGGGCTTGATAGTTACTGTTTTGTTTTTTTTTTCTTAAAATGGAAACATCCCTTTTTCTGGATTCTTCTCCTCTTTTTGGAAACCTAAAGAGAGGTCTCTTACTTGGGTTTCCCTAATGTTTAGGAAATTTTGCTTTTGTCCCAGACAGACTGACTTTTTATTTAAAAATTCCTTTCATATTTTTTTCTGTGTCCTGATGTGGAAAATTATAATGCAAGATATGAAATATTATTTACAATTTGTTATTATTAACTACAATTATGTTTGTCACCAGAAGAAACGATTTTTCTTCTGTTTTTATTGTAGGAATACTATTAGTAATTCTTATTATACCACACAAGCTATATGACTTTTGTGTGTAGTCTCACAGATCTTGCTTAAGTTAATTTAACCAATGATATTGAAAAAAAATTGTATTGTGCAAACTGTAAAATCTTCCCTAACATCCAATTCTTGCTCAAACTTGATGCTCTTGTATATACTAGGAGTGCAAAATTACTCATACTCTTTCTACTACTGATATTTTTAAAAGAATAAAGAAGAGCCAACATGGCAATACCACTTGAAATTCACTTTAGACACATCTTAAACTAGAATCTCACAATGTCATACATGAGAGCTTAGGAACCAAGTGAAACTGTGTTGCAGCTCAATGTATAGAAAACCAGAAATTTTCCTTTAAATAAATTTCATATGTACAGAGTAGTTCGACAGAATGATCAATAAAAGCAAATACGTAGAAATCAGAAATCAGAAATCAGAAACTGAATTTTCAGTTACTTGACTTTCCATTCATTGTGGTTTAAGCCCAGCAGGCAATGCAGCACCAGCTGCTCACTCACCCCCAACCCCAGTGGGATGGAGAGGAGAATCAAAAGTTGAGATAAGAACAGTTTAATAGTGGAAACAAAACTAAGTAATAAATTATTACATTGTTATTATTATGGGGAAAAAAAAAAAAAAAAACCAAGAAAAATAATGCACAATACAGTTGATCACCACCTGCTGACCAATGCTAGACCCCATCCCTGAACCCTGATCATTCCGAGTAACTCCTCCAGTTTATATACTGGGCATAACCTTCTACCGTGTGGAATACTCTTTTGGCGTGTGTCACCTGTCCCAGCTATGCTCTTGCCCAGCTTTTTTTTGTGTACCTTCTTACTGGCAGAGAATGAGACACAAGAAAAGTCCTTGGCTTCAGGTAAACACAACTTGGCAACCACCAGAACATCAGTGTGTTATCTACATTATCCTCATAGTGAATTCAAAACACAGCACTGTACCAGCTACCCCAGCCATAACCAGAACAAGATTGTTGCTTGTGACAGAATAAACACTGAAAGATCATAGAATCAGATCCAAATGAAGTTAAAATCTGTGATGGTGAAGTTCAGGATATTATGCAGCTGACCTATAGAACAAACTCCTTGGTTTCAGATAGGTGCAATATTTGTATGTCTGAAGCACTACTGAGGTCACAACTTGTATATGAACTGCTAGAGCTGCTCATGTACACAAACTTTTATTTAGAGTGAGACAATTTGTTGATAGTAATGTTTATTTGCTTTAATGACTAAAATAAAAAGGAGTTCAGAATCTCAAATGAATGCTCATTAACTTGTGCCAGGCAGTGTTAATGATGTGATTAAATGTAATGTGTTCATTACATCATGTCAACACTTTCTAGCTTTTTCTGAAATTGAAACAAGACAACTGCGAGAAATGAGTTCCAAATGAAAGCCTGGTATTCGCTGAATCGAATCTCTATTGTCTTCTCAGCAGGATATCCATTTGATTGTAACTCAACTTTTCCTATCTGTCTCTTTAAATCCTATACTGGAAATACTTTCAGACTCTAACCCTAAAAGGAAAATAAGTGATAGTATGAAAGTGGTTAGTGGTTTCACTACTCTTGTAGAACTGTCCACAAGTTCCCATTCCTCTTTATGAGTATTCATTCCTGATCTGATCTCCAAAGAGATGAAACCCAGTTGCTGGCAACTTTGCTGAGCCAGTTAAACTCTTAAGATCTTCGTGACAGTTGACCTTGCGGCAACATTCCTGACAAAACAAATCACAGTCCCGTCTGAGCAGCCTAGTGGCCTTCTGTGATAGAATGACTACATCGGGAACAAGGGAAGGGCTATGGACATCATCTGTAGGGATTTCTGTAAGGCCTTTGACACAGTTCCCTGCAATATCCTTCTCTCTAAATTAGAGAGAGAGAGATTTGATGGGTGAACGGTTCAGTGGATGATGAATTGGTTGGACAGTCGTACCCAGAGGGTAGTGGTGAAGGGTTCAATGTCCCAATGGACATTAATGACAACTGATGTCCCTCAGGGGTCTGTATTGGGACCAGTGCTGTTTGGTGTTTTCATCAGTGACGGACACAAGAGGATCAAGTGCACCCTCAGGAAGTTTGCAAATGACACCACAATGAGCAGTACAGTTGAGACACCTGAAGGAAGGGATGCCATCCAGAGGAATCTGGACAAGCTCAAAAAGTGAGCCCATGTGAACCTCATCAGGTTTTTGTTTATTTCTTGGAAATGACTAGCGTACAGAAATAGATCATTTTGGCGCTTCAGGTAACCAACTCGGAACTTCGTATTGTTTTTCTTTTTGATTATCCTTGTCTCTCTCTTGATTTTTAGAAGAAGTCAGAGAGATCAAGAAAAGGCTTTGTACAACAGCTAAAATATTTCTTTCCACCACAGGTCTGGACAAAATGTTCCTGCTCTTCAGGTTGTTACAAGTAACAATTGGTGATAATGCCCATCTAAACAAGGAATATTCACACAGCTATCTTCTATTTTCTTCCTGCATTTGAAGAGCATGGATGAGACATGAACACCAAAGAGACACAGTGGGTTGGGAACAGTATAATTACTTCTCCTTTTTTGTTCATTGTAGGGAATTGCCATGAAATAGTGTGTGTCAATTAGGTCTATCAATGGTCATTGCCTTTATACCCAAGGAGTCCCAAACTTGAAGAAGACATCCTGATGGATCACATCAATGACCTGATTATTCTGTTGGTGAATGCTTTTACATATACTCTTCTTTTACTCCTGATAACTCTAGAAGTAAGGGGAAATGTGATAAGCCATGCAATTTTTCATCATAAAAAGAGTAAATTTTTAATACAATTGCATTTGAACTGTTTAGAAAGAGCAATAGTATACTGACTAATGACAGGAACTAATGACAATGTAAAAGCAATGCATTATACATATAAAAATGTCAGTGAATTATGTCTATAGTGTGTCTTTTGAGTCCTGCTTTGTTTTCTTTCTATACCAGAATCAGCTAAATATGCTACCCTTAAATAATAAACTTCCTGTGAACAAGATGAAAAGAAGTTGGGAGTACTGTGTTGTTGTAGTGACTCTGAAGTTACATCCCTAGGTTTGAAACAATCAGGTCAGGGTTATAGAGTTCTATAAACCAACAGAAAAACTTCTTCATTCTATTATAAAAGTGTTTTCCAAAATTAAAAATTCAGAGAAAAAAAGAAGAGAGGTTTCAAAACTAATGTGTCTATGAGGGCATGCCAGAGTTGTTTTTGTGATCTTCTTCATGTCCTTTGCTAAAGTTCAAGACAAAATAGCCCCCAAGACTTATGTCTTCACAATGTTTCTGAAATCTGGAGATAAATCTTTTATATAAATCTTAAAGACGCCGTAATTCACAATCTACTTCAGTTACTATAAGCCTCCTCAGTCAACATTTAATGTATAATTAAATAATTTTGCATGGTATACAGCATTCCAACATTGTAAACTGCTGATAAGACCTGCTAGGCAGTAAATGTTTGGGGGTTTAATATATTTACTTTGATTATCTGCCTAATTTCAGTCCCAATGTACCAGTTAGAATCCTATATTTCTGATCTTTACAATTTTAGTAACTGGAATTCTCCCAATCTTGAGAACAAAGTCAGCTTTAGGTTTGACTTTCATGTATTTCACAGATTTTCTGTTTATCTAAATGATCTGGAGTCTCCTCACAGCTAATAGAAGTCACTGGGGCAGTGATGATTAGTCCTTAGTTACTTATATGCAGAAGTGCCCACACTTGGGAACAAGATGGTATATTTATTTTAATCAGGATATAAAAATAACTTGTCTTGCATTTTCTTCAGTGAATGTCTCTATTATCTTTTTAATTAGGTATGCCACTGTATTTTTTGAAGATTGCCTGGAAGTTGGTTGTGTGTTCCTCTCTGAAGGAGAAACTCTTCATGCAAAAGGTTTCCTTAGTGACTACACGGCAATTCAAGCACCAAGACCGAATTCTTGCATCATATATATTCCCAGACCAAAAGTCACACAATTGTCACTGTTTGCATCCTGTTTCCCAAAACTACAGCTGATACAAAATGGTAAGGCTTGCAAACTTATTCAGTCTAATGAAAATTGCCTTGAGTATTAAAGTGTTAGAGGTCAGGAGACAAACAGTAACTATCAGACCATAGTACCCTGTCTTCTTTGCATGCATAAAGAGAAGAAATTTGATTTTAAATCTGTTTCTTTTTACTGCTTTCAAGCAAATATTGGCCCCTGTCAGAGACTGAAAATACTTCATGCTTAAATATTGATATAAAGTTTTGCTCGTTATAAAGAAGCTACAACTGAAGAAGTTTCCCTGAAGAGTGGGACTTTGAACTGAAATTCAAACTGCTGATTAGATAAGGGGAAACACATTGTTCAGTCATCTCAGGCTGAGGGAAAGGTTTGCATCCACAAAAGGCCAAAGCCACCAGCTGCAACTATCCCCGGCTGAGTTTGGGGTGGGGGAGAGCACAGCTCACAGAAGCCAGGTTTACACAGACTCCCCCCACCGAGGGGGGAGGAGGAGGTTTTGGGTGCATGGTGCAACCTCTGGTGAGAGGCCATGAACACCCATCCTCTGATTACACAAACTGGCCCAGCTGTGGAACCCCCAGCCCCATAGGGCACATCCACGGGACTTTCACGTGAGAGGCTTGGCCCCACAGGGCTGCATGTGGGGCAACAGACCCAGAGTCTGCTGTGAGAGACTGACCCCCACCCCAGGGGGACATGCCTGGACATTGCTACCTGGCTCAAGGGTATATAAACCCATCAGATTCTGTGCTTTTTGGGGGAGACCTTCACCACCAAGAAGACCAGCTGGAGAGGATCAATGAACATCGCTGGGATCCATGGAGTGGTGATATTTTCCTTATTCTGTCCCTGTCACTCATTCTGTCCCCCCCACCTATTTTCTACTTCTTTCTTTCTTTTTCTCTCTCTCTCTCATATTTACCATCAAATAAAACCCTTACTATTGTCACTGGCATATGGTCTTGTTTGCACCTTAATTTGGGCAGAGGCATTTCTAAGAACCTTAAAACTGGATCATAACAGCCCCCCACCCTTTATTTCATACTAGGTAGTAATGAAAAAGTAACATCTTTGATAACAATGAGAAAAATAGGATCAAAACTGTAGATGATTTTGATACTTGACTTAATTTGTCTGGTTTTACCTTTTATCTTTTTCTTGTTCTGGTTGAGATTTTTGTGGGTTTTGGGGTTTTTTTCCATAGTAGAACAAGTAAAAGATGCTCTTGTAGACCACATGTGCCATTATGAAATTCTGTATTGACTACCAGAGTAACAGCTGATAAGGTGAATGACTAGTGAAGATATCTTTTTTGAGCAAACACAGTAGTCTGCAATATAATCACTCTCTAAGTTGGAGGAAGAGTGCTTTAATCATCTAACAGAAAGAATATATGAAGATAAGTTTCCTAATAGTAAATGTGGAAGCACTGAAAAATGTATGCTTTAACACATGTTTTAAGGGTAGATGGGAGTCAAATGATGCATAAGGACACCACCACTGTCTGATTTTATTTTTCCTCATTGTTACTATGGGGTTATAAATGGATTAAGTGAAAGCCAAGAGAAAATACACTTGCTCCTAGAATCTTTGAAGGCAGTACATTTTAAATAAGATAAAATCACTTTGGAAGTCTTGAAACTCTTTATCTTTTTTTTTCCTGCTTGTTTTTTTTTTCCTCAAGGGCTGATAGTGAAACAGAAATGTTTTTCTGTTGTATGGAAGGCAATATCATTGAAATCTGATTCTAGGGAGCTACAAGTTATAAGAAATGATAAAGATGGTTAGCATATGTCTAGACCTTCTCAGTTCACAATTCAAAGGGCTATGTCATTGACTGATCTATAATCAGTGTGAGATATTCAATAGTGAGAGGGCAGGAAAACCAAGATATTTCATTTATTCTGAGGAAACCAAGGTCAGTTTCTGAAGTTAAGGCTGATTTATGCTGTGGTATGGATTTCTTCCTGATGAAAATTTGAACCAACAGAGAATCAGGCTTTTCTGCACTCTTAGCTATGCTTTTCACTCCTTAAATGGAAAAGAAAAGCATTCTAAAAGTTAACATTTTTGGGAGACAAAAACTGTGTTAAGTTCAGGGCTCTGTTCAACAGAAAATGCGTCCCACTTGTCAGTCCTTGAAATGTCCTACTAGCTATGGCAGCAAAGTTCTTGTGTACATCCAGGGAATTTCTATCCTACTTGTTTCCCACTTCTTTTTTTTAAAATAATTGTTCCCACTGGGAGACAGGCTGTTGAAACCATTCTGTTTGGGCTGCACTAACTTTATGGCCTATACATGGAGCTGCATAGCTGGAGAAAGGACAGATGTAGAAATAATGCAAAGAAATTAAGAACTGTAGGGGAAGAGACAGGATGAGTACATTTTCTTCAACAGTTTGGGCATATTAAGAGAATACTGCTTTTATTTGGCTTCTGTGTTACGATACCTTTGTGACAAAAAGGACAGACCTATGGCACAGTATAAGATAATGGACTATTATAGCTTTGCTTAATAATTGCAGTTGGTTTCCACTAAGTATCAAATTTTTTAAATTGCTAAATTTAGACACATTTAGTCAACTGAAGTCTTCCCCTCAGAAACAAAATTTTAATGAGAATTTCATTATGACATGAAAACAGCCAGTGTCAGATTTGGTGTCACTCAAAATGGTAAACTAAGGTTGAAATTCTGTATTTCTCCAGTTTCTAATTCACTGTTTAACTAACTCTGCAAGTGAAAAGATTCTTAAATCTGTGTTACAATAGCTTGCTTTGTGGGATCAAAATTATACAAATACCTTAAACCTATTCAGCATTATACTCTTTGCTTTCATATTAAATAAAGTATAATCACCTTAAGTGGGCACAAATGAAATGTCTTAACTGCAGAAATACAGGCAGCTGTATTCTACATGGCAATGCTAAAACTTGTTGTGGTTTGTTATCTTCCTCACATTGTGATACTGGGATATCAATAATACATGCCCAAGCAGATTTATCTGTACTTTGCAGATATATTAAATCTAGCTATTTCTCTCTCACTCCTCTAGCAGCCTGACAAATAAGAAAGTGGTATCTATTTAATATGGGGCACCATATTAAGTATGAGCTCTGCCAGCCTGGAATGTGATTTCATCTTCACTTGTGTGACTATAATTTTGCACTTTTTCTATAAACAAATATCATATATTCCAAGGACGATTCATCAGTATTCCTGAAGTGTCTTATCTTTATTAACTATAATTAATGTTAAAAAGTGATATGGACTTAGATCTAATTAAGCCATGTGCTCAGTTCTTCACCTCACAAATAACATTTAATTGAGCAGAGGTTAGGGTCTTGCTAAATTTTTAATTGTTGTTATTAGTATTATGAAAATTCTTTTAATGCATATTGACTTTTTCAAGACATAAAATCCCATTGTGAATCCCTACAAAGACAGAAGCTATTAAATTCTCCTGGAAGTAAAACATTGAAATAGAAAAGGAAACAACACTCAGTAAAGTGCCTATTACACCTCACTCTTATTTGACACTTGTCTAAATGCATTTTATCATTTCTTTTGTATTTAAAATTTTTCAGAAGAGCTGTTGTCATAATTGTCCTTTCACTGACCAAAAATGGACTCATGCCTTATCTTTCATATATAGAAATAAATGTTCAGTGAACAAAGGAGGGGGCCAGAAAAGCTGGAAACCTGAAGAACAGCAGTGGGTTGTCTTGTTGCAGGCTGAGCTTGTGCAAAGCACAGATGAGCAGAAGGCAGGAGCCTGTAGAGTCTTGACAATAAAATAAAGAGAAAACAGGCTGAGAAGAAAAGGTCATTGGAAGGGAAAAGAGAGAGAGTATTTTATCAGCTGATTTAAGATCTAATCCTCTCTCACATACCAAGGCTAAATAGATGCTCCTGCTACTTCAGTGTTCAGGAGTGATGGCCTCCTCTGTACTTGTTACCTCTCCATACTGTGGCCTTGTGCATTAAGTTAACCTTTCTTCTTAATTGCTCCTATAATAAGATGTGAAACTTTCTGAGCCTTTTATTGTCCAAACGGCAAGGAAACATTTTTTCAATGAATTTACAACAAAATTTTGCTGTTTCACAATTGAGACTGTTGAAAAGATGATATTGGTATATTTTTCAAATTATTAAGATAACTCTGCAAGGAAAGAAATATTCCTTCCTTGGAACATATAAAGCAAGAAGACACACTTTAAACCCAGAAACAGAATAACCAAGATCAGTGAAACTGCCTCAGGAATTTATTTTAAAATGCTTTACTGAAATCCAGAAAATTGAAAAGGCATACAGGAATTATTATACTAGGCAGAATATTTATTTCTAAACATGCTGAATTAACAGATTTTTTAAAAGTATCTTGTCTAACTACTTTTTTTAATATACAAGAGTATATCAGAGCACCTCTGAATTGCATGAAAGCACTTGTGAGCCAATCTCTGATAATGTCTCAATTTCATGTGAGAAGCTAGGCATAAAACAGTCTATACTGGTCGGATTACATAACCTACTGGTCAAGGTACTTATATGTTGGAACCCTGGATCATGAGAGTTTCAGCCTTTCAGTGCTGAGAGGCAGTGATCCTCAGAAACACACTGTATTCGATCCAACACACTGTATTCGATCCAAAACCCTGGGAAAAGTTTCCTAAATTCTGTGATAACACTGAGGTTGTTGCTGTGTAATTAAAAGTTATGCCACTGGGTGAAATATGTAGAAATGTAGAAAATTAGGTTTGGAACATATAGGTAATAATAGGTTACAACATGGAGGATTTGGGGTGTGGATTTTTGTCTTCTTCCTTCTTCTTCTTCACAAACCTGAATGTTCTGTCATTGGGTCAAAAGTTCCGCACTGCAGAACATGAAAAGTTAGTAATTGGATTATAAGTAAAAACATATTACTTAACATGTCATAATTGGTTACTTTAGACTTTAAAAAGCTTGGAAAGTTAAAACTCAAGGCCATTTTTTCACCCCTCCAACAAAGAGGCACTCTCTGTGCAGCTGTGTTGCTGATAAGATATAATAAACAACTAAGTCTGAACAAGAATACTCGCTCTTCTGCATCTCAATTCAAACTCTAAGTAAAAGAACTCGAGATGAAAAAGTAATACTTACATAATTTCAGTTATGTCTTAATTATTTCAGTTATAAAACAGGGAGTTATAAAATAGGATTAATTATTATTGGTGGCCTTCAAGCCAGCTGTTGACCACCACAATATGGGGATGCTGCAGGGGTGCCTTCTTTAGGAAGACCACATAAGTTGCCCCCAGGTCAGAAAAATCCCAGCCATCTCCAAGAAGGACCCACCACTGGTCAAAGAGGAGCCCAAGAACAAGGTTGGTAGTGCCTTTGTGATAACATATTAAAGAAAGCATAAAAAAAAAAGATGCTGTATAACAGCTGTGAGAGAGGAGTGAGAAAATGTGAGAGAAACAGCCCTGGAGACATCAAGGCCAGAGAAGAAGGAACAGGGGGAGCTACTTCAGACACGGAGCAGAGATTCCCCTGCAGTCCATGGTGAAGACTATGGTGATTCTGGCTGTGCCCATGCAGCCCATGGAGGACCATGGCAAAGTAGGATATCCATGCTACAGTCCATGGAGGACCCCAAGCTGCAGCAGGCTCCTGGCAGGAACTGTGACTTCCACAGACGAAGAAGTTTTCTGGCATTAGCTGTAGCCTCATGTGGGAGTAGTATCCTCCTGAAGGGCTCTACATCATTGAAAGGCACCCACAGTGAAGCATTTCATGAAGGGCTGTCTCCCATGGAAGGATTCCATGCTGAATTAGGGGAGGAGCACAGGGAGGAAGCATTGTGAACTAACCACAACTACCGTTCCTGCTCTACATGGCGTCGAAGGGATAGCAGGGCTCAAGAAGTTAAAAGAATTAGGAGGGAAATCAAAACTGAGAGCAAGGGAAGGATGGGGGAATTTGAGTTTAGTTTTTTGCTTATTTCTAAGTATTTCAAAGTTTCCTACTCTGTTACAAGCAATTGATAACAAATTAGGTTAATCTTCCTCAAGTTAAGTCTGTTTTGCCCATTTTGGTGATTAGTAAGCAATCTTGCTGTCCTTATATTGATGTATAAGAATTTAATTTTATTTTTTCCAACTGACCTGATGATGAATGGAGTGACAGAGCAGCTTGGTGTGCACCTGCCAGCCAACCAAGGTCTACTGACCACAAATAATTTTATGAATAATATAATCCATTTAGGGGCCTTGGAGTACAGAGTAAAACCAATTTGTCTGTTTTTACGGAAAAAATATTTTTATTTTTGTAGTTGTTACAAGCTTTTAAGTTCATTTAGAGAATCTAGGATTTTAGCAAATTGAGTAATACTATTTAACAGAAAAATACACTAAATGTATAACCAGATGCATTGACTAGATCTATGCCTGCACATTCTTTCTGCTCATATTAACACATTGCAAAGGGAAAGAAGTTAATGGGAAAACAATAGTCAATGTTTGATACTATTTACTCCTAGGACCATAGTGCAGTAAATAGGTGACTTCAGATAGTAGAGATCATGTTCATTGATTACTGCACTGATTATCTGGTTTTTGTTGGTGGTTTTTTTTTTTTTAATATACTAATTATGTGAAGACTAAGTATAAAATGTACAAATAGTAATGTTGAAGTTTACATTTACATATCCTAGAATGGTTTGTCAGAAGACAATCCACTTATTCAGACTAGCTACAGAATTTTGAAAATGCTGCATTTGAGTGAGTTCTGGACTTAAACTATCATAATAATATTTACACCAAGAAAATTATGATAGATAAGTAGTTATTCCATCCAGCAAGAAGGGAAAAGTATGTATCAATCCTGCTAAATGTTCAATTCATATATATTTGTTTTAGGAATAGAGATCTTAATAAATTAATATTAACTTATGCCTGTGAATTTCCTTCCATTTGCCTTTCACCCTCCCAGACATGAAGCTCTGAATGTGAAGGAATGTTTCTGAAAAAATAAAAAGTGGAAGAGGGAGGTAAAGGAAGCTGGAAACAAGAAAGTCAAGGCTTCTCTAAATAGTTTTACTTTGGAATATCAGAACAACATAAGTCTACATCATAAAAATAATTTTCTAGAAGGCGCATTTTCCACAGATAAAGCATTGTGGTCATTCAAATGCAAATTAAAAACCATTCTGAAAAGATATTCAATTTGGTGAAAAGGAAGTAGGACTTGTTAATAATTTCTTCCAGTAATAATACCTCACAGATTGCTATTTACTAAACCTAGGGTGTTCTGTCTCCCTTTAACTACTGAAATTCATCTTCTCCCAAGTAGATGTTATGACAGTTTATACATTTCCTAATATAAATCACTGTAAATGCAAACTGGAACCCACAGTAGTATGAAAATTGTGAGTAGTTGCCTGTCTTTCTTAATTCCTCTCTTGTGAACCAAGATTTGGAATTTCTATAATTTTGGGCTTCATCTACATCTGTACCCTAATTTGCTGCTGCTTGTTTCCTTAGTCTCCAACCTATTTTATATCGCCCTATGATTTTTTGCTTCAGACACATATTATTGGAAAAAATCAAGGATGAAGGACACTTGACCTTGTAGAACTTCATGAGGTTTGCATAGACCTTCATCTCAAGACTGTTAAGGTCCATTTGGATGGCATCCCATCCTATCAGAGTGCCAACTGCATTACTCAGACTGGTGTCACCTGCAGAATTCCTGGGGTGCACTCAGTTTTCTTGTCCATTTCATCAACAAAGACATTCAATAGTGCCAATTCCAATACCAGCCCCTGAGGAGAAACTCACTGGTCTCCATTTCAATATCAAACTGTTGACTACAGTTTGAGTGCTCATGAAGTTCAGCAAGGCCAAGTCTAAGGTCCCACATCTGTGTCAGGGCATTCACAAACACTAATACAATCTGGACAAAGAATGGATTGAGAGCAGCCTCCAGGAGAAGGACTTGATGCTGGTGGATGGGAAACTTGGCATGAGCTGGCAACGTGCGTTTGCAGCCCAGAAAGCCAACTGTGTCCTGGGCTGCATCAAAAGCAGCAGGGACAGCAGGGCAAGGGAGGTGATTTGATCCCTCTACTCTGCTCTGGTGGGACTGTTCTAAGACTTCTGTGGCAGGATGTTCCCCCTCTCTTATGGCTGGGGCATTTGGAAGAGATAACTCAGACCAGACTAATAGCCCAGCGAGGAGCCAGAGAGCTCAGCAGGAGATCAGAGAGCTCAGGAGGAAGTCACCTTCAGGCCCTTGGAAGTTTGAGACCAAGCCCTGAGTACACATCTTAGTCTGGAAAGCAAATGTGGGAAGAGATGAAAGAAATATTCTTGACCAAAAGACACGGTTCTTATGTCTATAAAAGCCCACAAAATTATCACAGAGGCAGAAGTCTCTTACACACTCCTGTGGAACATGTGAGAACATTTCTCCCCAAAGCTGGCCGCAGTTTTGAGGTTACTTTTCTGGAAATTGAGGGAAAGGACTTCGATATGTACCCCATCAAGAATTGGATGGTAAGAAACATGGAATCCTAAGTTACACTATTTCTTAGCTAGCTTTAAATTTAATGGTACCTTTAACTCCACGTGTATATACTAGTATCTTCTTTTTGTCTTATCCCTGTGTAGTAATAGTCTGGTTTAAGTCTTACGTCTGTTAGTTTTGTGTCTATTAATAAATAATTCATTTTATAATAGACCGAATCAGCTGTTATTAAAGAACTACCAGATGAGAGTGGATTTTGGGGTGCTGGACACCTCAATAACGTGACTGCCTGCTGCCAGAGGCCTGGGCAACAGACAGGAGCTGATTTAAACTTATGTCATCCATTCATAACAGCTTCCAATATAAGAAGGATGTGGACCTGTTGGAACAAGTCCAGAGGGGAGCCACAACAATGATCAGAGGGCTGGAGCACCTCTCTGATGAAGACAGGTTGAGCTGGAGGTTGTTCAGCCTGGAGAAGAAAAGGCTCCATGGAGACCTTATGGTAGCCTTTCAGGATATGAAAGGGGCCTACAAGAAAGCTGGAGGAGGACTTTTTATGAGCATATGTAGTGACAGGACAAGGAGGAATGGCCTCAAACTGAAAGAGGGTAGATCTAGGTTAGCTATTAGGAAGAAGTTCTTGACTCTGAGAGTGGTGAGACTAAGTGATCTTTGAGGTCTCTTCAAACCAAAAACATTCTATGATTTTAGGATGTAGGACATGGTAGAAAGGTTTCAACATTTCATTAGCTTTCAAATCCCATTTCAGCACAACCATGTAGGAAGCTCATGTTTGATCATTTCCACATGTTCCCTTGTAATCTCCACTCATGCATTCAGGCACCCAAAAAGAGCTTACAGCCTCATCAGGTTGAGGTTGATTCTTAACAGCAGGGTATATCCTCATGTGTGTTTCTGTTATATCTCACCTCTGGTAGCTTTGTTTAATTATTAGCGGACAGGCTGTGAAAAGTGCTTCTCACGTGGACCAGTTCTGTGAAACTTCCTCTTCCCCTTGGGTATAAAGTCAAGCAAGTTATTTCAGACTACAGATGCCACGTCTCTCCCCCTCCCATTCAGATGTTTGTTTGTAAAGTGAGACAGCAAGAGTCTCTGTCCATTCAAGGAGCAGTTTGTTACACCCTCAACTAATAGAAGTCAGCAGTTTCCCTTAAGGGAATAGAAAAATGTTGTCTTAGGGTGACAAATTGGTTGTCATTTATTTCTAGGTCAATATGGGCAGTGCCCCCAGGGATATAAGAGGATATAATGATTATATTTCTATCTGTGCAGGAAGATAGTGTGGGGTTTTGTTACATCAGTTCTTCAGTGGTTTCGACTCTTTCTTCTAAAACAGCTGTCAAAATAGTTTTAATTTTAAAAAAGAGAAGGATGGCATTCAAGGTTTTTAGTCTATTTAGAATTATATGTCTTAAAGGTAGGTAGTTCCATTGTTCTTACAGCTGCACTGGCACATCGTTGTAAGCAAGCCAAGCCAAGGGAGAGGGGATATCCTTTATACCAACTGCTATAGATGTATGCACATGTTTTGTGTTGGCAAATTCTTGGGAAAGGTTTTATGTGCTCTAAAAATATCACAGTAATTTTCTCCCTTCTACCCCCCATCAAGCAACAGAAAAATTTGGATTGCTGGTTGTCATACAGACATTTATCAGGATAAAATTGATCTTGCCTGGTAGTTGTATAGGTGAAGCTGAACATCTACATTCATGCCTAAGACGAAGAAAATAATGGAAACATGAAGTTAATGCTAGAATATTTTTGACAAATAGCTTTTCCATCTCTGGCCACTAAGGCCACTTTAAAAAATGATCCTGAGAAAATCCATAAGCATCATTGTTTCATGGCCTCCAGCAGAGATACTCCATAGTATTTCTCTACCCTCAACTAATAGGTTAATGTTCCAGAAGTGATAATTTTCTACTTGTCTCTTTCCTGTGAGCATTAACAACAATATCACCTCTTCCTCTGCTTCCACATCATCCTCCCCAACCTCTGATCCGTAGGTAATAGCTCTCTCATCTTTCAAATTAGTCTAATTTGCCTAATCCACTTAAATTTAGAGTCATTCCCAACATCAATGGTACATTTATATTTGAGAACTAGATGCACATCTAGTTTTCTCCCAATATTTCATTGTGACCAGGAAACGATATGCTATATTTTGGCTAGGCACTATTTTTAAAACCATATTTTCAGACACATTTAATTATTTAATGCCTGCTTAGTTCAGTTTATTAATCCACACTTGTTTTAATGTAAGAAGTGTTAGCAGAAATAATTTAAAACATTTAAATAGTAAAGAAAACTGTTTTGCTCACTGTCACTGAGACTGATATTATCAAGTCTGTTGATTGTATAAAAACAGAAATATTAAAAAAAAATACCAATTAACACTTTGAAAAAAATAGATAAAGCAGAAAAATGAAGCAGCTATGGGTAGGGAAAGTACATGGGAGAAAAGTACTGATTTTCCCAGAGTTCCACTGGTTATGATAACTCCAGGAATAATTAGAAAATATCAAAGAGATTTATTCACTGACCAAATAAATAAATTGTTTCAATAGCTTATTTGCTTGGATGAAGCATGAGTAATCTCCTCAAGGGCATGATACATTAAGCTCTTGCTTTTTATTTTGAGATACAGAGGGAGTTTATTAATTAAAAACATCTGGAAACCTGTCTAGAATTATTTCCAATCAATTAAGAAAATAATAATTTTGAATAATTCACTATATTTATTTTTGACTTTTTTTTAGGGGTATCAAAGGCAAGGTCAGAGCCAAATTTGTTTCTGAAGCAATTTACTGTACAATGTGTGAGCTTTGTCATAGCAAATATAAGACATAAGATGTGCCACAATGTATGTGATCTTTATGGGTTATACTTCTGTTTTTAAAACAGGGAGTTTTGTGAATTTGTAGTAAGATTAAGAAGTATGGAAGAAAAGTAAAGAGAAACTGAGTTTTAATTCCATTGAATAGCTTAAGTTATTGAAAGGCATAATATAGGCACTGTTCATCAAATGTTTTCTCCTGAATATATGTCATGAGAAAATATTTCTCTGAGTCACATCACTGTATATATGAGTCATAATACTATATCCTACTTGAAGTCACCATTGACTTCTCTATAAAATGTGCTAGGTCATCAAGATCCTGGCAAAACAGTATTTTCCTCTCAAATTTTCATATTAATTTAGCTAGCTAATCTGTTTAGAAACAATAGGAAATGATAAGTTTTAAATCAACAGGTATAATGTTATTAAAATATGCCCTGCAATTCTGAATGTGCACCAGGATTATTGTTTTATTATGCAAATTAATTTATTATCTTCTTTGTTATCTTGAGATGTAGTTGTAGATTGATTTAAAAGCTGATATTAAAATGAAATATGTTCGCTGAAGCATATCAAGGACATCTAGCTGAAAGTTATACTATTTTAGTACCACTGGTGACAATATCTTCTTGATGTTTCAATACCAACACCATTAATTTTCAAACTAACTATCTAAGGAAAATTTAATATGGGTTATTGTTATGCAGGTGATATGTTGAGGAAGTTATTGTTCTGCTGGTTTCACATTTCACACTGAGAAGGGAAAAAGAAGAAACATTTATCTTTTTTTCCATTTCTTCATTGAACATGGTAGCCTTGTTATATGTATTCATTCTTCTTCCGAGTTTTAAATGTATACTGCTAGCAAGTTTTGTGTGAAGACCAGGTCATTTAAGTTTTTAAGACCTATTGCTCATGCTTGGTGAATCCTCTGATTTATACAATGAGGCTTATGAGTCCAAGATGTCTTATAATGTGCAAAGGACAAAGAACCTTAATCACATGGAAATACATGATAATGACCAATATCTACAAGTCTTCCAGTATATACAATCTCCTGCTGAGTAAAGAACACTGTCATCAAAAGTCTTGAATACAATATTGTTTTCAAACGTGAAAATATTCCTCTCGTAACCTGCTAGTTTCATCATACAGATGCTGTGTCAGTTAATAAGTAGTGTAAATATTTTTTTTAAAAAGCGTATAATTAATAATTGTGTGAGTTGATTGGATTCTTTTTTAACTTGATATTTGTGTGAAAATGGTATTTTTTTTGAAGCTGGGTCATCTCCTGATTTGGGTCTTATATTTTCCTTTATCACTCTACTTGAACCTATTTATTTGAATCAAAAGACGATTACAGAATTAAATGTAAATTAGTTAACATGATCTTTATTCTATACACTTGTGATAATTTCTTCCTAAGGACTAATACTGTCATTAACCCCAATAAAAAATAGATTCTGTGTTGTTTCTCTCACAGTAGCTTTTGGTATTCTAATCATTTCCTAGAGACAAAGCACTTTGAAATTCATCCACCACATTTAGAAGGAATATCTGTTGATCATATTTGAAGAAGCCTATAAAGCTTTCCATCAAAACTGACAGCTATAAATGGCGACTTCCTGGATATATTGCGTCATTTTTATAGATTTCAATCATTGACCTGGAGCAGAACATGGATCTAAGTGTAAAAGAAATGCCTAACTGGTACGAAAAGTGCCCTTGGAAACCAATTCAGGTAACTAGATGAATTTGTAGGATATGGTTAAGACAAAATATCCTTTAAGGTCATAGTAGTTTTTGCTAGAAATATTTGTGTGCCTTGAGAGACATATTGGTACATCAAAATCTCATACATAGTATCCATCACCTGAGCAGCAGGTCCCTTTCTTTTCCTCTTAATTATGTCATTACATTATTAATCCAGCTTCCTGAACCTGAGTGTGCCTTGAAATGCTGAAACCATGAGGGAGCTGGCATTTAAAAGATGTTAAGAGGTGGTGAACTACTATGATGATGTCATTTAAAAAGAAGGTTTACCCTTATATGTAGTTTTCCACTTTAAAAGTATTTTCTTGTTTGGATAGACAAGGTGGAATTTCTTTTTCATTCCCAAAAGAAAGCATGATATTATTGAATATTTTTTACTGGTGCCTCTAATACTTTTTATGTTGTGTATTGTGCATTAAATGCAATACAAACCTAAATGATTTACTATTTCAATAGACTTCTGATTTTCTATCTCAACATGCAATAATAGACAGACCTTGGTATTGCATGTTAATTGCAACATTTGTGTGAGATGCAACTTAGGATCTAAATCACCTGGAAAATATGAACAAATCTCATAACTTTGACCGAGATTTTTTTAATCATTAGGTGTTTCATGCTATATAAAATATACAAAATTCGGGGTTTTTTCAGAGGCCAAATTTTATGCTTTTTATGGATTAATATGATGTAAGGAAAATTTCAGGTTGCACTGAGAAAGGCTCACTTTCTCCAAGGCTAGGTATCTTTAGCCAATAATTTTAAGCCCATATATGTATATTTATTATCATAACTGTTACAGTTAATTCACAATGCTTTTGCATAATATTTCAATCTCCAATATTATCTCTGTTAAATATATTAATATAAAGATAAACCAGTCTTCATTTTTACCTTGCATTCTATATTTCCTAAATACCTTAAAATAATGTTCTGGATAGCAGTTGTTATATATTCATTCAAATTATTTGAGAAATCTTGGAGTAAAATATTTGAAGAGATGAGACTTTTTTTCTTATGAGCTTTAAGCTGTTGTCAGAGACTGAAAATACTTCATGCCTCAAATATTGATATAAAGTTTTGCTCGTTATAAAGAAGCTACAACTGAAGAAGTTTCCCTGAAGAGTGGGACTTTGAACTGAAAGTCAAACTGTTGATTAGATAAAGGGAAACACATTGTTCAGTCATCTCAGGCTGAGGGAAAGGTTTGCATCCACAAAAGGCCAAAGCCACCAGCTGCAACTATCCCCGTCTGAGTTTGGGGTGGGGGAGAGCACAGCTCACAGAAGCCAGGTTTACACAGACTCCCCCCACCGAGGGGGGAGGAGGAGGTTTTGGGTGCATGGTGCAATCTCTGGTGAGAGGCAATGAACACCCATCCTCTGATTACACAAACTGGCCCAGCTGTGGAACCCCCAGCCCCACAGGCCACATCCACGGGACTTTCACGTGAGAGGCAGCTGAGGGGGAGTCATAATCCATCAAGTACCCCCAAAGTGCTCCCCAGAGGCTTTGCACCACCGGATGCAACAGACCCAGAGTCTGCTGTGAGAGACTGCCCCCCACCCCAGGGGGACATGGCCAGACATTGCCACCTGGCTCGGGGGTATATAAACCCATGGGATTCTGTGCTTTCTGGGGGATCTTCGCCACCAAGAAGACCAGCTGGAGAGGATCAATGGAACATTGTTGGGATCCATGGAGTGGTGATATTTTCCGTACTCTCTTTCTGTCCCCCCCACCTATTTTCTACTTCTTTCTTTCTTTCTTTCTCTCTCTCTCTCTCACATTTACTACCAAATAAAATCCATACTATTGTCACTGGCATTGGTCTTGTTTGCACCTTAATTCAGGCAGAGGAATTTCTAAAGAACCTCAATAATTGGATCTTAACAGCTGTTTTTGCAGGAAAGATCCAAATTTTGAACATTCAGTGGTGCAGGAATTTTGCCAAAACAGGAGGGAGAAAAGGAAGAAGAGTTTTCTTGGATGTATTTAATCTGCATACAGATAAACTTCTTCATTTTGCAAATCATAAATATCAATCATTCATGTTCATCAGTGTCTCATACATATTCATTAGAACAAACTGTTATGCATGATTAAAGCTGTTACAAAATGACAATACTGTGTTTTGTTTTTATCTCAGGCCTCTGTGTACTGAAAACTCTGATGGCTGTTTCCATCTCATAATCTGACAACACTTTCTGCTATCTACAAAGAACCAAAACTCCATATGAGCTTGCACGGATTTGCACTCTGCATCCCAAATACTTAGGACTTTTTAAGTAGTTATAAAGGGATCCTGAAGGTTTTCTATTTTCTGAGCAAATTTCAGCAGTGTTCAAAGGCACATTCCAAACTTTTATGGATTAACTAGAAATAAGTGTTATTAACATTTTCATTTGCATGCAGGTGCTGGGAGGAATGTTGCTACTTGGGAAAATGCAAGGGGATTTTTGTATTTTCCCTAAGTGTGTTTTGTGACTTTGTAGCTGTTGTTATACTTTCTGAACTTGCATTTGGACTCACAGCCTGTGTGAAACTAGATTTAGTATGAGACTGTGGGGGAAGAAAGGCAGCCTCTCTCTTGCCTAAACACTTGCATCCTAGGACCTTGAATTGTCATTTCATTTCTCCAGTCAGTTGTGTAGAATATGAAGCTTTGCTGATTTTAGTAGAAGTACAGTTGGGAAAGACAGGCTTAGAAAATACACAGACAGGTTTGTGGAACATTCAGGATATATTGCCCATCTTTGTTTGATCCTGGAAATTTAAAAAGCATTTGGTTAGTACCCAGGCTTTCTCTGTAAGACTGCTTCTTCAAAAGATCATGGTGATTTGGTTGTCAGCTGAAAAAAGTAAGCACTTCAAATCTTGGCCTGGAGGCAAATGTTTTACACAGGCTGTCTGCTCTAGATATTCTCAAACATAAAACTGATAATCCCAATTAAATTAGAAGTGAAAAGTAGGGTTTTTTTTATTATTTCAGTTGAGTGAAGAAAGAAGAATGCATGGAGTGACTAGTATTTCCTTGACAAAACACTTCCAACTTTTTGCTATTACAATTCCATTATAATGACCATTTGTCAACTAAAAATGGCAACAATTTTCTCAGTGAGTTAGTGAGACTAAAAATTGTCTTGCATTAAACTGAATCACAGATCATAGCATTTTATTTTTTTAATATTACAGCATTGATTGGAAAAAATATTCCTTATTCTAGACCTTCTTGGAAAGTTTATACCTCAAGTTGGTCACAGCACTCTAGTTACATATTTATTTATAAAAAATCCCCAAAACCTCTTAAGATTGTAGCCAATTTTACAAATAAAGAGCTTTTCTGTATAACCTAGTATCTCATTTGTCTTTCTCATAACATTGTGGTAATATTGTTTCATACTCAACTTTACTATGACCTGAAGTTAGTTTTTGGCAACCTGATGTCAGTCATCCTCAATCCTTCCATTTATATAAATATTTTGATTATGTGTAGGACACTGAATCTTATTGTAATTATATTTTCTATGTTATTGTTCCAATGTATGGATATCTCTCTGAAGACTAGTCCTGTCTGCCACTAAGCCTACACGTAATTACTGTCATCTGCAGATTTAATATACATTCCACTAAGTCTTTAAAAACATTCATGACATTTTGAATGGTATCAGATTTAGAATACAAGATACCTTCTGTATCCTCACAGTTTCTCAGGAAAAGAATAATACAGAATGATTTTTAATATATTTTTTAAATATACTAGTCAGTAGTAGCTTCAAATAATCCATGTGCCTCTAATATGCTGATGCAATCATGTGAAATACATTTTCAAAAGTGTTACTATGGAGACTATATATTAATAGAAATGTCAATATGCATGATATCATTGTACTGTTCTATCCACAGTCTTTTAGCCTCTTACGAAAAGCAATAAAGTTTCTTTGAATTGTTTTGTCCTTCACACTTCTCTTTATTGCCTCCTAGATGTCTCTAAATTATTTCTTTCACTATGGAGAAGATTATCTTTAAGATTATACATTTACAACTTTCCACTTTTTAAGGTGAAACACTGTATCTCTGCTTTTCCAAATGCTTGATTCTTCAGCTCTCCTCATCATTTTCTCAAAGATAGCAGTACATGACTTTAAGCTTAACTCAGCCACTTCATCTCCCTAAGTATTCTAAGGTAAATTTCACAGAGCCCACCAGACACCAAAAATTGTATTTGGAAAGTTTCTAACTTTTGCTTTAGCCTAGTCTAATTCCTTCCACGTTAAAATAGGAAATTAATTATGTTTGCCCACATTACCATAACTTTTGCCTGTAATGGAGACTGAAACAAAATGGAATTCAACATTTCAGCCTTTTTGACTAAATAACAAAAGATTTGTGTGTGTATCCCCGTTGGCACAATGCTATAATTTAATGTTTCTTTTATCTATGTTATATATGGGGGAAATAATATGTTGCCAGCTGGTACAGCTATATTTGTTCACAATACTTGTAAAGCAAATTAGAAACAAAAGTTTTAATTTGATAGCAGAATCTGTAACTTGGAAAACACACCACTAGCTGTTTAATATTTCTATTTAGAAGTTTTACTCTTTCATAAATAAATTAGCCCACTACAGCAGGTGAGTGAAATTTAAAGGTGTTTGGAATACAGTTGCATCAGGGTATTCTCTCTGGAGGAGTAATTTTAGTCTTCTGTCCATCAAATCCATTTCAATTTCCCTTCAGTTAAACCCAGTAAAATCTTCATGTTTAGAGGCACTCAACAAGTCTGCTTAGTTGCTTCTTAACCTCTGCCTGGTTGCACCAAAGTGGTTCAGAAAGCATGAAATATTGTGTCTACAGACCTTGAAAGGGAGAGCCACAGAATCCATCCATATTATCAAGACATTTTCTATTTGCAGCAGTCTGCACATAAAGTAGAGTTCTGTCTGTTCAATCTCTTTGGGCTTCAAAGGCTAGGCTCAGTCCAGAAGTGAGATGCATAAGTGTGAAAATCTCTGAAACTGGTCAGGAAGTATTGATGTTATGATCCTTTAAGTAGAGAGAAAGGAAAAAAAAGGAGGGAAAAAGACACTCATAGGACATTTAAAAGCTTGGCTCCTCTCCTCTCTTCAAGACATTCAAAGTCATATCTAATTTTTTCAGAAAACTTTTGAGGAGCTATGGTATAGATTAATTTTAGTGATGCATTTAGTAATGTTAGCTCTCTTTAAGATTCATAGCAATATATAGATAGCAGCTTTTTATAGTCCTCTGGGTAGTTCTGTATGGAAAAATACTTGGATTCCTGCCTATGCTATCATAGGACTTCAATTTTGTTTGGCTTGGTTTTTTACTGAATTTTTTTCAGTTAATTTGCCAGGATTAATCTAGAATAGTATGTGATAATCTGGGATTAAATCCAGGTTCCTCGCAGAAGCATAGTCTAGCTTCTAATTAGAAGCAGCAAAATTTGAATAAAAATTTAATTAAAACTTATGATGGAATTCATAAAGAGACATTCTGACAGTATAAGCAACTATGAGTATTTAATTAAAACAAAAAGTAAAAGTAAAACAATGGGGGCTTTAAAAAGGTAGAGTAGATGGTGATGGATGAAGAAAAGTAGGGAGGATAAAGGTGACATGGTTAAATGTGGGCAAATATTGGCAGAATGTGACTATGGCCACCAAACTTTTTGCAGTTCAGTGGCAGGAAATTATGTGATTAAACAGTAATCAATTAATTAGGGGTGTATAATCCATGCAATTAATTGTATAAATACACAATTAATTAAGTGAGAAAATCATGTAGGTACAGAGTCAATTAGGTTGTAAAACTCATTATAAGTAGAATACACAGGTAATGGAATGAAATTAAACAGGCAAAGTTTAAGGATTAAAAATTAGCTGAGCAAATGAAATCAATAAATGGACAATCAACAGAAGCCGTGAATCAGTTAACCAGAATGAATCGTAATTGCATTATTAAAAGGGTCATCAGTGAATCAATAAATTCATTCTCCAGAGAGTGATGTGATCAGTAAAGTAAGGACAAGCAGTCCAGTCATTATCAGTAGGCAGTCAACAAGGCATGAGAACAGCTAACAGGACAAAGTTTAGTGGATGTTCTGGCTACCAGCAGCCACAGGAAAGTAGATTCCAGAAATATACCTTTCTTAATGTATTTGCCACTACAGTATGCCAGTATGTTTTGTGTGGGGAATCATTTTCTATTTATGGAAAAAAAATCTTTTTAGAGGAAGAGCTGTAAGTAAAGCCCTAGTAACAGTAACAGCTCTTTGCAAATCTAAAGGCATACAACATTTCTTATTTTGCAATAAATATGTTACAATATATATAGAAGCAAAAAATTTCAGTAGTGAAATTATAATATGACAATTCTAGTCAGTTGACAAAAAATGGTAATAAATTTCAAGGTTGTTTCAGGAACACTTGCTTTAGATTTTCAATCTTTTGTATTACCAAAATCCAATTTTGCTATTTCCACTATATAAGTAGTCACCCAAACATCTTCTGTAGTTGTTTGTAGAGAGAAAAATCACAGTGATATATTTTACATAAGCTGCTAAATCTGTGGTCACTTTCGCTTATTTACAACTATTATAAGTTTGTTTAAATATTAGTAACTTTTTACAAGGCTGATCATGTCAACAAATAAATTGCATATTTAAATGAACTATTCTGCAATTTAGCTTTATGTAAAATAAACGCATGATTTTGAAATAAACTAAGTGAACTGTGATTTTTTATGGTAGAGCTAAGCATTAGAGATTTCAAATGGCCTGGAAAGGGCTGTGTAAATTCCTCCATATATCTCTTCCAGTTAATTTAATTGTGTGACTTTCAAAAGTCCTGTCATTCTCACTCTGCTCAAAAATTGTCAGTGGCACTGATTTGTGTGAAGATCTTGTAATGAACATTAATTTCATGTTCTAATTTCTGTTCTTCTTAATTTACACTTGAAACCTAATTTTGGAATTGAACTTCATTCAGAGAGGGTGAAGTACTTCCATATTACAATATACTATGGTACACAAAATTGCAAATCTTAGAAATAACATTAACCAGGAATTAAATCCTGAAGTACATGCCAAAAGTTCAAGTCCAGAAATATTGACAAATGTTGCAATATTACTCAAAACATTGCACTGCCAACCTAAGGATTACAAGTTTATCATTAAAGTGAAAGATACCACACCATTATTAATGTGTGGAAATGCTGAGCTAAAGCATTCCATCTAACTTACCTTGCCATGAGACCACAAGATGCTGGTGTCCAGAAGAATATGTACAACCTTCCAGGTTTTGCATAGGATCAGTACAGAACCAATGTGCCCATTAAGCCTCGTCATTGACTGAAGGAAGACACTTAATTCACAATTGTCTATAAGCAATGAAAAAGCAAACATACTGCCTCTGAAGTGCAAGGGTGATATCAGAAAAACTAAGCAGGAACTGACCTAATAGGAAAATTTTACAAATTTTCTGTTTAGGAGAGTTTCATCATACAACACTTTTTGTTTTTGTGTCTAAAATACAGTTAAAATTCTTCAGGTCTAAACATTTCCCTGTATACAGGAACATATTTTGTGTGTCTTTTTGAGCTGCTCAGGATAGGGAAGATCTGGGTTCCTTGCCCTAAAGCTGTCTACCCATCAGATCTGTCCCTAAACTTCTAAATGAATGCTTAAGCTTCTTTGCCCATGAGGTAACTTGAGATCAAGACTTTGGAAAAACCTGCAGGAAAGTGGACTCTTAGAACCTGGTGAATCAGGAGCATTAATATATCACACAATTTCACATTTTCACAATTAAAAATCAGATAGGCCAAAGACTAATGCAATTTAGTCCTTTTCCTGATATCAAGTCCCTAATACTTTCTCTAATATCAAGACAAGTATATTCAAAAAACCTGTCTTGTGATTTCCTAAATGGGAAGCTCTTGGTTTGAGACCTCATACAGCATTGGTGTGCTGCATTTAAAATTTATATTTTTCTAAGCTTTTCATAAATGTTTGTTTCATCATAATCTTAGTGTAATTTCTATTTCATAGTGTATTTCTTTAAGTAAGAATATCCAGAGATATGACTGAATTGAAAACTGTCCTAAATATACATCTATGGAAAAATATGTATGGGTATACTGATGGAAAACCTTTGGGTTATAAAAAAGTCTTTCAAAAGAGCTCATAAACTTGTACTACTAAATTAGCTATAACAATAGTTTGACGTTTCATTAAAAGCTGCAGGGACTGAATCAAATTTTTTAACATTTAGGTGTCCACAGCTGGTTCTAATGACAAAATTAGTGATTTGCAGAACTTCTCAGAGGATTACAGTTGGGTCAGTTGGAGTTTGGGATATTGCATTCTAAATTTCGTTCCAAAATATTATTAAGTATGACTCACAAGCAGCTTGAAAATTACTTGCAGTATATTTCACTATACTTCAAACAAGGATTGAGATATCAATAAAGAACAAAAATTAAGTAGAAAACACTTGAATCCCCCCTAGGGTTCTCATATCACTCTCCTGTGCTGGCAAAACATCTTCGGCATTATATGCTACAGGAACAATTCCTACATTTTAAACTAACTGTAATATGCTATTTATTTTCATGTTTACTAATAATAAAGAAAAAGTTATAGAGCAGAAAACAAACAATTCAGCATCATACTTTACTTGGCATATATAATTCAGTATACATATTACTTTACTTCTGAGGAAAGAATGTTTTAAAAAAATAAATGGAGTTCATTCTCTCAATTCCCAGCTCCTGGAATTTTTCTCCACTCAGTGATGAGACTCAGTGAGGACTTTGGTCCCTCTTGGTGCAACACTCTGTTCATGCTATATTCTGAATCATTTCCACAATATAAAAAGTCAGCAAAAGTAAAAATTGTTCAAGACTGACAATACCATTTAGATATGCAGTTAATGACACCTAAAAGAACAGAGTAAAACACTGCATAAAGAGATATGTGGCTTAAAAGATTTTAAACATAAAAGGTTGGTTTCTGTGGATTCACTCACCTCCAGTACGAGTGTATATATGCAAAACTAAGTGTAGCTAGGGATTTAGAAATTGAAAATTTCCCCTCACAATTAAAGGTACTATGCCACCAAGCAGGAATTTGATCACCAACAGGCAGATTCGCAGGTGTTGTAAGCTATCCTAACTTTCTGAGCAGATTTTCTACTGATGTAAGCCAGCCCTTTGAATAGGACACTTACACGCTCTATGTGGAGGTTTAGCCTCCATATTTTATTCTTTGAATGAAGAGATTGTGATGTTTGTATGTTGCACTACATAAACTTATCAATTTTTATTTGCAATCTATAACTGAGCTGCAAAAGATAAAAAATATATTTGAATAATCTGACACAAACCTGTGTATAATTTAAAAAAAATTAATAAAGAACTTATAATCACAACAACTTTTTCTTTTATATTAATGCAACAGAAAAAGTACACTGATAGGCTTAATTATTTAGATTTTCATTTTTTCCATTTGCCTTCTGGTATCAAGGTACTTGAAGATGACTAATTATGTTGGATGGGCTGTTATATTCTTGCATTAAGTGGAAACTTTAAACACTAAATAGGTTTGACTAATGTTTTTTGGTGTATTAATTGTTTTCAGACTGGATTCTGTCAGAGTATTTAGGCACTACTCCAGTACCACACATTAGCAAGCAAATGCTCAAAGTAGGTGTTGACCAGTACTGAGAAAGACTATTATCACACATATTTAAAATATATTTGGCTTGTTGCAGTATAAATATATGATTTATTTAACACAGCTTTTGTTTGTATTATAAACAAATTTGTTCTAAAGTATATATTTGAAAAAATCTTAATTGCATCTTCAAAAAGGGCATGAAAGGAGATCTAGAGAACTAAAGTTGATGTGATAAATCTGAGCCAAAAAATAATGGCATGCACCCTTCTAAAAGCTATGTATTGGTACATGGATGAAGAGAAAGTGATTAGGAACAACCAGCAGCTTGTGTCTAAGCAACCTGATAATGTTCTACAATGAGATGACTGCTCTGTGAATGAAGGGAGAATAGCAGATGTTGTTTGCCTTGCCTTGATCTCCCATTCTATCTTTACATCCAGTCAAATACAGTTTGGGAAGGTTGGCTGCCAAATGCAGTAAAAATGTGCTAAACTGTTGGGATCCAAAGCTTGAAGTCAACAAATGGTATAAAGTTGTTTTGGGGTGATTTTATGATAATACTTCCCCCATCATCTGCTTATTGCCCAGAAATGGGTCCTGCAGCTTTAAGCTGGGTCCGAGGAAAGGGGGGAAAGTCGGGCGAATTCTTCAGCGCGGTTTGTGTTCAAGGACTCCCACACACTCCCCCGCGTTGTCACCGCTGCAGAGCCAAGAGAGCACCTTCCTGCTTTTAGCCAGCCTGTTAGCTGAGGCAAGAAATTCTTCCATATCAGCATACTGAAATCCTCCAGAACTTCTTCTTCTTCTTCTGGAACTGTTCGGCCTAGCTGTGATCCAAGAACCGGATCATCAGGCCCTGTGGACCAGCAGAGAAGCTGCGGGGACAGCACATCCCAGCCTGGGCCTCGGGAGGGGCTGAGCCAGCTACAGAGGGAACTCTAAATCCACTAGCTTTCTCCACATCGAGGAGGTTTATTATCCAACATTACTCGTTTGTTTCCTGTTCCTTGCCGGCACTCTGCTTGTTAAATAGTTTTTTTCACTTTCATCCAAGAAATTCATTTTGTATTGGTGGGGGAGGGAGTGCTGTATCCTGTCTTTTGGGGAGGAGATGTTCCTTCCAGAGCATTTCCCCCTAAACTTGTATCAAACTGAGACAAAAGTCAAACTCGTGGCAAGTTATAAACTGTGTTCCTCAGGGGTCAATATTGTTTAGTGTCTCTAATAACGACACAGTTGGTGAAAGAGGGTGCACCCTCAAGAAGTTTTAAGGATGACACCAAACTGTATATGGATTATGGATGTAGGAGAAAGAGTGATCGATGTTCTATAGGGCAGGGCTGCTGCAGAGCAATCTTGATGCTGGTGAAACAGGCTGATAGAAATTAAAACCTGAAGTTCAACAAAGACTCATGGAAACTTCTGCTTCTGGTTTGAAATAACCACATGTACGCTGGGCCCTGGCTGGAGACAGAGTAGCTCTACAAGACTCAGAAAGACCCTTGCAGGACTTGACAGTGATGGTAAACAACAAGCTGAATGTCAGCAGCATCCAGAGTGCTGCTCTTTCTTAGTTTAGATATCCCAATACAAGAAAAGATGCTTTCACACTACAATGAGTCCAGCGGAGGACCACTGTGACAACTGGAACTGGAACACATATTAACCAAGGAGAGGCAGAGATAACTAATTTTTACTCATGAGGTTGGTGCAATCTGAGAGTAGAGCAGGGACTTAGAAAGGTGGTGAAGCCTAAACCTTCAGAAATAAATAAAATAACCTGAAAAGCTCCTGAGAAACTTGATCTATTTGGCTTTATTTTTCTGGGGTGGTTAAACCTTCAAGGTCCCTTATAAATTAATTAAATCTATGATTCTGTGTTTTCCAGGGTTTTTTAAAATAAAATTTGGATCCCACATAGAGCACAGACACTGAAATATTATTTTACAGAGCTGGACAAATGAAAGAACAAATGGACTGTTTCTGAATAAATAGCTCCTGCTGAAAATGTAACTGTGCTATTTGTTATGTAATTACTTTATTGAGTTGCTTTTCTTTTTTTTCTAAATGTTTACTTGAAAGTTAATAATCTGTGCATCATTTTCCATCATTAGGCAGGTATTATTTTCATGTTTAAAATAGTTGTTATCGAAACTGAAAGCTTAGATAAGATCATATGATTCACACAACCATTACCGTAAATATCCCCATAGTTTGAGTGCAACACAAAATATTAAAAGTCTTGAGTTGCAAGTTATTTTCAAGAACCTACACAGTTGAGATTGGCCAGACCATTGTGTTTTCTTTCTTTTCTACCTTCCCAAATATTTCTGTAATACCATTTTAACTGTTCTGAAAGAACTGTTAGCGGGATATTCTTTGCAATCACCTTTGTAGTTATTCTTCCTCATCTATGGTTATGTCATGATCATGGGAAAAATTAAACATAAAATAATAGTGTGCATTTGGGAAGATAAACCCTTAAGTGCACTGAGGTTCAACATCTACACAAACACATGTTAGGAGGCACAATAAGATTCAATGTAAATGGTGATATTCACTCTTCATCGATTCCACAAATTCTATTCCCATGTTTTCACCCTCAGCGAGCATATGTTGATAAAAAAGTTTGTCTGCCTTTTCCACACCTTTGTTTTTTCTAAATTCATGCATGGTCAATCAGTTTTCTTCCACCTTGTTTGCTTGCAATCCGTTTACAAAGACCTCAAAAGGGTGTTTCAGTTTCTTCTTAACACTGCACAGTTAGGCTGTGACCTACATCTATACCATGAAGAACTATGAGGGAGATTGCTTGCTAATGAATTTCACTTCCACCTGCTTCCTATTAATGAGGATTCACTCGTGAATTCTCAGAGACTCTTACAAGTAATCACTTAATTTGAAATTGAGGCATTTACTTAATGCTTATTCAATTTCCTGTGCTGAATGACAATTCACAGTTTTCTTTTTTTTTTTTTTTAATCCATATTGCACAATGTTATTTAACCATGTCTATTTCTTTTCCCTCTTGAGAATAGTTTTATAATAAGACTGAAATGTAGTTATGGGCTTACCTCAATTATGAGAAAAATGCCTTTCACAGTGTAATTATTTCACATTTAAAGTCCAGCCATTTGGATTATGTCCCAAAGTGTTCAAGGCCTATTTCTTATTTAAAGTGTTCAAATAGACCACAGAGTGCATTAATTCTGGATCATCTGTTATTGATTTGTGGGAGGCAATAGCAGAGCATATCATTACATTTCATTACAGAAAATATAGGAAATGTAACAAAAAAAGCTGAACACTTTTGAAATTGTATATGGGTCTTAATTGGAGCTGATGAGAGAATAAAACATCGAGAAAACTGAAGTGTAAGATGCTTGCATTACTCCTTTTTTTGTTGTTACTGAATTGCAAATGTCCAAAGAGAAACAACTTATTCAAGAGAAATGCTTGAAGAATAGTTTGAAACTGCTGTTAAAGTCAGGCTTAAGAATATAATTTTCCTATTGAAAAGTGCTGCTTACTGAGGACTCTTCCTCTACTTGTATTTACTTTGTTGAAAACTACAAAAAGTTTCAAGAAGAACAAGTATTAACTGTTTTGTTGACACTTAATGTCAAACTCTTGTTAAGAGAGATTAGTTAGATGGAAAACTTTTTTATAAAGCATAGTAAAGCACTGTTCTTTCCATTTGAAATAGCTGCTGGAGAAGATGGGAGATCACTTGAAAACTTCAAGAACATGTTGGTTGAGTATGGCAGGATTGATAAATGCATAGCTGTATGGCTGATAGGAAGAGGAACTGGAGAGACAATGAAGATATATAAAAACTTCGAAGATCTCTCCATGTGCACTTCTGGGTGCTGCCTATGTACATATACCTTTTACAACTGTGGAAACAAGCCCCATATTTTACAGCATATGTGCACATGGGCCATATACAAATGTACAAACTCAGCTGAAATACAGGCTAAAAATTTTATTCTCAGAATAAAATATGCTAAAGCATAACATTATCTTGACATAAATCATCCTCTAAAAGGAATCAGTAATACAAAAACCACTGTCATAGTCTGAGGGAGGTATCTTTTCAGTTTTTTACCGGCTAGCACTAGTAGTTCAATGCCTTAGAAAGCCTCGAGCAACCTAGAGAGGTAGCACTGGCCATCCAGCATACCTCTAGCAGAAGCAAAGAGGGAGAAATACAGCTCTCTGCTTGCTCAATTTCCCGCAGTTTGAAGCTTTCAAAAAGAAACAGACGACAAGAGATCTTTGCAGAAAGGGTAGCAGAGCCAAGAGAGCACGGGGCCTCCCTCGATTGTCTCTTTTATTCGGAGAAGGGGAAAGGGGAGGACTGGGGACAAACCCGGGGTGAGCGGCCAATCAGACACTGCTAAAGAGTTTGAGTTACATTTGGTTTTGCCTGCGTTTGGAACAAAGGAGCTCAGAGCACATGGCAGAGGCAAGCGTCTTGGGAACGGGGAGGGGAAGCTCAGAACAGGCAGCAACAATAGTCTGAGAACATTTGCTCAGACTATTGAAGTACCAGTGAGTCCCTGGATAATGCATATTACAAGTAGCTAAAAGACATTAGGTTATCTTAACCAATTTCTTGCTCTCAGTCACTCAGGGAAAATATACATTTGGATTTTATGTTTGCTTAAAGATGCAAAACAAAGGTATTCATGTCTTCCTGACCATGAATGAAGTGCTGTAACGATCCTGTAAAGGACTTGTTCTGCAATAGATGATACTGCCCTCCCTAGTGACAAATAATGTGGGTGTGAAGAGCCGGAATACCCTGGACACATTATGGATCTCACAGAGAGACAGCGTGCATAGCACTGCTTTGTTTCTGGTGGGGTAGTGTATTGTTTTTCTTCCCTCCTAGATATCCCACTTACCCTAGGAAGCTCTGTGTATTAACACAGACAGAACTGTGTAATCCAGTAGTCTGAGGCTGGAGGACCTGCTCTTACATTGTGAAAAGAAAAAATATGCCTGTTCAACCCCAGCAACGTCCAGGAAGAATCTGATCCTCCCAGTCATTTGCCTCTGAATAATTATTCATCCTCTTAATAAGCATCACAGGTTTAAAATTATTATCCAAGATTTTGGAGAACAAAAACTCCAGAAGTAAACCTACTTGAGGAGCAGCATATCTTGCCAGTGTTTGCTATTTCAGCCCCTGTACTCAGAACCAATATTAGGAGAGAAAATAGGATTGTAAGAAAATAGGTATGCAAGGAGTTGGAATAATATCAGGAAAGACATTGAGTCTTTCAAATACAATAACCATTCTGCATTACAATGAAAATGATTCTGTTTCTTTCATCTTTTATTCACTTCTCGTCTTTCATCTTCTTCCTATCAGGAAAGAAAAAGGAAATGTTTATTAAATGTATTATATGTATGTGATATAGAATTTTTCCCCTATTAAATCTGATATAGATGCAGAAAAAATTCTCTAGTATTGTGAATTCCTATGGGACAATTACAAAAGGGAAACTTTCCTAACATCTCACCTAACATCTTTTCAATTTATTGAAGTTCAAATGGTGTTAAGAAACCTTAATGGAAATAAAATTCCCATTTTATTCACTATTTGCTAATTGTTAGCTTGATTCTCT